>NC_056003.1:57061749-57383562 GCF_018446385.1 Zingiber officinale | reverse complement strand
AAATCTCTTCCATGGTTGATCTAATCTAACCATTTGATTCAAGCCAACTTAATATAATGAATCTAATTCATTAAATTAAATTGATCTAATGAGTCATAATCTAAATTAGACTCATTGTATACATGAATCAACTTGAGTCTAACTCAATTAGCCCAATTTGGATTACTCTTAATTCAATTGGATCCATCAAATGAATCAAGTCCTTTTGGTTCATCATATGAACCTAATCTCCATCTAATTGTCCTTAGTGTGTGACCCTATAGGTTCTTGTAACGTTGGCAATGCCTCTAAACCCATTTAGGAGCATAAGTAATGAGCGGTATCTAGCAACACATCATTACTACCCAAGTTATAAGAATGTTGAGATCCAACATCACCTAGTGACTACTAGTTGTGACTCTTCACAATATATGACAAGTGTCCTTCTATCCTAGACATCTAGATTGGCCAATGTGAGGCATAGACCGTGTCATCCTCTGACCAATCTAAATCTTGAACTCCAAGTAGACTCACTAAATCAAATGAGCTCAATATCCTATATTGACTCATTTGGGCATGGCCATGCACTTCGTGGTCTCACTCTATCAAGAATACCGATGTCACTCCCGTCATATAGGAGGGATAGATCCCATCTACATCACTCACATCCCTCTGCATAATTTGTTACATACCCAGTAATCGCCTTTATAGTCCACCCAGTTACGGGTGACGTTTGACGAAACTAAAGTACATAACTCCTTATGTAGGGAACCATGGTGACTTCAGGTCTAAGGACTAGTAGTCATACTAATAGCCACATGAGAAAGTATATGACACTCATATAACGATCCATGATACTTTCTCATGGCGGGTCATTCAGTATACATTCTCTAATGCATACCCATGTGTCAACTTGATATCTCTATATCCATGACTTGTGAGATCAAGTCATCGAGTTGACCTACATGCTAGTCTCATTAACATTGTCCCTGAATGTTAATACTCGACTATGAATGATTTAGAGTAGTGTTCCCTATATCATCTCACTATCGGTTCAACTAACCGATTGATATAGGTAAGAACCTTCTACTCAAGGACGTTACTATACTTAGTTTATTTGGCACCAATACAAGTAAGTATAATAACCAAAAACCAAATGCCTTTATTTATATAGAATATGATATAACAAGTTCAAAATACAATCATCAAATGATTGGCTCTAGGGCTCTAGCTAACATATATATTCTGACTCAGTTGTAGATAGAATAACATAGTGTTGCTTTCTACTAAACCAGCTAACAAGTGATGAACATAGTAGTTGGCATCCACCGCCTGTGCTTTTACAATCTAATTTACATCCAGCATAATCTGAGTCAGAATACTTTATTAATTCAAAATTATTCGTTCTAGGATACCAAATACCTACATTTGTTGTTCCTTTAAGGTATCTAAATATTCTTTTGACTTGAGTCAAATGTGATTCTTTAGCACAAGTTTGGTATCTAGCACACATACTAACTGCAAATAAGATATCGGGTCAACTTGCAGTTAAGTATAGTAGGTTACCTATGATACTCCTATAGTATTTTAAGTCAACTGATTTTCCATTGGCATCTTCATCTTGGATTGTGTTTACTGCCATAGGTGTTTTTATTTCTTTAGTATTTTCCATTCCAAATTTTTTAAGTAATTCGTTTGTGTATTTTTGTTGATAAATATAATTACCTTCGTTTGTTTGTTTGATTTGTAATCCTAAAAAGTAAGTTAATTTACCTACTAGACTCATTTCGAATTCTTGCTCCATTAGAGTGGTAAATTTATTTAAAAATTCTGAGTTAGTTGACCCAAAAATTATATCATTTACATAGATTTGGATTATAAAAATTTCTCCGTTTATTAACTTAACAAATAGGGTTGGGTTAATTTGACCTTGGTTGAACCCTTTGGATATTAGGTAAGAAGTTAGCCTTTCATACCATACCCTAGGTGCTTGCTTAAGTCCATATAAAGATTTCTTTAATTTAAATACATAGTCAGGATGTTCTATATTTTCAAACCCAGGTGGTTGTCCTACATAAACTTCTTCTTTTATTAATTCATTTAGAAAGGATGATTTGACGTCCATTTGATATAGTCTAAACCCTTTATGGGTTGCATAGCTGAGTAACATTCTAATGGACTCTAGTCTAGCTATTGGGGCATAAGTTTCATCATAGTCAAGTCCTTCAACTTGACTAAACCCCTTAGCAACTAGCCTAGCCTTATTTCTAGTGATTTCCCCAGTTTCACTAAGTTTATTTCTAAAAACTCATTTTGTTTCTATTACTTTTTTATTTTTGGGTCGTGGTACTAAGTCCCAAACTTCATTTCACTCAAATTGAGCTAGTTCCTCCTGAATAGCTATGATCCAGTCTAGGTCAAGTAGGGATTAAACTATGGTTTTAGGCTCAATTTTTGAAATTAAAGAAATTTAACTTAAGTTTCTAAAGGATGACCTAGTCTGAACCCTTAGGTCTGGATCACCAATTATCTGGTCAATTGGATAATTTGGGTTGACTCTTATGGTTCTAAGAGGTTGATTTTCTTAAGTTCTTTCTTCTTCTTCATGATTTAAGTCTTGATTGGTTTCTTCTTGATTACTATTGCTTTGAGTGAACTCAATTGGCTGGAGTTGGGTTTAATCTAAGTTTGGTTTGGATTCCTCAAATTTTACATTGGTGGTTTCTTCAATTCTTAATGTAACCTTATTATATATTCTGTATCCCTTACTGTTGAATGAGTATCCAACAAAAATGTCATTTTCTACTTTAGAAGTAAATTTTTCTAAATGTTCCCTAGTGTTCAAGATGAAGGCCAGACACCCAAACACTTTAAAATACTTTATATTGGGTTGTTTATTATAATAAACTTCGAAAAAGGTTTTATTATGTACTTTATTTAGGGTTGTTCTATTTTGCACGTAGCAGGTTGCACTAACAGCTTCTGCCCAAAACTATTTAGGAAGATTATATTCATTTAACATAGTTCTAGAGGCTTCAAGTAAAGTTCTATTTTTTCTTTCTACAATCACATTTTGTTGAGGAGTTTTAGGGCACGAAAAAATTCGTGATGATAGCCATTTTCAAGACAAAATTTATCAAAATTATGATTTTTAAATTCTCCTCCATTATCACTTCTAATTCTCTTAATTTTAAGATTTTTTTCATTTTCAACTTGTTTACAAAAGTTTGTAAAAATTTCAAAGGGTTCATCTTTATTTTTTAAGAATTTTACCCAAGTAAACCTAGAGTAGTCATCTATTATTACTAGACAATATAAACTACCGTTTATTGATTTGACCCTGTGGGAGTCAAACAAGTCTAAATGTAAAAGTTCTAGTATTGAATTAGTTTGAGATTGATTAATTGGTTTGTGGGTAGATTTTGTTTGTTTGCCTTGTTGACAAACATTACATATGGTTGAGTCTAAGTTAGGTAATTTTGGTAAGCCTCTAACTAATCTATTTAGTTTGCTTATGTTTCTGAAATTCGTGTGTGACATTCTTCTATGCTATAACCATGTTTCTTCTTTTTGTGTTAAATAACACTTAATTGAAGAAGTGGTTAAGTTAATTACATAGATGTTATCTTTTCTAAACTCTTTTAGACTTATTTTAGGGTTATCTAGGTGCTTGATTAGATATTCTGAAGATAAGAATCTAACCTTATACCTAATATCACAAAATTGACTGATACTTAGGAGATTATATTTGAAATTTTTAACAAGTAAGACATTTGTGATAATGAAGTTAGATTTTAGCTCAATGTTACCTATACCAATTACCTTGAGTTTGCCATTGTTTCTAAAAGCAACTGTCCCTAAACTTTTGTAAGTAAGTTGGGTGAATTTGTTGTGATCTCCAGTCATGTGTTTGAAACAACCACTGTCCAAAATTCACTTGGTTTCCTACAATAGGTAGGAACTAGAATTAGTCTAAGTTTAGGCTGATAAAATCTTAAGGTTAGTTTTAACATAAACCTTAAGTTAATTAAAAATTTTAAGTTAATTTTAAACATTTTTTTTGTTTTAAAGATTTTTTTTAAAAATAGTTTTTTAAAAATATTTTTAAAGTTTTTTTAAAAGAGTTTTTTAAAATAATTTTTAAAAAGATTTTTTTAAGTTTTTAACAGAGTTTTTAAAATAATTTTTAAAAATATTTTTAAAATTTTTAAAAGAGTTTTTTAAAAAGATTTTTAAAGTTTTTAATAGAGTATTTAAAATAATTTTTAAAACATTTTTAAAGTTTTTAAAAGAGTTTTTAAAATAATTTTTAAAAATATTTTTAAAGTTTTTAAAAGAGTTTTTAAAGTAATTTTTAAAAATATTTTTAAAGTTTTTAAAAGACTTTTTAAAATAATTTTTAAAAAGATATTTAAAGTTTTTAAAATATTTTTTAAAAAAAAATTTAAGGTTTTTAAAATATTTTTTAAAATAATTTTTAAAAATATTTTTAAAGTTTTTAAAAGATTTTTTAAAATAATTTTAAATTTAATTTAATTTAATTTAGTTTAATTTAATTTAATTTATTTTATTTTATTTTATTTTATTTTAATTGAATTTATTTTATTTTAATTGAATTATAATTTTAATTGAGTACTTAATCATCTCACCCGATCTACGTTTTCAATCAGAGAATCTTATAATTTTGTGAGATGAATTAGATTCAATTTTAGGGTTTGGTTTAACTTTGTGTTAGATTCAGGTTTAGTTTTGGGTCCAACAAATAGACATTCTCTGGATAAACTTATGGGCTATGGTGAGTCACTTGGACATCATTAACTATGCCTTCGAGGTTTTTTCAAATAGTCTTATTCACTGGACTTAGTACAAAACCTTGGCATAACTGGTTAGGATCCATAAAGGGTAGCTTCGGTCAGTTCCACTTAGCCAAATGCACCAGGTCGAAGCCATATCTTCCTAGACATGCATAGACTAAGCTTTCCTAATGTACTATCATCCAAAACTTCACTAGTACCATTAGTCAAGTTAAACTTGAACTCTTTCTAATTAATCCTAATTACCCTACCGGGTATATTAGTTTGGGTTACCCTGCCGGGTAGGTTAGTTTTGGAGGTGCCAGTTATTCTGGAGCCTCCCCCTAAATTATTGGCCTTTATTTAATTTTTAGTTCTTGGTTTATGTCTATTATTTTTATAATTATAGTTTACTTGATGATATTCTAGGTCTTGGTGTGGCTTAAAATATTTAGATTTTGAATTTGTTGTTCTAGGTTTGTATTTTAATTTTTTATTTGATGTATTTGGTTTTATATAATGTATTTTTACTTTGGGTATGTAGTATTGGTTAAGTCCTACTTGCGTGATTAAGCATGCTTTCGGAACCCAAGCTTTACTTGATTGTTTGTGTTGGGTTATTAACGATTTAAATGTTTTATTTGAACTTGACTTGTAGCCAAGTCCGGTTTTGTTGTAAGTTGCTTTTTGATTATTTAATATTAGATCTAAATTCTTAGATCTAGTTATAAATTTTTCTAACATTTCTTTTAATTTGTTTATTTTTAGTTTTAGTAATAAATTTTCCTCCTCAAGTGTTGTGTCTTGAGTTGGATTTGGATTTTTATTTGTTCCTTGAGATTTTGATTTTCCTCAAGGAGCAAGTTATTTTATTTTTCTAGTTTAACTAATTTACTATTCAAGCACGAAATAATTTTTAAAAAATTTCTATTTAAAATAAAATTTACCTCGTCGGGACCTTCGGAAACGAGTATGGACTCGTGGCTCGATTCGGGTTTGGACCCATCTTCCGATTCTTCGTCTGATTCTTCTTCGAGGGCCATCAGCGCGAGGTGGCTCTGGTGCTTCTGATCTTCGACCTCTGATTCGTCCGAGGAGGAGTCGCCCTAAGTCTCTTTGAGAGTCTTCTTCTTGGATGCCTTTGTCTTGTCGCTCTTCAGTTTCGGGCACTTGTTCTTGTAGTGTCCTTTCTTGTTGCATCCAAAGCACGTTACGTTCTTTGGTTCGGGGGAGTTGATCTTCTGCAAATCCTTTTTGCTGAAGCTGTTCTTTCTCCTGGTGAACATCTTGCTTACCAAGTTCACCAGGTACTCTTCATCTTCAGTCTCCTGATCCGACTCTTCTTCAGGTTCAAGCTTGTTTTTAGATCTCTCATTTGAAGAACCTGCAAACAAAGCTACACCTTTCTCGGTCCTGGCGTTAGTTTGCTCATGCAATTCTAATTCACAAAAAATCTCATCTAATTTTAGTTTAGATAGATTTTTAGATATTTTGTAGGCATCCACGATAGATGCCCACAAATTGTTGCGTGGAAAAGCGTTCAAGGCATACCTTATTAAGTCTCTGTTCTCCATTTGATGTCCTATTGCGTGAAGATCGTTGAGGATGTCCTTGATCCTTGCATGGAGCTAACCTGTCGTTTCTCCTTCCTGCATTTTAATGTTAAATAACTTATTTAATAACAAGTCGCGTTTCGTTACCTTTGTGTCGCTTGTTCCTTCATGTAGCTCGATCAATTTGTCCTAAAGTTCTTTCGCATTCTGGTGCGGTCCTACCCGGTTCAATTCTTCCTTCATCAGTCCACACTGGAGCGTGTTGAGTGCTTTGAATTTCGTTGAAGCTTTCTTCTTCATATCCGGAGTCTACTGTTCTGGGTCCAATGGGATTCCGAAGTTGTCGACCGGTGTCTTGTAGCCTTTTGTGACGCTGAACCATTGGTCGAAGTCCGTCTCCAGGTAGACTTCCATCCACTTCTTCCAGTACGAAAAGTCATCCCCGTTGAACAAGGGAGGACGTACTGTGTTGAAGCCTTCAAGTTGAGACATCCTGCATACAAATAAAGAAAAAGACAAATAGAGTCCCATGATTAGGTCTTGGATTAGTAGTGCGGGATTAAAATAGAAATAAACTGAAAAACTGATTTGGTGTTGCACCAAATCAGATTAATAGCAACGAAAAGAATTCCCAAAAAGATAATAATACCAGTTTGGGATAAAGATGAAAAACTGAAAACCGAAAAAGAAGAAAGAAAATTACACCCCCTGTCTGATTGGTGGTTGCACCAAATCAGAGCGGTACCTGCTCTGACACTTGTTGGATCGTAAGCGTTCGATAAAGGGAGGGTGAATATCGATTAAAAATTTCGAGATGCGCAGTGGAAAAAGTGAACAACCAATAACAATGCTAACACAAGAACCTTTTACTTGGTTCGGAACCTGTGTCGACTCCTACTCTAAGGCCCGCACAAAAGGGTGCTTTCGATGGGCAATTCACTAGCAATTCGAAGAATATTACAATAGTAATTACAATTGCTTTTTAAAATAAAAGTATACTGATGAAAACACAGAATGAAAAAGAAGAGCTTGTCATCGAAAGAGTGTCGCAACATCACAGGAGCACAGAAAAGCAGTTCTTGAGTTGTTTCTCTGGATCCAGCCTTGACCCTCCTTATATATGAGGTTCAGGGCACCTGGAACCTTCAGGGCGCCCTGGATGTTTCGTAGCCGAGCCAATCAATGAGCTCCACTTGGCGAGGCAACGTTGGGGATAAGTTTTCGCCTCCGGGCATCCTGATCCATCCCGGGCGCCCGGACTCTAGTTTTCTAGCAACTTCCTTCCTGTAAGAAAACGTTAGTCCGAAGGCAAATATATCCTGCAAAACAAAGTGTTAGCACAGTTCAAGTAGAGTATTAATTAGATTTCATCTCTCCGAGACCAGAATCTAGTCAAGATCTCGACTTAGAGTTCCGAAATGGTTCTAAGTTGGATCGGCGCCTAAGTTCCCTTCCCGGGAACGCGTCCTCATAGTCACTCCCCTCTAGTGACTTACCTTCACTTACCTGCCAGACGTCCTGTCAGCCCTTCGACCCATCTGGGCTTCGTGCCAGCTATCCGGTCAGCCCGTCCACCTAGCTGGACTTCGTGCCAAACGTCCAATCAGCTCGTCAACCCATTTGGACTTCGTGCCAGCTATCAGGTTGGCCCGTTGACCTAGCTGGGCTTTGTGCCAGACATCAGGTCAACCCGTCGACCTGTCTGGACTTCTCCTGCACACTCGATCAGAGTGTTAGATAACAACGAAACTAACTTAACATATTTTCATTCATCAAAACTTGAGTTAGACCGTTAGTGCTAACGACACCAACACTCACAAGTATAATTTCCCTTTTAGAATTTATGTTCTATGGCTATGTCTTCACATGTGTGTATCCTATATGTGTATTGTAATAATTTAGGAAATTATTATGTTTCCACTACTTATTTTTTAAACAAATTTTTAAAAATGTGCATAATGATACCCAATAGAACTATAATTCTTTTTAGACTTACAAATAAAACAAACAAAATAAGTAAACTATGTACATTAAAACAAATATACTAAAGAATTAATTAAAAATTTTGATATGGAAAATGCTAAGGAAATAAATACACCTATGACAACAAACATTATGCTATATAATGATCCATAAGAAAAACTTGTAGGGCTAAAGTATCATAGAAATGTCATAGGGAGTTTATTTTACATAACTACTATTAGACCTACCATATTATTCGTAGTAGATATGTACGTAAGGTATCAATCTTGTGCTAAATAATCTCATCTAATAGTTGTTAAAATAATAATTAAATACCTTAAAGGAACACTAAATGCAGGAATGTGGCATTCTATAACTAATAGTTTTGAACTAATATGTTTTTCTAACTCAAACTATGTCGATTATAAATTAGATAGAAAAAATATAAGTGGCGGCTGCTAATTTTTGGAATCATCTTTAGTCAGTTGGTTTGTAGAAAACAATACTGTGTTGCATTATCAACAACAAAGGCAGAATACATAGCAATGAGAAAATGCGTAGCACAACTTTTATGAATAATACACACTTTAAAAGACTTTGAATTAAATTATAAAAAATGTCAAAACATTTATTGATAACATAAGTTCAATAAATTTAACTAAAAATCTTGTACATCATTTAAGAATAAAATACATAGAAGTTAAACACCATTTTATTAGAGATCATTTAGCCAAAGGAAATATTGTATTCGACTATATTGAGTCCAAATCGAATTTGACTGACATATTCACTAAGCTCTTACTTGAGGCTGAATTTAGCACTCTTAGAAAATAATTAGGAATGTGCTTTGTAGAATAGAATTTTTCTTCTAAGTACTAATATATGTGATATTTTATTTACTTATATATGTACAAAATGGAACTAGCGTAGGATCTAATGTAAAATTCATGAACCTATAAATCTAGGTAGCCTTTGTATCTCACAAACACTTAGGTTTCATTGTTTATGTATTGAGCTGTGTAGATGGGTGTGATATGTTAGGTTCAACCTTGGTTCCAAATGTATACAAGTGCATCAACATAAATCAAGGGGTATAGATCAAAATTGATCACTCTGGTGACTAACTCCAAGCTAAACTTGATGATTAACTAATATCATTTGAGTTAGGAAAAGGGAGTTAGATATTTTAATTAAGCATAATTTAGATGAATTATTATTTTTAAATAAATTAATTTGAAAAATTCCATTTGAAAATCATTTCAAAATATCTTTGAAAGTTCTCTTTTAAATATTTCTAAAAAAATATTTTTCTTGCTATGATCCTTATTTTGATGTGTTCAAAGGGGAGGAGCTAGGTTTAAAGTTTGAGAAAAAATTGAACTTTGACTTAGAAAATTGAACTGTAAACTTTGACTTAAAGTTAAGTGTATTACTTGGGTTAAACTTAAATTTAAATTGGTTAATTCTAGATTGCTAGTAGGGCTATAAATGAATTGAGCATTCGTGAATAAGCTTGGTGTTTGGCTTAGTAAAAGATTGTTTATGTTTGTTCAGTACACACAAGATCAATTAAATAAACAAGCTTTAACAACTCATTAAACTTAACAAACAAGCTTGAACACATATGTGTTTATTTCGTTAATGTTCATAAACAACGTCAATGAATAATATTCATAAACAATGTTCATGGACAACGTTCGTGAACAATGTTCATGAACAATATTCATAAACCATGTTCATTAATAAAACTCTTATCAACATGATAAACAATTAAAAAAATAAAATGAACAAACCAATTTGAATTATCAAGTTCAATAAATAATCAAACAAGTAAAAATTTCAAACAATCAAACAAATTCGAATTGAGAGCTCAAAAATATCTAAACAAATCAAGCTCAAATCAAGCTTGAATTGCGAGCTCGATAACATCTAAATGAATCAATCATAAGTCAAACTTGAATCAAGCTCGAATCAAGCTCAAGCTCATAAAAAAATAAACTAAGCAAATTTGAACAATTATTTCAAAAGCTTGGTTCATTTTAGGCTTGACTCGGTTATCTTATTAAAGAAGCTTGAACACCCTAAAGTTTGGCTCGGTTTGGCTTGCTTACAACTCTAATTGCTAGACTTTCAACTTATACCCATTTCTTTTGCCACTTAACTTAAGTTGTTAAAAGTAGGTTTACCTATAAAATCCTATAAAAGAACCTCGATGGCTGAGCTAAGAAAAACACACAATACTCAATTCTTTCATTCATTTTGTTGTTTAAGCAAGGTCTACACGTCTACACATTAATCCTCTCTAACAACCTACACTAAAACTCTACATCTTGTTGTCGGTAACATTTTCATTTATATTTCATTATACTTAGAGGTATAGTAAAGTGTTACTATACTCTCTCCATTTGTACAAGGCTTTTCTCTACATTTGAAAGATTTTCATAAGGAGAAGTTTAATTGATTATCTGCTCATAAACGATCTACTGCAAGATCGTAAGCCTCAAAGTAGTAGCCTTAAGATTTCAAACCAAGTAAATCTAATTGTCTTTGTCTTTAAAGTTCTTTATTATTCCACTGCATTCTGATTTTGAAAATAAACATCTTTAAAATAAAAGTTTTTACAAACGATATTCACCCCCCCCCCCTCTATCATGCTTTCCAACCTACAATATTTTCCACAACATTGATTCTTATAATCTCTAGTAACTCTTTAATTGTAAGAGGTTTCTATATCTTTGATAGTTGACAGAGAAGGAAAAAGATAGTGGTGCTTTTGGGGAGTAAACCACTAATGGATGATAGGCCATGGAGTAGGAGCTAAGAATGGCATGGGAGAGAGCTTAATTCATGGAGGAGCTCCTAGGGAAATCCTAAGGTATCATCTTCTTACCATATCTTTGTTTCATAAAACATGTAAAGCTAGGGTTAATGGTCATGAAAACTTCTGGAATGAATTTTCATGGCAAGACTATTTAATCTAGACTGAGTAAAATAGAGAAACATTTAGGCAACCAACCCTAGCTCTAGGTGTGGATGTAAGGTAACAAGTGAGATCATCCCTAGAGTTCACCTCAATGAAACCACTAAGGTCGCGAATTAAAGGGTCTTTAGGAAGATATCAAGGCTTAAGGTCAATGAAACCCAAGGATCTTTAATTGGTATTGAGTTTTTAAGAGTTTGATTCCATCATGCTAAATAGGCATAGATGTGTCAACAAGTTTTGAGAGGGTAGTCAACCCAACCATGATGAAGTTGACACTTAGAGTAATTTTAGGGAACAAGGGATACCTTGAAAATGAAAATCATAGCCCCTCCCCACCCACCCAACTCTAGATGGTTCTAGAGTGTGCTAATATGTTTAAGAAATTTAATTTAAGAAAAGTAACACCTTGGGATAGGTTCATTCATTAGAGTAGATTGTAAGCTAGAAGGTTGTAGGATTATTTCCAAAAGGCATGAAAAATTTATCAAATCTTTAGAGTTTGATAGGTCGTGTCAAGATTGAGATTTTAGCACATTTGAGGAAGTCATTCAGACATGTGTCAAAGTTAGTATTTGATAGATTATTAGAAATGGTTTATGGATAGAATTGGTTATTCTATGCTACACTTGCTTCTACATTTTGACTCTTTCCATGATGCTTTGCATGTTCATGTCATGTTATTTATAGATTTCTATACCTTTATTTTATATAATGACACATTGCATACATGCATTTTTCTTCTTACATGACATTGTATACCTTTTTTTGTTTTTGCCATGTTTAGTTACAAGTTCTCATGTATATTTATTTAATGTAATTAAGGACAAATGACATCAATTTACTTCCACGATTGGAGGGTTAAATTAAGGATATCTATATAGAATTACATGATCACCTGATTTATGAAAAACCTTGATTACATCTCACAAGAACCATAAGATTAACTTGTTTATATATTGAGACACATAAAAATAAGTAAAATGTTAAGAAGATGAACTAAATTCAGATGCATGATGTGATGCACCTGGATGGACTAAGTATCATTAATGAACATAAACTAGGTGTTGGTCAATGATGGAAAAAACTCATGCAGGTACAAGTATTGTGCATGTAACCTAAGGATCATAGTTGGAAACTATTTTTAAAAATAATTTTGAAATAGTTTTCAAAAGCCTTGGTATTCGCTACTGACCTTTATACAAAGATGGGGTTAAACATTAAAGGTTTTAATAGTTTTTATGTCACGCCCCAGGTAGTCCCTGTCCGAAGAAATTTCGGCAGCATCTCCCCTGTACGGGTGACAATATGAATCTCAGTATACATATATCTATACCTCGGCCACACTCGGCCGGAACAATACACATAAATAGTAAACAATCCACGCAGTTATATTCAACATTTCTACACAGATATAATATGAACAATCCACGCAGTTATATAACGAAAAGATGATATAGAAATCAACGAAGATATACGTACACATCCTACTCCACTACAACGAAGAAACGAAATCCACGAAGTAACGAAATATTCGCAGCGGAAAACAAAGTAACAAACCCAAATGTTCGATATAAAGTCCACAATACAAACCCACATCACAAGTACACGTATAAAAGCGAATACAGAAAACGATATCTAGCAATCCTCGCGACAAAGGGGCTAGCGACTGGAATCTCTCCTGACGGCCTCAACCTGAAAAATAGTAACAACGGGGTGAGTTCAAAGAACTCAGCTGGTAATCCAATAGATATGTACAGCAACATATAACTACTAGTAATATCCTAAGGTACAGTCTCCTAAACCATAGGACCTACAGTACAGTCTCCTAACAATATAACAGGTATGCATAACTGAATAAACTGTAATGAGTAACCAGAAGCATGTAATACAGTTTACAGCAATAATAATAAGAAATGCATAACTGAAATAAACTGTACTCACCTGCGAGGCTTGGGCGAATGACTGTGGACATACACAGATAAAGATAGTCAGAACAAATACGCATGTATCCTGTATGCATGTCAATCATATGCAGTCACCCAAGTGCATCATCCAATATGCAACAATCACAATAAATGCAATATGTGCATATGATGCAATATGACATGGTCACCCCTGACGCCAGTCAGTATCTCACACACAATGGTGAGACCGCGTGGGTAGGGTTGTGACACCGTGCACTCTGCCGTCACTACCCCTGAAGAGTGACCGAGTGGACGGGATACTGTCGGAGTACACCTATCCTCCTACCTCAAACATGGTGAGGGAGCGCAATGCTCTCAACTCCCGGTACGCGATGACGGGGAGGGATCCCGGCTGCAACCCCGCTATATCGTGCTACCCATGAGCACCCCGGCGGTGCACCACCGAGCAACCTGCCATACACACCCTGAGTATTGTGCCACTACCCATGTAGTAGACACGTTGTGTGCAGGCCCTCATGTAGCCGGCCGACGAGCTCAACAATAATGGAGTCGTCAATCGCCCAGCATGCAATCATGCAATATGGTGCATGCGGCTACAGTATGTCATACCTGGACATATCCTCCTCCATATGTGTAGGTGCCAAAAAGATAAACACATATATATCAAGGATAATAAACAGCATGAATCCAATATCACATATCCAACATATCTATCATCTAATCCAGTATAGAGGGAAGCACAATAAAAACATCTATCTCTATTAACACAGATAAACATAGCCAGAAAGAAAAGCATGTCAGACTAATGTATAACAGTTATCAATAGAAGCATGTATCAGGTATCAACTAAACTACATCCAGGGGAAATGATAAACTACCAATCACTAATAACCGCCTACAGATATCAAATAAACTATAACCGGGGAAGTGATAATCTACCAATCACTAGTAATCATATATAAACTATACATATCATAAGGCAATATCGAAAAGATAAAAAAAAGGGTACCCGCCTCAAATAGAAGGTACAATCACGCCAAATCCAACGTCGAGACGCCTGTCTCGAATCAAGGTCCTGTATCAAACAATATAGATATTTTATTTAGCTAAATCCAAACGAATAGCTAAATAAAATCCCTAAACTAAATTAGGGCAAAACCCTAATCAACAATCTCAACCTATCTAATTAAAACTAACGGTCAATTAGGGTTAGTTACCTAATCTCTAATCACCAATTAGATTAGAAATATAAACTTAAATTAAATCCAATAGTTGACTAGGGTTAATTGTCTTAACTCTAATCATTCCATTAGATTAAATCTAAGCAAAAATATCTAATCATATCCAACAACCAATTACAACCTCCAATCAAACCTACACATGATCATCCATCTAAAATAATCAAATCCAATCATGATCTACATAAGGGATTAATTATCTAAATTCAAAGAACAAACATATACACCTTACCTCGATCAAGCTGTTGTAGATTGCTGAAACTAAGCAATCTGCTAGATGAGGTTGCTGCCAGAACTAGAAATGCTACTGGGAACCAAAAAGTCCACAGAACAGAACAAGCAGAACATACCTCCCTCCTTCTCTTCAATCCCGTAACCCTAATCAACAGTAAAGCAGAGGAGATCAATGATCAAACAAGGAATGGAGATCACCAATCAACCAATACCTTAATCTTACCTCGTTGTCTCATTGTCGGAACCCCATTGCTCTGAAGAGGAGGCGAAGTTCTGAGCTAGGGCATAACATCAAGAACAGAGGAGGATCAAGACTAGGGTTAGGATCCCCTTCCTAATCGAAGATCTACTCACATGAAGCAGTGATCCGAATGCAAAGCACCGATAACGGACCTAGGGCACAATTCGGGAAGAATCAAGATAAGAAGAAGCATCACCAACGGTGCTAAGGCACGAGTCGGAGAAAATTCAGAGAAGAGGAATCGAAGCTAGCCTACCTATGCCGGCGATCGAGTGGATCTAGATCGATCCAGTGGCGTCGGCAGTCGGCCAGAGGAGACGCGACGCCGTGTCTGCGACCCGAAGAGGAAGAGTGTCGGCCGGATCTGAGATCAATAGGCGTCGATGCCGGCAAAGAAGGATCGCCGGAGCTGGAGCCTTGCTCCCGTCGCCGTCGCCCGTCCGCGAGAGAGAACAGAGGAAGGGAGAGGGGGGAGATCGAAATCGCGTCGAGGCAGAGAGGGGAGGAGATCGGGGAAAGAGAAGGATCGGCGATGGGGTTTGGGGGAGAAAAGAAATAAAGGAAATGAATTTATATATTAACACATTTCCTCACTTTAACGGGTATCCTAAACAGGCTTTATTCGTATCTATAATTGATCCCCTCCAAAACCCGTCGTACGAGCTCCGAAAAATTCTTAGAAAATTTCTAAAAATTCCGGAAAAATTTTGTAAGGCTATTTCTCAAATAACCCTATTATTTAAATTTTCTGAGATCTCACATTTTAACTTTGTGTTCATCTTGAAAAATAGATGTTAATTCTATAGAAAACTATTTTAAAACATTAGTTCTTGATATAAATAATGTTTATCATAATTTTTTAAAAAATTTAGAATTATTATGCATTTAGAATATTGGATCTTAAGGATGATATGTTGAAGGGGTTATTTGAGTATGTCTACTTGGAGATAGTATAAAAAATGTCAACCTTGAGAATAACATTGTTTTGAAGGATGGAGGAATGACGTTAACCATAAATAGATATCTTTAGATAACCAGGGGCATATCTAGGATTTTTGTTTTTTGGGGGGGGAGGGGGGGTGGGGTCTTCATGTATAAATTATAGAGAACCAAAAAATGGAAAATCTAAAACCTTCATTTCAAAATAATATGAGCAAAACAAATATAAACAAAGTAATATTGTCAAGTTACATCAACAAAATTACACATACTACTTCATGTGCAATCTGCGGTGTTTCAAAAGATCAAGCCTATCAATTATATATTCCAAATCAATATCACGAGCAATTTCTTTCTTAATATACAAAATCATAACATTGTTAAGATATTACTACTCCATTTTGTTGCAAAGTTGGGTCTTGAGAAGCTTCATTCCAGAAAATGCTTTCTCTGTTGTTGCTGTAGAAACCAGAAGAATTAAGACTAAAGAAACCAACCTATTAATCATAAAATCCTAACAAGTCACTATGTATAAGTCCTAACAAGTCAGTCGCTCTTTCGTTATGTCCACTAAAGGGAGTCTTGGTCATTTTACCCAGTAGGCATGACTCACATGTCTCATATAATTCGAAATCAAATGAGTCCAACAAACCATCTTTATAGAACTGGGATAAGCGTTTGTCATTTATATGACCTAAGCGACAGTGCCAAAGATAGGTTTGGTTCATTTCATTTAATTTGAACCTTTTGGTATTTATGTTATAGATGGGGTTCTCTAAGTCTAGAATATAGAGTTCGTTCATCAGAGGTGCACTACAATAGAACATTTCATTTAAATAAACTGAACAACATTTGTTCTTTATTATAAATGAAAAACCTTTCTTGTCCAAACAAGAAACTGATATAATGTTCTTAGTAAGAGCAGACACATAACAACAATCATCTAATTCTAGTACAAGCCCAGAGGGCAGAGATAGAGAATAAGTCCCTACAGCTACAGCAGTAACCCGTGCTCCATTGCATACACGTAGGTAACTAATTACCAATTACATCTCTATGCAACTCTTGTTTATAGGATCAAGATCCACATGTATATTAAAACTTGAGTTAGCTTTGGCTAAATCGCCCAAGAGTTAATATAAATGTGATTTTGACCTATCTTCCAACCATTGAAAAAAAAATGTCTATAGTTAAACCTGATCCAATTGAGTTAACTAGTTTTACTCAATCTAATTGAGTTTGTACTCACCCAAGCTTTAATAGGCAGGACCAAGATTGTCCCTCCGCACCCTACCAAGATAATATGCGTTGCTCTGCTTTGGCAGATTCAACAACAACATGTGATCGAGGTAGTGATGGGTATCAAAACGTGGTAGGCATTTTGAGTTGACGCGATTAAGATCTAATCTAATCGTTAATGTGTATCATATACGTGATTAAGATCTAATTTAATCGTTAAGATGTATCATATACGCGATTAAGATCTAATCTAATCGTTAAGGCACTGATTAGTTACTCTACTCTAGCATGCATCACATACACACAAGTAATTAATTAAATTTTTGATTAGGTCATGGCCCTACTACGATCCTCTCAAGCCAATGAGAAGATCGGACGGTCAACCTAGGGTCAACAGCTTCTTCAAGCTCCTCCCTTTGACCGTCATGTGTTGCTCGCACCATCCTCGTAACTCCGTCTCGAGTGGACCTTCCACCGCTTCATTTTTGTACATTACAAATTTGAAACTCGAGTTACATTCGAGTCTAAAATCTATTTACAACAAGAATTAAATTAGAAAGGCACGACGCGCAGGTCGCGTATCAAATACAACACGCACAATCACACAAAAATGGCACGCATACCATATTATAAATTACAACACATATTTTCAATCAAATTGGGTTCTTTGGGCCATTACCATCACAAAATTATACATAATTCTAAATTATATAATTTCCATAAATTTCTATAATTTTATTACTATTTTTACAATTTTATGAGTTACAACTTCCCGGCGATCCCGTTTAGCAGTTTTCGGACGCGATCGCGAGACAATACCCCTTGTGAGGTTAGGGGCAACACCCCTTCTCGTGAAATGAGTCTCACAAGTGTCCCACGACGATCTAACAACACCTTAAGCCGCTATCCCAAAACATTTTGGACGAGACCTTACCGTTTCGGAAGGTGTTTCTCGGTAGTCGAAGCCTACAAGTGTCCAAACACTTGTTGCTTCGCCTTTACGAGAAAAATACCCATAAAATCCATAAAAATAATAAAATCACAGAAACTTACAGATCTATAATTTTTCATAAAAATTAAAATAAAATAAGTATTTTTTGCGTTGCGTTGCACGTGGCTCTGATACTACTGTTGGGACTTTCGGGCCGCAAAAATTATTTTTTGCGTTGCGGAAACCCCGAAGTCTTGCCACTGGATCCGTGCGAAGATTAAAATAAATTCATGTACTTATTTATATTCTAGATCTACTCTATATCTACATGGTAGAGATTTTATACCTTTGATGCGAAGCCCTTCGCTTATCCCGCTCGTCCAAGGTTGCCGGATCTCGAGAGTGTCAAGTGAACACTCCTCTATATGTATTCACACGAACAACAAGATGGAGAAAAGACACTAGAGTGTGCTAGCACTCTTTGTGGCTCACGGCAATGGAGGAAGAGGGAGAGTAGAGAGGAAGAGATGAGGAAGAAGAAGGAGTGAATGAGCACACAATTGCATTCACTTGCAACCAAGTGGCCGACCACTTCATGGAGAGGTTATAAACCTCCATGGGATACCAAGAGTCATGGCTCTTGGTCTCCCTCATGAGGTGGCACACACATAAGCCAACCTTGATGATGTGGAACATCATCATTGGCCCACCTTATGCCAACACACAAATGATGTGGCATTGGTCAAGTCAAACTTGATCTTTCATCTTCCCTCTCAAGTCAAGTCAAACTTGACCTCTTATCTCCCATGGTTGATCAAATCTAACCATTAGTTCAAGTTAATTTGATTTAATAAATCTCTATTCATTGAATTAAATTGACTCAATGAGTCCAAGTCTAAATTAGACTCATTTAACACATGAATCAAATTGAGTCTAACTCAATTAGTTTAATTTGGATTACTCTTAATCCAACTTGGTTCATCACATGAACCTAATCCTCTTGGTTCATCAAATGAACCTAATCTCCATCTAATTGCCCTTTGTGTGTGACCCTATAGGTTCTTGTAACGTTGGCAATGCTCCTAAACCCATTTAGAAGCATAAGTAATGAGCGGTATCTAGCAACACATCATTACTACCCAAGTTACAAGAATATTGAGATCCAACATCACCTTGTGACTATTAATTGTGACTCTCACAATATGTGACAATGTCCTTCTATCCTTGACATCTAGATTGATCAATGGAGGCATAGACCGTGTCATCCTCTAATCAATCTAAATCTTGAACTCCAAGTAGACTCACTCTAATAAAATGAGCTCAATATCTCATATTGACTCATTTGGGCATGGTCATGCACTTAGTGGTCTCACTCTATCAAGAATGATGATGTCACTCCCGTCATATAGAAGGGATAGATCCCATCTACATCACTCACATCCCTCCGCATAATTTGTTACATACCCAGTAATCGCCTTTATAGTCCACCCAATTACGGGTGACGTTTGACGAAGCCAAAGTATGTAACTCCTTATGTAGGGAACCATCACTACAACAAAAACCCTCATAGACATCGGTTTTCCACCGATGTCTATTACATTTTCGACTGATATCTATGAAGGCGATGTAAAAGGTCTGCCATTTTAGACATCGGGTTAAAATCGATGTAGTATCACTTAACGACATTGAGTGTAAAACCGATGTAATATTATATGTTAATAACACCAGTTTTGACAACGGTATACGACCGATGTAATATTAGTTAAGGACACCGGTTTTGCAGCGGTGGAAAATCGATGTAATATCAGTATTGTTTAACGACATAAATTCGATTTCCGAAATAGTGAAACACCAATATTATCTCCAAACAAATCATAAAATTAAGTTAATATTATTAATTCACTAAGAAAATCACAAATAAAAATGCACCGATGTATTTAAACACACCAAGTCAATATCCATATAACCAACACATAAATATTCTTCTTACAATATAAAAAGATAATAGATATTATGCACATCAAGTCAGTATCCACAAATTACACATAACTATTCTTCTTACAACATCAAAAAGTAATAGATAGTACATAAAAATTCTTCTTACTGGTGCCAACGTTATCCTTCTTGCTCTGTGCAGAGATTTAACTAAATCTTCCCCAGTAGTTTTATTTGTTAATAGACAATTCTCTTTATTTATTACTAGATGGGCACCTCTGCTTATTTGATGTCTTGAGGGTGACAACTGATTGATGATTCTTTATAAAGGAGGCATCCATCTTAAAGGAGCCACTGGAGGCTTTGGGAACTTTGCAACATCCTTCATGGTTGTCCTCTCACCATTTAATTGATTCTCCAAACCAATTCAAGTTTATCCAGTACTGCATATAATACAAATAATCATTTAAGTAATCTTCATCATGAAATCTTTGTAAACACGAATAAAGAGATTAAATAAAGCAGCTTGCATGTGAAATTTTCCTACTGCAATAGAGTAATGGAGATTCGAAAAGGTTGCATTTACCATCGATTAAGCAGCAGCCAAGCATGTTGCGATTGAATTTAGGATCATCAGAATAACTATTTGTCAGCAGGTTAGGTAAGATAAGATGTCCATACCAAGTTTCCCTTGCTTGGCAAGAGGAGACAGTATCTTTTGCAGCTCGCATATAACCCGTTTAATATAGAGAGTATATAGCCCATTCCTCGACTCGAACAGCTCTGAAGCCTTGTGTGTTTGTATAACTGATCTTATCCACTCTTCAAGAAGTCCTGCAAAACATAATGATAAGTCAGGAAATTTTCCTTCAACAACACAAGATGACAAGAACATCAAACTACGATGACAAGAACATCAAACAACACAAGATGAAAAAAAACACAAGGATTTCTGTGTTCCGCTTTTGTGTAATGTAGGAAACCAAGTATATTTACGATATTGGAGTAAAAACATTGTAAAGCTTCGATAAGACATTGCACAAGATATGGAAAAAGGAAGCTATCATCCCCGAAAACTATAAAAAAAATAATATAAAGATTAAGAAACTTAGGTGCAATCCATATCAAACCTTTAAACGCCTGCACACAACCATGACATCAGAAATCCGAAAGGTTGCAAAATGTGATTGATTTGATAATCTAACAAAAAAGGAATATCAAACTACATTTAGTCAGCCAATGTCGTATAAAACCACCTACTTGTGTCAAAAACTTCAATACTTATCCAGCTTTTCACATAATCTGATATCAAAAACTCCAGGAGTTCAATCCTGCATTTGGGCAGGCATGTTAGAAATATTTTCATTTAAATCAGGAAGGAGAAGTGTATTATTTTTGCTAAGCAGGAACTAAAAATTTCCAAAAAGGTAAAAAAAAGGGTATTCAAGTATTGCATGTAAGCAATCAAAAGCCTGACTCCTATAAGGCATTCAAGCAAATGCACTAGGAACTCAGAAAAAGTACTAGTTCACCTTGACCAAACATAAAAAATCTAAGGGAACTTTAGAGAGAATACAATATTTGCATCTTCCTTTTCAAATCTTTGGTTAATTGCAAGAAAACCTTATTTCAACACAAACAAACAAACAAGAAATTGTGTGTTTGTAAACTTGCATAATCAACAAAATCTACTTCTAATGATTGAGCATTAGTCAAATGAGATGATAAAGAAGAGAAAATGAATTATCAACTCATTCTCCTCCACTTCTCGTGTAACGACCCGGCCCTTTGGCCTCTTGGGCGGCCCTTGTGGCGGCCCAACTGGCGGCCCTTATGTCGTCGGCCCATTTGGCGACCTCTCATGTCGATCTCACTTGGTTACCAGGATTCATAAACTCTAATACTTAAGCCTGGAGGTTTAGAGTTCGAATCCTGGGGGAGGCAAAAATCCACTGGCCATGGGTGGGAAGACCTAGTGAGTAACGGCACGGCCAAGGGTCGTCGGTCGATGACATGAGAGGTCGCCAAATGGGCCGACGACATAAGGGCCGTCGCAAGGGCCGCCCAAGAGGCCAAAGGGCGGGTCGTTACAATAAAAGGCGCTTTTTATTGTGACGACCCGGCCCATTTGGCGGCCCTTGGCCAGTGGATTTTTGCCTCCCCCAGGATTCGAACTCTAAACCTCCAGGTTTAAGTATTAGAGTTTATGAATCCTGGTAACCAAGTGAGATCATCTCACTTGGTTACCAAGATTCATAAACTCTAATACTTAAGCCTGGAGGTTTAGAGTTCGAATCCTGGGGGAGGTAAAAATCCACTGGCCAGGGGTGGAATGTCCTAGTGAGTAACGGCACGGCCAAGGGTCGTCGGTCGACGACATTAGAGGTCGCCAAATGGGCCGACGGTCTACGACATGAGAGGTCGCCAAATGGACCGCCAAATGGGCCAAGAGGGTCGGGTCGTTACATCTCGTACAAACAGAGATTCATCTTTCGGAGACTAAAATCACTTTCTTAGTAGCAAAATGAAACATTCAGAGAAAAAATTCCAAGAATATGTCATAACATAGCACCAGAAGTTCAACTTACCTCTTCTAGTCGCTTTGCTCCTCCTTTCCTCCACTTATCTTCTTCCTCTGTCTGGGCATGTAATGATGGTGAACCGAGGCAATGCCGAGCATGGAGACTACAGATGGATTAAGTAATCATTAATCTTTGCTCTAGTAGGCTTCAAAATTATGCAAGATTGGATTTTAGTCAAGTGTAGGCTAGTGCATGAGCAGATTGCACATGATTATGTGATATTAGAATTTAGAAATGAAGATGCTTTCCCTAAAATATAATTCTTCCTTCTCTAAAACACTGCCAACTTTGATAAAAAGGAACGATCTGCTTGCCTGATGAATTAAATAATCCTTAATTACAATTGGTTTCTCACATGAAATTAAGTTTGTTTGGATTTTGTTCCTGATCTCTACTCCCTGACTTTATTTAATATTGACTGCATGTGTAGAATCTTGACATCTACATTTGGCAAGCTTGACATCTACATTTGGCAAAGTCAAGAAGGCAATAACCACTGAAAAAAGAGATTAAATTAATTGAGAATCTTAACTTGTAAACAACCACATAGGACCACACTATATTGTAGGAGAGAGACTCACCTGTTGCTGCCAAGACACAGCTAGAATCTTGAGAATCCTTGTTAAAAAAAACAACCTTCATATTAAACAACTAAGATTCATCATTAAGGTAAAGCATCCTTCTCAGAGATAATCAGTGATTCTTTCTTAATAGTTTAATGCACGCAATCTTCTCAGAGATAAATTATGTCCAAAAAGATCAGCTAGGTACACTTGCACTTTGACACGAATTAATAATTTGATTCCTTACTATTGTCCAACCTGATTAGTGTTTATTACTTGGCATGTGTCCACAATTTAATTTTTTACTATTTTCCTTAATTTGATATCATCTGAACCTTATAATAATTATTTTCAACAAGAAAGAAGATTTACCACCCATGTCCAGAATCAGATATTGACCCACAAAAAAGAAGGCTTACCGCCCAACTATGCAATCTAATAATATCCACTATCTAGCTTGTTCATATTCATATAGTTCTCATGCATGTTCAATATTCTCCCATATATGATGAGTACAATAATTCAAACTACATGTCATAATCATGCGATCGAAAAAATCAAGATCTTTGTTTGCACAACATGGAATTATTGTATAATAAGACACCTGAAAGAACAGAAAATGATTAAGCAACATATGTTGGCATCAGTCACATCATATGGTAATGCTCAAATACTCAGCATTAAATCCATAAAACCACCACATTTTAAAGCAGTAAACTTATGTTTACAGAGTGCTATTACAACTTGCTAAGTTGTTAGTAACGGGGCCAGCAACAGCATACCTTTTCTATATTGTCCATCATTATTCCTTTAACCTCAATTTTATGAGCTTTCAGCTTTGAAAGTTTGCTCATTTCCTCTGGATGATTTATGCAATACTCCATATGCTCCTTCAGCCTTGGACTGTAAAAAGCAGTCACATGTTAAAGTATGACCAAACAACTACAACTAAACTAACAAACTGTAAAATCCCACTATTTCTAGTTGCAAATGTTTTTAACTGAAAATTCCAATCAACCCTGTGAAGATCATCTCATGTTATACCAAGGGCAAAGAAATTGATAAACTGGAAGCTTAAGTGCAACAATGTGTACATACCCAAATTTACTATCAGGACTTAATATATTCTGATTTCTAGTAAAATTTAATTTGATGGCAGGACATAACTACTTTTCAAATGATTCTGTATAGTTTATCAGGAAAATTGATATATATCTATGTGTGTGTATCACAAAATGTGTGTAACATTTGGCTACATAATGTGAATTTGGCCCAAGTGCTTAAACTAAAAAAGTTAGCAAATTCTAATTAGATGACTTGTACATCTTATAAGCAAGATTGCATCGTTGGGAAATCCTAAAAATTCCAAATCATAGACTAAATCTCCATGAACTCTAATAGAAACACAAGTCTGGATATTTAATGGCAACATACCACAGCAATGATAATAACAAGATCATTCCAATGAGATTCTGGGGCAAGGGGAACTGCAATGCTATCACTTCCGCTAGCATCCTGAAAAATAGCACTATCAAGTCATCAACTGATAAAATTTGAACATACCATCAACTGAAACATCCTGACTTATCATTTTTAACTTACATCACCCATCGCCCATTTAACAAAACCACCATACAGACTACGGCACGCGCTACCTGATCCCTGCCTATACAACAATATTATTAAAACTGCAGCAACTATATATAAGAAAATTCAAGATGGTGTCTTCGACGTGTCAAATGAGGTACGATTATAGCATTATCTTCTCAGGATGCAAATCAAAATATTGATGAAGGGAATATTCTGAAATTACTAATCTCTGCCATGTTTGTACTTGGCCTATAGAAAAATGGAATTCTAATTTGTTTTTTTTTGTTTTTGGTTTTCTAGACTTGAGATTTGTTATAAAGCCCTTACTTGCTCGAGCAAGAAAGGTTCCTATAACAACTGTTCGTTCTTATCCTTTTCTTTTATTTCTACTGGTTGGCATATGCCATAGTCATTGTAAAGCATATTGCTTTAAATTAAAACATTGATGCTTCAATGATGAAACAAGGTATCGAAAGCGAACTATACCAGCGAAGAGCTCGATAGAGGGATAAAAATATTTATGTAACTGAACTCACATGGAATGACAATGTTTATTTTGTGGAGTCTTTCTGTTCCAACTTCTATACAAATAGATCCTGAATTCTTTCCACTTTTGCAGTCGTATGGAATCAAAGTTGGATATGGAGGAATTCCTAGGCAATCAGGTGGAAGGGATGGATCATCATCTCAAGCGAATGGCTGTTGTAGTTGATGGAGTCGACGAATCAACGGAGAAACCAGTAAGCATGAGGAGAAGAAACCCTAAGAGATGGAGCAACCCGCGAGAGGGCAAAGATGGAAGAGAGAGGAGAAGAGAAGGGGAAAGAGGATATGGATGTGGTCGTTTGGGAAAGCGGGACATTCCGCAGACCTCACAAGGGAGTTGTGTGTTGATCCTGATCAGGAGAGGAAGGGGTGTCGATCTAGGAAGGGGAAGGACGGCGCGATATAGGTTTAGGTTTGGAGGGAAGAGTAAAGTGTTGTAAATTTTGGCTAAGTATTGGTGGAAAAATTAAATTATTTTATTTATCATAGACACCGAGTTTTAAAAACCGCTGTTAAAATCGGTGTCTATTAACGAAATAAAAGGCGCTCATAGACATCGGCTAAAAAACCGATGTCTATGAGCGAAAATCTGTGCTCATAGACATCAATTTTTGGAAAAACTGGTGTAAAATACTCAAAGACATCGGTTTTTGCTTAAAACCGTTGTTGTTCCACCGATGTCTATGAGAGTTTTTCTTGTAGTGCATGGTGACTTCATGTCCAAGGACTGATAGTCATACTAATAGTCACATGAGAAAGTATATGACACTCATATAACGATCCATGATACTTTCTCATGGCGGGTCATTCAGTATACATTTTCCAATGCATACACATGTGTCAACTTGATATCTCTATATCCATGACTTATGAGATCAAGTCATCGAGTTGACCTACATGCTAGTCTCGTCGCATTAACATTGTCCCTGAATGTTAATACTTGACTAGGAATGATTAAGAGTAGTGTTTTCTATATCATCTCACTATCGATTCAACCAATCGATTGATATAGATAAGAACCTTCTACTCAAGGACGCTATTATACTTAGTTATTTGGCACAAATACAAGTATAATAACTATAAAGAAATGCCTTTATAAGTATATAGGAATATGATATATCGAGTCCATACAACAATCATCATATGATTGGCTCTAGGGCTCTAACTAACAATTAGTAGTCATAGATAAATCAAATAAAATGTTATCTTTTCCATCCATCAAAGAGAGATTAACATCGATTACTACAACTTTGGTGGTGCCAAAGAAAGATTTTCCTAGATCCCTGAGATTTGGAAGTAATTGAATTAAAGCCTTGCATTCCTTTATCAAAGTCTCAATTTCATATTCTTCAAGTTCCTCTTCATGTTGTGTATGGATAGTCGTACCATCTTTGGTTCTTGTGTCATCTTCATCTTCCTTATTCACCTTAGGCTCCTCCAAAGCTTCATCAATTCTCATAGTAATAGCGTCAAAATATTCAAAATGATCAATCTCAGGTTGACTTGAAAATATGTTTGGAGCCTTTGGAGAGGAACTATCATCCTACAAAAAATGAGTTTCCAACTCGAAATGATTAAGGTATCAAAGTTACCTATAAATTGTTTGATTACGTCCATAATAGCTTGATGTTGTTGTCTATTCTATGTGAATTTTTGTCTAAACTCCTGACTCCACTTAGTTTTAGTTGAAATGAAATTTTCTAACATGATTTCTATATTGGATTTTGGTGCTTGATAGAATTCTAGTGGTGGTCCATAGTTGTCTTCCCCAACTTGATCATAATTGTATCTGTAAGAAAATTTTTGAGGGTTCTTCCAATCAGAATTATAAGTGTACAAATTGGATCATCTTGTAACCACTGGTTGTAGTTGGGGATGCCTTCCCATTATATCGCATATATGCCATATGAAAATCTAAATATTATACAGGAATTATTATGTGTATGATATGTTGCACCACAAAGCTTACAATAAATGTTAGAAGAGTTCACTGAATCAAATTGATTAAACCATTAAGTTGGAGCATTCATCTTTGATATCAGAAATTTGTTTACCTAAAAAAAAAGGAAGAAGGGGGGATCAAAGAGCACGGTAAAAGATAAAAAAAAAAAATAGAAGCAAAAGAAAAAGGAAATAGCAGAAAAAAGAAATAAAAGAAAAAGGAAAAAATCAGTAAAAGATGAAAAGGAAAAAATCTAGATTAATCAAATTGCAATACAATCAATATTGATTTGAAACAATCCTCGACAATGATATCAAAAACTTAATGTGTGCAAACCGTAAGTGTACGATTATCATCAAGTAATAAAATATCATTCACAAAGACTATTAAATCGAGTAGCAATTCAAATTGTGAAGTGGATTATCTAAATCATTCGAAATGAGAAAGTCATTTGAGAAAGAAAATGAATTTAAAAAAACAAGAATAATTTATGGGGAAAACTGATTTGAGGAAGCAATTTTTGAATTTTGGTTTCACCATGACGGTTATTGACACTCTAATTATTTTTCACTCTTTTACCTCTGTGTTTGATAGTATGGAGGTGGTTTATCCTGAGATACTCAATATCTCCTTTCAAATAATACCGAGGTATTTACCCAAACGCAGTGCTTACTTTCAAGGTAACCTTACTCGAGTGATCGTTTTCTCAAAGAGGCTCCTCTCACGATTCCCTATGGTACCCTAGGTGTTATCTTATACTTAGTGGCATCGAATCAGGGTAGACCTATTAAGCTGGATGATAGCTAATAGTGGCCTCGTGAGATTTTAAACTACTTTCATGAACAATTTCTCAAGTCTCAAACTTTAGAGGCCAGAGAATTGAGTTCATCTTTCGATCCTTTCCCACATCCTGTGGGATATGAAATGCATGCTAGTGGCATAGTCATGTATGCATACTAAAGTAAAATCATAAATCAAACATGTTATGAGATAAAAAAAAATTAAATTAAACAAAACAAGTGTCAACGATTATATCGGGCTACTTTCTTATTCTAGAATTAAGAGATTACTCTATGGAGATGGAGGTACAAGCAAACGACATGAAGAAAAATATTTAACAACTCAAATTAAAGAGAAAAGAGAAGAAAGACGACTTAGTTGTCCGTGGTTGTCTTCGACTTGATCTCTAAGCTCCTTGGTGGAAGGAATCTCGATAGCTCTTTGAAAATGACTCTCCGATAGGTTCCTTGTCACGGGAAAATCCTTGATAGAGAAGGGGAGAACCCCTTGATCTCAAATGCATTCAATATATGTCTCCCATAGTCCTTTTATAGTCTCTAAATATATTAAGAATTAACAAATCTTCCTAAAAAATTAAGAAACTTTCATAAAATACCAAATTTCCTAAAATAATATAAAAAACTATGTATTAAGCATACACATCAATTACATGCACCAATGTATGGATATATATCCTATCTTTAGGTCTCTATCAAATGCGTAATGATCATTGTGACCCAGTGTAATCCCATGTAAATTAATCATTACATGAACTTTGGCTCACAATATTTTTTAAAAAGGTATTATCACTCCATTTTTTATTTTTTTATTATTATTTTTTTGCAATATATGCTACAATGGAGTGTGTTTCTCATTAGTCATCACTTGTTATGAAATTTTGCTAGCAATTCAAGTACTAGTGTAATTTTTATGGTCTCTACCATTTCTTAAAAAATTTGAGCAAATATATTATCAAACACATTAATTCAAAATTTTCTGAATCATCTAGCAATAATGTCTTAACTTTATAAGCAAATTTCATTTTGTATCTTCTGATATTATGCATTGTCTCAAATCATATTATGCATCATCTCAAAACCTTTAGATATCATATAATCCTCTAACACTTTTCTAGAACTTTTTTCCATTCAGGGCATGTATTCAATTAACTCAAGAAGGAAACTCCTAAAACAATGATTAAAAAAGATACTAACAAGACCTTAAAACATAATATGAAAAATCAAATGTCAGGAAAAAAAATAACACACGTACATTAAACATAATTGAAGAAGACTCCTAGCATATCTAATATAACATTATTTAGACGAGTATAACTATACATTTGATTCGATATCATAGGATGAGAAATTGTTTTAATATTATATAAAAAAGGGATCATATTAATAATGGCAATAAATGGTGCATTTTTCATTGTATTTTTCATTTTTTTTACCTAAAATAAATTATTGTTAGATTTTATCGGCAATTTACCAAAACACATAGGTGGTTTTGTGTTTTCTCCATTTCAGTACTTAGTTTTGGAATTGTCCAAATAATGTAGCTTCATTGAGTTCATTTCCCATTTAACCTCCTCCCTCTTTGCTTCCTAGCCTTTGCTTCATTCTCCTCTCTCTATCTCCTCCCTCTTTGCTTCCTAGCCTTTCTGCTCTTGAGCACCACACCCGCCATAGAAGGTCATCTCAAGTTCCGTGACTCAGAGATCTTGATGGGCCTCAACGTTGGAGAGGACTATTGGAAACCCTCGCAAGAGCATGACTCTAGCAATGGAGCCATCGTGCTCGATTACTTCGTGTTAGATTTACACGAGGATCATAGTAAAGGAACCTCCTTTGATGGAAATGGCTATAATGAGGAGACGGTTGAGACGATGACAATGGACAATTTGAAAAACCCTGGTTGGGTCGACCCAGACACAAAGTGGAAGGACGTGGTTTTCCATATGCGAGTACTAATTCAGATGGTTAAGAGTTCGACGACCTAGAGGAGAAGAAAAGATCACGTCTTGGTAGCCAAAAGGACGAGCTTCGTGATGCTAAACTGCTGAAAATTGTTGAAAAGATACATGAAAATAAGGAGGGTGAAGAAGTAGTGGGTACTATGAAAATAGGAATCGAGAAGCCCGAGGAAGAAGGGTGTGAAGAACATGTAAAGATTGAGGACATTTGCAGAGTGATTTGATTAAAAGACAAGAGAAGAAAGTGATGGCTTGATGAAATCTCATGTTTGATCTTTAAAAGTTTTATGCTTTGCAACTTATTATCTATCAATTATTTTTTTATTTGAAGTTATTCCATTGTTATTATGTTATTACTAGAGTTCATTACTAAACAAATGTTAGGTAGAATGTCAAGGACTCTCTTTTAATACTTGTTCCTCTTCGTAGAAGTCACTCCAATCTCAGTTGAAAACCTAAGTAGTGCGTCTGAACGAAGCCTTCTATGTTGTGAGACACCTTTTGATTCTAAAATCTCAACTATTTGTTGGTGGATTGACCTTATGGTCAGTTCTAACCCTTTAGTGAGATGTTTCACGGCTTTGCCCAAGGAGAGTTGGCTCTAAGAAAGCATGAGATGATTTTTCCTATTAGTTATAGAGCTCATCTAGACACCCTTAGTAGTTACCTTTCAAGGAAGCTCTGAGTCCCTAATTATTCCTGAAAACTTATTTTCTTTGTCACTAGGTTTCATACTTGTGCAATGATTATCTTCCTTGTATTGTTTAGTCTTATTATCGATTTATTCTGTGTTTGAGATCAGTAATGGATGTTTTGTACCTTTTTATATGTTTATTGAAAGAAGATTGGTTGCTTATCTTTCGAGCAGTTTGTTTATTTATCTTAAGGAGCTCACAGAGAATGATGAAGATTATTGATTGAAAAGTTAAATTACAGAGTAGATTATCTTAAGATATTATATACAGTTTCAATATAACATATCGAAAATAATAAACATAAATAGGGTCATTAAGATAAATCAACAACACTTGTGTTGCTGATTTTCAAAAATCAAAAACAAGGAAAATCATCAACACTATGTTGCTGATTTCTGAAAATCAATAGTAATATGGTGTTGCTAATTTCTGAAAATTAGCAACACCTATATTGCTAGTTTCTGAAAATCATCCCCATGTTGTTGATTTTCAGAAATTAAAAGTTATGATTTCTTAAAATTTAAGTTAACAACACGTTATTGTTAGTTTTTTAAAATCAGCAAGACTATATGCTGGTTTTCAAAAATTAGTAACACAATACTGATTTTCAAAAATTAACAACACAGTGTTACTGACTTAAATTTTAAGTGACTATAACTTTTGACTGAGATCAAACTATAGGATACACAATATATCAAATCAAAGATCGACAATAAAAGTTATGGTCTTTTGAAGATCAGTAGTAAAATTAGTAATACAATATATTATTTTGCTAATTTTTCAAAATCAACAACAATGTGTTGCTAACTTAAACTTTGAGAGATCATAACTTTTGAGTCGGATTAAACCATGAGACACTCATTATATCAAATTAAAGATCTCAGAACGAGCTTCAATTTAATATATTGTGCATCTCATGATTTAATCTCAGTCAAAAGTTATGGTCTTTTGAAGATCAGTAATAAAATCAGAAACACAATGTTGTGTTATTGATTTTACTACTGATCTTTAAAAAATCATAACTTTTAATTTGGATTAAACCATGAGACGCACAATATATTAAATTGGAGATCTTTAATTTGATATATTATGCATCTTATAATTCAATCTCAGTCAAAAGTCATGATCTTTCAAAGTTTAATTCAGTAACAATATTGTAGCCGGTCTTTTAAAGATCAACAACACGTTGTAGCAACTATGATTTCTAATCTTCAACATACCAACTATAACGTGTTGTTGATCTTCCAAAGACTCGCAACAACTTTAGTGCTGAATTAAATTTTGAGACATTATAACTTTTAGCTGATATTGGATCATGATACACATAATATATTAAATCGAAGCTCTCTGAACGGACTTTGATTTGATATATTATATGTCCCATGGTTTAATTCCAGTCAAAAGTTATGATTTTTTAAAAATCAACAACACAATGTATTGTGTTGCTTATTTTTCAGCAGCATAAAATCATCAACAATGTGTGTTGGCTTAAATTTTGATAGACCATAACTTTTTGACTTTCATTGAACCATGAGACCAACAATAAATCAAATCAAAGATCTCAAAATGATCTTTGATATGATATATTGTGCGTCCCATGGTTTAATTCTAGTCAAAAGTTATAGTCTCTTAAAGTTTAAGTCAGCAGCATAGTTTGCTGATTTCCATAAATAGTGTTGTGTTGTTAATTTTTGAAAATCAACAATATAGTTTTGTTGGTTTCTTAAAATCAGTAATAATGTGTTACTGACTTAAATTTTGAGAAATCATAACTTTCAATTTCTAGAAATCAACAACATGAGGCTGATTTTTAGAAACTAACAACGTAAGTGTTGCTAATTTTCTGAAGTCGACAACAATATATTGATGCTAATTTTCATAAATCAGCAACACAGTGTTGTTAATTTTTCTTGTTGTTGATTTTTGGAAACCAACAACATAAGTGTTGTTGGTTTATTTTTATGACCCTATTTGTGTTTATTATTTTTAATATGTTACATTGAAACTGTATATAATATCTGAAGATAATCTAGTCTATGATTTAACTTTTCAATCAATAACCTTCAACATTCTCTATAAACTCTTTAAGATAAACAAACAAACTGTTTGAAAGATAATACAGCTAATCTCCTTTTGGTAAACAAATAAAAAGGCACAAAACATCCATTACTAATCTCAAACATAGACCAACATCAATGATAAAACTAAACAATACAAGAAAGACAACCATTGCACAAGCATAAAACCGAGTGGCAAAGAAAATGAATTTCTAGGAGCAAGTAGGGACTCATAGCTTCCGTGAAAAAGTAACTGCTCAGGGTGTCTGGATGAGCTCCACAACTAATAGAAAAAAAATTCATCTCATGCCTTGTTGGACCCAACTCTCCTAAGGTGAAGTTGCGAAATGTCTTACTAAAAGGGGGCAATCCACCAGCAGGCAGTTGAGATTTTAGAATCAAAAGGCATCTCACGACCAAGAAGGTTTCGTTGAGATGCACTGCTTGGGTTTTCAACTGAGATTGGAGTGACTTCTATAGAGAGGAATAAGTATTAAAAGAGAGTCCTTGACATTCTACCTAATATTTATTCAGCAATGAACTCTGATAGTAGCATAATAATAATGGAATAACTTCAAAAGAAAGAGCAATTGATAGATAATAAGTTGCATAGCACAAGCTTTTAGAAGCTCAAACGGGAGCTTCCACCAAGCCATCACTTTCTTCTCTCGTCCTTTACCAAATTTTTTGTAAGCTAATGTCTTCAATCTCCACATGTTCTTCATACCTTTCTTCCTCGGGCTTCTCAATTCCTATTCTCATGGTACCCACTACTTCTTCACCCTCTTCATCTTCATGTAATTTCTCAACAATTTTTGGCACTTTAGCACCACTAAGGTCCTCCTTTTGGCTACCAAGATCCAATTTTTTCTCCTCCTTCGGCTCATCAAACCCACAATCATCTAAATTAGTACTCGCCTTCAAAAAACTAGCGTCCTTCCCCTTCGTGTTCGGGTCGACCCAACTAGGGGTTTTCAAATAGTACATCACCGTGCCATTTCCGTCAAAGGAGACTCCTTTAAGGTGCTCCTTGGGTGAATCTAATGCGAAGTAGTCGAGCACGATGGTTTCTTCACTGGAGTTATGCTCCTATGAGGGTTTTTAATTATCCTCACCGGCATCGAGATCTCCCAGTCGTGGAACTCGAGATGACCTTTCATGGCGGGGATGACGCTTAAGAGCAAAAGACGAAGAGGCAAAGAGGGAGGAGATCGAGAAAGGAGAACGAATGCAACATGGTGTTGTGGTGCTATTTTTGGATGAACGGTAATAGAGGAGGGAGAAGAGAGGCGGGTAAAATGGGAAATAAACTCAGCGAGGCTACATTGTTTGGATAATTCCAAAACCAAGTACTGAAATGGAAAAAACACAAAATCACCTAGTAAATCACTGTTTCTTAATTGTTTTATAAACTTAAAAAATTGATATTTTACTAAACTGCATAAGCAAGTTTTGGTATTATTCAAAGCACATATCCAACTCTTATAATACTCAAATTACGTACTATATTCCTAAAATATCTCTCCTCTTTCTCTATAAGTATATCAATAGTTTCATTTGAAATTAGTTGACGGACTTAGAAAACTCTAAATCACTACAAATTAAAATTAATATATTTTTGAAAACTTTTTAATGTATTATACTCTCATATCTGAATTTGATAATGTAAATTAAAAATAATTAATTTTTAAATTGCAAAGACTTCATAAAATTTATAATAAAATCATTATAAGACTTAGGACAATGATACTTACTAATCAACACTACCAATATACTTCAAGAACTTCTATGATATAAGTCCCCTTGGATGAGTCTAGTGGCTAGCACATGAGGTATTGCCATAATGAGGTCCCGTGATTTACCTCCTCCGTGTTGGTCTTGGGACGAGTTGGCAAGAACTCCTATGGTATAAGTCCATCAATTAATTTCAGACAAAATTAACTGATAAATTAAGAGAATTCCGAATGACTTCAAACCACAATTAATATACTTCTAAACTTCTTTTTAATATATATATATATATATATATATATATATATGAATTCGATAACGTAAATTGAGAATAATGAATTGGTAAAATAAAAATTTAGAGATGTGCTCTTAATTATATTTAAATATCTTAATTTATGTTATCAAAATTAGATATGAACATATAAATATATTAAAAAAATTTTAAAAATATATTAATTTTGATTTAAAGTTATTTAAAAATTTTTAGATTCATATTTTGGAGGAAATTGACTAATGAATCTATGAACAAATACATAGGGTATTTTCATGCCGTATAATTATTGTTAAATTTTATTTTAAAAAGAGGATTAATTATTTCTTAATTGTTTTACAAACTAAAAAAAAAAGTGTGAATTTCCCTCTTTGTCTCTAGCCGTCTGCATCTCTCAGTTGTCTACAGTAGATCTTGGCAGTCGGTTCAGCCCACGACGCGATATAGTTACCACGCTTGGCGATGTCGGCAACCATCGTCCGATAAACCTAGGGCGGCAGCAACAGCAGCGCCACCCGTTCCTCCTTGATGCCGCCCTCTCAATCTCCCTTTCTCGTAGATCCTCTACGCCCTTGATCTCGTCGCCGCGCCGCTAGGGTTCTTGCGGAGGAGGTTGGAAGGGAGGGTTTACATGGCGGAGCCGGCGGAGATCCCAGCCTGGCTGAAGAACCTGCCCCTGGCCCCGGAGTACCACCCCACGGAGACGGAGTTCGCTGACCCGATCGCCTTCATCTCCCGCATCGAGCGTACGGCCTCCGCCTTCGGCATCTGCAAAGTCATTCCCCCGCTGCCCCGGCCATCCAAGAAGTTCGTTCTCGCAAACCTCAACCGCACCCTCTCCACCCATCCCGACCGTCCACGGCCGCCTTCCTCATCCCCCTCCCCCTCCCCCTTTTCTCAGTCCGCCGTTTTCACCACCCGGTGCCAGGAGCTCGGGGCAAAGCGTGGCCGCCCGCTCCCTGTGCAGAAGCAGGTCTGGCAGAGCGGCGAATTCTATACTCTGGACCATTTTGAGGCCAAGTCCAAGGCATTTGCCCGCACCCAGCTCACTGGTTTCAAGGAAGTCGACCCTCTGTTGATTGAGACCCTCTTTTGGAAAGCTGCTGCAGAAAAACCCGTCTCTGTAGAGTATGCCAACGATGTACCAGGTTCCGGGTTTGGTGTGCCTGAGGAACCAGTCTATCTCCATTGTGGAAGAAAGCAGAAAAAAGGGTTCGATAAGAGGAGCATCCAGGAGCCAAAACACATGTGCCCACAAGCATCTGGGGAACAAGAGGGCATGAATGACTCTGGATGGAAGCTATCCAATAGCCCATGGAATCTCCAAGTTATTGCTAGGTCACCTGGCTCTCTCACTAGGTTTATGCCTGACGAAGTGCCAGGAGTCACCTCACCTATGGTGTATATTGGGATGTTGTTCAGTTGGTTCGCATGGCATGTTGAGGATCATGAGCTGCATAGCTTGAACTTTCTCCACATGGGTTCCCCAAAAACTTGGTATGCTATTCCTGGGGATCATGCTGCCATGCTAGAGGAGATTATTCGTATCCAGGGCTATGGAGGAAGCATGGATAGGCTTGGTAGGCTAGCACATTAACTTTCCACATGATTGTGCACTTTGACAAGTGGATAAGATCAATTTTTACTTGTTTCTTTTGTTTCAGCTTCTCTAATTATGTTGGGTGAGAAAACAACATTGCTGTCCCCTGAAATTCTGGTGCTATCGGGAATACCATGCTGCCGGTAAAAACTCTGATCCTTGATAATTGAACATCTGCTTATGACTAGTCTTAGTTTCACTGGGTTTCTTGTAAAATTTCTTTCTGTTTAAAATTCTATTATAAACTAAAAGTATCAATTGTTTCTGTTTAGGTTAGTGCAACGTCCTGGTGAATTCGTTGTAACATTTCCAAGGGCTTATCATATAGGCTTTAGCCACGGTAAGTTTTTTTTTAAATATAATTCTGAGAGCTATTAGTTCTTGTTAAATATTGTAAACTATTACATACTATCTCTAATAATGACTAAGATATAATGTTTCTGATTTTTGCCCTTAAATTAAGATTTTTTTTTTTACTTTCAAATTATGCCTCCTTTAACTTATCGAGAAGATACAAATTGCATTTACATATTGTGAGATCTTACCATATTTTGTGGAATATGTATTGGTATCAATATTGGGCCAAAACCCAAAATGTCAACAATATTTGATTGATATAATAGGTAGGCTTAGCCGACTTCACCTAGTGGGATAAATCTTGATTGTTGTTGTTATATATAATAGGTAGGCTCAAAATTGGAAAAACAATTGAAAATATATTTTTTTTAAATGATGAAATGGTGAATAAGGTTGTTAGATGAAAAGAAATACTATAGTTGAAAAAGTATCCAAAAACTATATTATATGATACTGGTTAGATTTTTGCATCATCTTCGTGCTCCACTTAAATGTGAAGATCCTTTTAGACAATTGTAAGCAAGACTCTTAACTCTTGAAACATGTGTTACCTTTGTTTTAAACTTGAATAGTTTTGAAGGTGGTTTACAGCCTATTTGCTAATTAAATGGGTTACAAATCCTCTTCTCGCTTACCGGTGCTTGCCAGTTGGTTTCATGGATACTTTTGTTCATGGAACCAATTGCTGAAACTCCAAGCTTCTTATCAAATGAATACCCAAGTACTCCTCCATATCCAATGCCACTTGAAAAGTTTGTTCTTGGTTGTGAAGTGGCTGCTTTAATAATTCTCTTCTAATTTCCGACTTTATCCTTATACGTTGCAAGAGTTTGTTGTGAATCTTTAACTCATTGAACTTTTCCATATATCCAGCAGCTACAGCGACAAATATATTTCTCTCGTAGCTTAGCCTTCATCTCTTGCCATGAGTTGATTGGTGGTTGTCTTATACTTCTTATGTCTGCTTTAATTAGCGTCCACAATATCTTTGTTAAACCCATGAGCTTTATTTGAGTAAACCTTACTTTTTGATCATCTATGATGTCGTACCAATTAAAATATTATACTATTGATGCAAGCCAATCAACAAATAAATTGAGATCCACTTTTCCTTAGAAATATGGTTCCAATAGCATTTTGATAATTGTTCTTTGTCTCAAGGAATCCTCTTGTCCACTTTGTTGTTGTTGAAATCTTAGAAGCCTCTTGAATTAACTTGTTTGCTCGAGATATTTCTCCTTACTCCCTTGGGTTTGATCACTTTTAGATTGAGAAGGCAGGGTTTTTCAACATCGTTGCATGCCATTAAGTTGTTCATATGAATATCTCATCTTGTTGACTATCAGTCAACTTTCCTCTAAAACACCTGGATTTTATAGACATATTATCTTAGGCTTTAATGCAAAATATGATTCAACATAAGAAGAGAGATTGAATCTTAGCCATCACACTGTAGGGGGATGGGATTGCCTCACACAATTTGGAAAAATTATTAAAAAAAACTCAGCTTTTATATTAGATTCTAGTTTTGTAATACAACAATACATATTTTTACTACTTGAACTCTTTAACATAGAAAACATAAAGAACTCAGCGACACTCTTAATTGACCCTCCAATTCCTAAACATTGGAAATTAAAAAACATTAAAATTGATAGGAATTGTTGGACTTTATAGTGGTCTCTTTGACTTCCAAACACTTTGACTTTTAAACCTTAGAATTATTGAGCGTTACAACATTTCCTAAATACATAAGCATTTTTGTTACTTAGGTATATGGCCCCATACTATGTACACATTATGTTTAGCTCAATTGAAGATTGTTTCTATGTCTTTTAAAACCATGTCTAGTTTACCTCATCATCTTAATACCTCTTTCCTTAATATATATTATTTAGAACATGCTTCACTACCTCAATTATACCTAAGTTGCACTATTTTTTTCATCTCATCCTTTTACTCATGATTTTATTCACTTTCTTAGTTATTTGCCTCATCATCCTTGCCGTCATGATTGCATCTGCATCTATCAGCTATGCCACTCTTCCATAGCCAATTCATATTTGACCTTAAGAAAGGTTATTATTGAGCCTTCACTTGTTGCACGTGCCCAATGTTTAAAAGTGGTCCAAATCAGTGTTTGAAGTGTCGTCATGGCCAAAATTTATATGTTTACTTGCCAACAGGTACATGAAACACTCACCAAAGCAAGAGAGACAAAGTAGAGGGAAAAAATAAGGAAGAAAATCCCAAAGCGAGGAGAGGAAGAAGTTACTAGGGAGAGAGAGGGCGTGAGACGCGATCGTAGCAAGTGCAATCGTTGAGTGTTGTGGGGCCTTTAGGCAATAGGTGGTTGTGGATGGTAGACGATGGGTGACTATGGGTGGCCAGCTAGTCGTAAGTGGTGGATGATTATCGAGGTCACACGTGATTATGTGTGAGATGCATGCATGCTAAGGGAGTGAAAGAGAAGGGGAGCAGTGGGTGGCCAGATGACGATTGCAAACATCGAGCAACCACAAGTGTGGGTGGGATGCGTGTAGGCTATGAGCGAAAAGAGAAGGGGGAAGGGAGAAAGAAAAATAAAATATTACCTAATTATTTAAATAACTAAATAATTACTAACAAAAAATACAACTAACCTAATTATCACTAATTTATCCAAGATATAACTTTGGTTTAGTTTTAATAAACCAAATTGAATTCAAATCGAGTTTAGTTTAAATCAATGTTTTAAATCACGTAGCGTTGGTTCATAGCATTTTTGTCTTGTCATCGCATAACATAAATAGCGAAGCACATAGCGCAAGCTTTTCGTGCACGCCAATTTTTAAATTTTAAAAAACAAAAATACTTATACAAGTAAAATAAAAATAATATAACCTAAAATTAATCATAATAATTCATTACATGTCAAAATATCCAAGAACAACAATTTAAAAAATCTTATAATTAAAATAACATAACCTAAAAATAATCAGTATCATCCAACTCTATATCACTATCATTGATCCTGTTCGAACCAAGAGTCAACGGACACTGGGCACGTGGCGCTCCCTGCTGGATCCTCGAGCGCTCCGGCGAACCTGCAGCAAAACCGAGCCGGGAGGGGTGTCCCGGCGACGGCCCTCCGACGCTCAAGTTAGGCGAGGAATAACGAATAGGTGGCCTCAAGATGAAGATTTTTCTCCCTACCTCCCGTGAAGAAATGGAGGCCTTATATAGACCTCTCGAAGAAGCCTGGGCGCGCCAGTCGAAGCAACCACTTGCCTTTGACCATGCCCAGGTATGGGTCTGTCAGAAGGGCCATGCCCAAATATGGATCTGTCAGGCAGACGTCCATGAGACCATACTGCTACTGTATCAACCTTTCCATGATGTGACGGCAAGATCCTCCATCGTGCGATCTTGTGTACGGCCTAATCATCCTTCTGTTGATATCCCATATCCCGAGCTGAGCGCATAGGCCGCTCGGCCACCTTTATACCCTCGCCCCTATCCTGGCCGAATGGACCACCCGATCGGCCCTTCGGTCCCAGCCGAGCGGACTTCCGCTCGGCCCTTCGGTCTTCCTGCCTTGGCGTCGGAAACCCAAGCCCATGGATGAGTTATCTCTAGCTTGGCCAGCCCTCCATCCGTCCTTAGGTTGGGACCCTTCAGAAGGTGGGCCCCGTATTCTTACCGCCGGATCACTTGCCTTCCCTTCAAGTCTAGTCGAAGGAGGAAGTGAGTCCGACTGACTGGACCATATGTGTCCGAGCGGGCGGTCGTCGCCTTTCCGTTGCTTATAGTATTCGTGGGGCCGTTCGGCCCTTCCTCCAAATTCAGCCGCTCGGCTCTTCGTTATGGTGGTCTTGTCGCTCAACAGGAATGTTTGCTTGTCTAAATCTCCTTGTGCACAATATTCTTCTGTTTGCTTAACGTTGATGTTTAGCGTCAGTCATGTTCTTAAGCATTCTCCCTCACGCGTCCGATCGGCTTGCCTCATTGCATAAAGTCCGAGCGAGGAGGCCTACTCGCTCTGCACGTATCCTGCCTGCGTGAAGTCAACAAATGCCGAGCATCGAAGGACCAACCCCCAATCGGGCCTGAATGTTTTAATATTTGTAATTTCCGCGGTTTCTTACTCTGATATTCGTTCTTCGGCGCGGATGTTTATAGCCGATCGGCGCGGCTCTCGATTTTTAACGACGGTGCTCGTCGGCGCGGATGTTTATAGCCGATCGGCGCGGCTCTCGATTTTTAACGACGGTGCTCGTCGGCGCGGATGTTTATAGCCGATCGGCGCGGCTCTCGATTTTTAACGACGCTGCTCGTCGGCGCGGATGTTTATAGCCGATCGGCGCGGCTCTCGATTTTTAACGCCGGTGCTCGTCGGCGCGGATGTTTATAGCCGATCGGCGCGGCTCTCGATTTTTAACGACGGTGCTCGTCGGCGCGGATGTTTATAGCCGATCGGCGCGGCTCTCGATTTTTAACGACGGTGCTCGTCGGCGCGGATGTTTATAACCGATCGGCGCGGCTCTCGATTTTTAACGACGGTGCTCGTCGGCGCGGATGTTTATAGCCGATCGGCGCGGCTCTCGATTTTTAACGACGGTGCTCGTCGGTTAGTCCGCTCGGATTATTTATAGACGCCGGCTCGTCTCTCGATATTTAACGTCGGAGCTCGACGGCACGGATATTTATAGCCGGTCGGCGCGGCTATACGGTTTAACGTCTGGGCTAGACGGGCTTCGAGCCTAACTCCTTACCAGGTCGAGCGACCTTGGCCTTCACATCTTATCTCGCGTTTGGACAGTCTTTGTGCCCGGCCGAACAGCACGGGTCATTTGCTTGCGAATATAATCGGCTGGGGGGCCTTCGCTATTCGGGCGCCTGGCTCGGATAATCTACATGCCCCTTCCACCCAGCTCGGAGAACGTACTCCTGGCCGAACGGCCCAGGGTCTGCTGCGTCGAGCATTTTGGCTCGGATAATTTACCTCCGTCCGACTGGTACGGGGCCTTCAATTTTAGAGCGCTTGGCCCGATGCAGCATGTGATCATAATCTCGTGGCGGCTTTCGGATGAGCGACCGGAAGAAGTCCCCATCTACAAGGCCTTGCGTGAAGGCATTCATCATCGTCTCCGATGTGGCTGTTGGGATATCCATCGTCACTTGGTTGAACCGCTGAATGTAAGCTCGAAGCGATTCTCTCGGCTCTTGTTTGATGGCGAACAAGCTGACACTTGTCTTCTGATAACGCCGACTGCTAGCGAAGTGGTGGAGGAAGGCCGTTCGGAAGTCCTTAAAGCTAGCGATGGATCATTCCGGCAGCCTCCGAAACCACCGTTGAGCCGATCCCGAGAGAGTCGTAAGGAAAACGCGGCACTTTACTCCGTCTGTATATTGATGGAGTGTAGCTGTGTTATCAAACTTACCCAGATGATCATCCGGGTCCGTTGTTCCGTTGTACTCGCCGATCGTCGGGAGATGAGTCCGCCCGGGGAGCTTTCCCTTTTCTGTCATCCCGCCTTGGCATTTCGTCTGAAGAAGAGCCTCTATCTCTCCGAGCTGGCGCGGCTTCAGGGGTGCGAAATAAGGCCCGGTGGAATGCGACGGTGGCTGGAGGTGCTTCCGCTCGGCCGACCGACGCAGACGTTGCTTGTTGCTCCGGCCGTTCGGCCGCTGCTTTCTGTTTTTGTTCCACAAGTTTGGCGGCCCTTATCTCGACTAGAGCTTCGAGTTCTTCCGTCGAAAGCGCCACCGTGTGTTGTCGTCCACCCTCGTCCATCGTTCTTGTTCGGATGCAGGTGCGTTCCCACAGACGGCGCCAATTTGATCCTGTCCGAACCAAGAGTCAACGGACACTGGGCACGTGACGCTCCCTGCTGGATCCTCGAGCGCTCCGGCGAACCTGCAGCAAAACCGAGCCGGGAGGGGTGTCCCGGCGACGGCCCTCCGACGCTCAAGTTAGGCGAGGAATAACGAATAGGTGGCCTCAAGATGAAGATTTTTCTCCCTACCTCCCGTGAAGAAATGGAGGCCTTATATAGACCTCTCGAAGAAGCCTGGGCGCGCCAGTCGAAGCAACCACTTGCCTTTGACCATGCCCAGGTATGGGTCTGTCAGAAGGGCCATGCCCAAATATGGATCTGTCAGGCAGACGTCCATGAGACCATACTGCTACTGTATCAACCTTTCCATGATGTGACGGCAAGATCCTCCATCGTGCGATCTTGTGTACGGCCTAATCATCCTTCTGTTGATATCCCATATCCCGAGCTGAGCGCATAGGCCGCTCGGCCACCTTTATACCCTCGCCCCTATCCTGGCCGAATGGACCACCTGATCGGCCCTTCGGTCCCAGCCGAGCGGACTTCCGCTCGGCCCTTCGGTCTTCCTGCCTTGGCGTCGGAAACCCAAGCCCATGGATGAGTTATCTCTAGCTCCGCTCGGACCACTACCCGCTTGGCCAGCCCTCCATCCGTCCTTAGGTTGGGACCCTTCAGAAGGTGGGCCCCGCATTCTTACCGCCGGATCAATCATCATCAATAGTGTCTATGGTCGGAAAATTTCCACTATCAAAAGTTGTTGGAATTACTCCACCAGAATTTTCAGCATCAAGATGATTATCTTCCACAAGACTCAACCTTGCTTGTTTGTCTTTGTTTCCACCGATTATATAAGAGATACGACATTTAAGAATCAAGTATAAGTGAAGTAGATATAAGTACATAATTTGCATATTCTTGAATTTTCAACAGCTCTTATTTTTGAATTCGTAGGAGGAACTTCAACTATATCCTCAACATCTTCGACTCGCTTATCTAATTCGAAAAGACTTTCAAAGATAGCCAGCGACACACTCACAATAGGATCACTTTTAAATAATTCATTACGGGACCTTCTTTCTCAATTATCCATTCATCATCTGAATCAATTTAATCAACTACAATGGGATCATCTTGTCTCTCCTCCTAATGCTTTCTCTTCCTAAGCTTGAAGTTATATTTTACAAACATCAACGCATTCAGCTTCGTATGTTCAATCTTATTTCTCTTTTTTGTATGAATCTAATATTACAAAGAAGAAAACATATATAAAAAATTAAGCAATGATATAAAAATTATAAAACAATTAAAATTCAAGTAGAGTTATAAACTTAGAATATTCACCGATTCAAAAGTGCTCCAATTTCTTTCACATCCCGAAGCACTATAAGTGAGACCAAGCACTCGAATTGCAAACGTAGTAAGTTCGGGTGTCTTACTTCCAAAACGTTCCCACCACGAGACTAATAGCATAAAGAAAATTACAAGAATAAATATATATATATATATATTTACAAGAACGGTTACAAGATGTAAATTTTATCCCGCAACATTTTTGTTCGTTTTGTTATTGGAGCTCCAAATTCTCCTTCTGCTTTGTTATACAAGTCCAATTGGATGTCCACTTTAAGATGATCATCATCTTATCCATGCAAGCATACAATCCATCTCTAACTTCATCACAATCAGAAAATCTTTCTTCATAATGTAATTGCGGGTTTAAATCGTACCCGACCACATGTAGAGGATGATGAAGTTGTGGAGTCCATCGGGAATCAATTTTTTTTTTCCAAATGGGCTTATATTTTCAACTCCCCTACAATTAAATTTTATTATCTCTTTTGCCTTATCCATAAGTTCATAAATATATCCCAAGGCCGATCTCTTTTCCGAATCAACTTCCCTTAACACACTTAACAAGAGGAACAACACTCTTAACACAAAATGCAACATGCAGCTAACTACACTCTTAACACAAAATGCAACATACGGCCAAAAGTTGGGATCATTAACAACAATTCTTTTCATGACCTTCCCTGAGTTGTTTGAGATAGTGGTGAACTAACCCAATCTTTGGAAGCAAACATTTGTTCAAGTGGTTTTTTAACCTTATACATACTCTAAAGAGTGAGAAATGAAGTAGCATAGCGAGTAACAGCAGGATGGAGAATTTCTTTACCGTTTGTATACTTTCTCATCAAAGAAAGTATAGTCCCATGACCATAAAGGAACTTCACAACCATCTTAGCATGCTTAATTGTGTTAGAAAAAATCTTCAACTTTGCAATATTCTTTAACATTAGATCAATGCAATGTGCCGCACAAGGTGTCCACCAAATTCCGTGTCTAGTCTCCATAATTTTTTCCCCCGCCTTAATATAATTTGAAGCATTATCCGTGACAATTTGAATCACATTTTCCTCTCCCACCTCATCAACAACATCATCAAGATATTTAAAGATCAATTCCCCATTTTTAATATGCATCACTAGATTTCAAAAAGAAAGTGCCGGTAGGACTATTCACTAAAAAATTGATCAAACTTCTATTCTTCTTATCCGTCCAACCATCGGACATAATAGTGCATCCATATTATTTCCATGCCTTTTTATACTCATATATTAGGTTGATGCCATCAACCTCAGCCTTAAGTATCCAAATTCTTAACTCATGCATTGAAGGAGACTTGAACTCTCTTCCATGTTCTGCAATACCCTCAATCATAGGCAATCAATAAGGATCATTCACAACATTAAACGGAAGTGTTGTAGAGTAAATAAAACAACCAACTCTACGTTTCACATCATCAAGCAAATCTTTTTTGTATGCTGAATTTAGGGTTGTTTGTCTAGGTTTCGAACTAACAAACCCATGAAGAGTACCTTTACCTTTTGTAAAATACAGTGGTATGCAATGATGTATCAAGTCTATCCTTCATTTTTGACTCAATAATCACTATGATAGATTGATAGTTTGATTCCACGTTGTTCAGGGCTACCTTGATATCTTTAGCTAAAGAAGCTCCCCATATAGAAAACCCATGAATGTCTTTCTATCGAAAAACTCTTACCAAAAGAGTAAATATTTTCAAATAAAGTGTGACACCATTCTAAAAACTTATGTGATGTGCACAGTAGAGTAAGCCAATTTCCCTTTATTTTTGACCATTTACATTTCTCCCACATATCATTTGTAAACATGATTCTTAAATTAGATTTTTTTCAATCAAGCTTTGCAATGTGAGGAAATTTGATGCAAACCTGGTAACACTATATCTCTCTTCTTCATGAAACTTCTCATCAATTATAAAGTCTTATGATGATCATAAATAAAAATGGTAAAAAACTTGACTTGCTCAATAATCTTTTTATATTGTGGAAGTTTGCCAATACTTTTAAGCATGAGATTAATCGTGTGAGTTGCACATGAACTCCAAAAGATTCCAGGTCGTTTTTTTCTCATCAATTTAGTTGCAATAATATTGTTGGTGGCATTGTCTGTTACAATCTGAACAATATTCTAAGCTCATATTTGTTTAACACACTTGTCAACATACTCAAAGATTCGTCTGAAGACTCTAAAAATGTAGTACCCAACTTGCAATTAACGCACAAATTTAAGATGCTTTTTTTTCTATCACTCCATGCTTCTGTCATGATTGAGCACTCATTCTTTGCCCATCCTTCTTCGTGTTTCTTCAGCAGTTGCTTTGTTCTTTCAACTTCGACTTTCAACAGTGGCTCCCTAAGTTGATATTGAGTTGGAGGCTTGAATCCTGGTCCAAATTGACCCACTGCCTCTATTAGTTGCTGGAAGCTATCATTATCAACAACATTGAATGAGATTCTATTTTCATAAACTCATCTCCCAACATATTGTTGAACTTGTTGAGTTCTCTCTTTGAAAAGAGCCTTATTTTTTTTTTTTTTTTTTTTTTTTTTTTTTGTGAAGCACGTTACTCCCATCGGAACCTATCTATCCACGGGACCAAGTGGAAGAGGTTTTTTAATTCCATTTATCCCTTCAATTTCAGGACCTTCTTCATCTAGAAAAATAGTCACCTCTGCTCTACAAATTTGTTCTTCCATTATTTTGTTCTTCTTTCTGTTCCTCCCTTCTAAATAGTCCGTTTGCACTTATTTTAATCTTCTTGAGATGCTTTTTCGACAACTAGATACATTTCCAGGTATATTTGCTATGTGCTTCTTGATCCTATACACTCCCCTCATCGTTTTTTCACACAACTTGCATTTAATTTTGTTGAGGTTTTTAGGATCAATCAACATCCCAAACTCCCATCCAATGTCATTTGACTCTCCTAAGAATTTCGGATTCGGGTTGAATGATGGATGCCGTCAAAGATTGATTGTTTGTCATTGTAATTGTAATAATCTGAAAAGTGATTTAAGAATAAATTTAGGATATACATCAGTAAAAAAACATTAATATAAATTAGTAAAAAAAATATTATCAGAATATAAATATGATTTATATGAATTAATAAGATTTATTTGATTTTTTAATTTTAAATATAAAATATCAGAATATAAATTAATTAATAATATTTATTAGAATTTTAAAATTTTAAATATAATATTATTAGAATATAAATAACTTAATATTTATAATTTTTTTAATTTTAGATATATTTTTTATATAATTTATTGGGATAATTTAATTAGGGTGTATAAAAACCTATTCAAATTACCCTATTTAAGTGAGGAATTATTGAATTAAATAAATAAATAATAAAAAAATTAAAAAAAAACATCATGAGGCTATGCTGAACGCGACACGACGTAATTGCGCTGAACTCCGGTGGCGACAGGCGCATTATCGGACGCGTCTAGGGCCACCGGATGAGTCGCCGGAAGCTCCGGCGAAGCGTCCAATGCCGCCGAAAGATTCCGGCGACTCGTCCGGCGATCCCAGACACGTCCCGCGACGCCGGAAGTGTTGCTGGAGGCAAAAAAAATTGCATAAAATAAATTTAAAAACTTAATGATCGTCGAGCTCTTCCGGAGGAGGCGAGAGGTAGTCGGGATAGTCTAAACGACGTGAGATCGAATAGGATTTAGGGCTTTAAATGGAAAAAATAAATAAATAAAATCCAAAGTTTTTGCGACGCCAAGTGATGCCCAGCGCCGCCTAGGCGGCTGGGCCACCTAGGCTTCCCTCCCAACACCTTTCTGATGTGGGTGCTGGCCACTGAGCGCCTAGGCGGTGCCTAGGTAGCTGCCTAGGGCGCATTTTAGAACTCAGTGAAAGAGTAAATGCCAAACTTGAATCTTGACCAGATACTTTAAGGTTTTAAGTTTAGTAGAAAAAAATTAGAATTTAAGTTTAATAGTATTAAACGTAATAAGACAATTGTTAAAGTAGGAGATGACGAATCATTGGAGTTTTAAGTATCTAGGAATGCTTTAGAAAAAGGATGTAGGATACAAGCAAGGTGGTTGAAATAGAGGAGAACATTAGATGTTCTTTATGACTGTAAGGTCTCTCTAAAGTATAGCAAGTTATACGATCTACTTTGTTATATAAAGTTGAATGATGACATATGAATCGAGCACATGAGAAGAATATAAGTCCTAGACATGAGGACGTTAAGGTAGATGTATGAATATATGAAGATAGACAGGATAAGAAATTATTAGAGGGAATTGAGGCTACATCCATAAATGGAGAATAGAATAATATATTTTATTAAGTACGGGCTTTTGTGGTCAAAAACGTATCTTGTCTTTATCACGAATAATTTTCCTTGGCTAACAATACTTGTTGTTTTGCCGATATCCGTCGGCTCTTGCATTTTTTTTCTTCCTTATAGAGGAAATAAGATGTTCAGGTGGTATGCTATAGGTATTTGCTTGTTAAATCGTACATACCCATAAGGAATGGATGTTACACTATATAGAAAGAGTCCATATAGAACAAAATTTTCTAACCTAAAGTTCCACTTGCTGAGATGCTTTCCTAACGGAATAGAATTACATAGATTCCACTCAAATTTAAAATAAAATTCAATCTCATTTATTGCTTCATGATGTCAATGCTTTTCTTAATTTATAAAAGGTGCATCAGTTCTTCTTACATTGGGCTTGATGTTTTAGTGCATCTGATGCTACTGCTACAGGTATTTGCTTGTTAGGAATCCTACACACCCATGAGGAGTGAATGTTACACCCTATAGAAAGAGTCCATATGTAACAAAATTTTCTTATATGTTGCACTTGCTAATCTGCTCTCATAACGGAATAGAATTACATAGATTGCATTCGAATTATAAAAAAAATCAATCTCATTTATCGCCTCATGATGTCAATATTTTGCATAATTTAGAAAAGTTGCATCAGCTCTTCTTAACATTGGGCTTGATGTTTTAGTGCATCTGATGCTATAGGCATTTGCTCGTTAGGAATCCTACACACTCATTAGGAATGAATGTTACACCTATAGAAAGGGTCCATATAGAACAAAATTTTCTTACTTAAAGTTCCACTTGCTTTCCTAACTGAATAGAATTACATAGATTAACACTCAAATTTAAAAATAAATTCAATCTCATTTATTGCCTCATGATGTCAATATATATTTTTTAATTTATAAAAGTTGCATCAGCCCTTCTTACGTTGGGTTTGATGTTTTTAGTGCATCTGATGTCTTACACTATCTGATGAAGCAATATAGTATTATTTCTTAGATATTTTGCAAATCAAATATAGTTTTAAATTCATTTGTCCTATTATTGAGACAATATATTGTTTAATTAAAAGCTTTTACATTTTTGTGGTTATGTTTATCTTTTCTTGTGTCTATATTTACTGTCTTCCTCATTTAGTTCTGTTATCATTGTTGCACGAACAGGATTCAATTGTGGTGAGGCTGCAAATTTTGCGACTCCAAAATGGTTAACAGTGGCAAAAGAGGCTGCAGTGCGAAGGGCAGCAATGAATTTTCTTCCCATGCTCTCCCATCAACAATTGCTGTATTTGTTATCAATATCTTTTGTCTCTAGGTTAGTTCTTTATGTTTGTCGAGGTGCAATTTGGAGAGTTTGAATCGGACTAATTTTCTACTTTCATATTTGCATTTCCTTGCATGTGAGGGAAATGTGAATTTCCTGTGACAAACTAGTTTATGTTGGCTAGTTCTATAGTTCAAGGAAGTATTGTTTGATCTGGTATTTAGCAATATTTTAGATTGATGCCAATTGTTTTCGAATAAGTGGGTATCTGTTTCGATTTTTAAGCCCTATATGCTCATGTCACACATCTAATACTCTTCCCCATTGACCATGTAATTGTCTTTAGAAAATTAGATATCAGACAACAAGATCCATCTTTCCGGTGGTAATTGTACTTGAGTCAGAGTAAAATTGTTTAAAATATTTTAGGGAAGTTGTTATGATTGACCATATGGCATTGTAGGCATAGCATTGGGCTGGGAAGAGTGTTTGTTACTTACTAAAGTACAGGACCTTCCGTCCTTTCCCATATATGATGTTTATTACCAAAATAGTCACTATCTGATATCAGAGGCTTTCTACTGGCCAACCACTTGTTTTATTTCTACAAGTTTTTCAGCTAGTATTTGTTAGAAAACAGTAAGTGAGTGTGATTGGGATTGTGTAAACTTCATTTAGATTTTAGAACGAGGTGACTCATACCTAAGGCTTCATAAAAAATACCAAAAGACACTGTTTTTAAGTTTCTATGACTACACTGCTCATATACTTGTGACATAAGGCCAACTGAAGCTGTGATATTTTCTTTCTTTATTTCCTCCATTATTGGTGTCCATACTTTTGAATGAGTGAGCACCAAATTTTAGTTTTTTCTCCAGTTTGAATCTGGTGGTTTTAATGCCAGTGTCCCTAGAGAACTATTACCTGGAGGACGTAGTTCACGTCTGAGAGACCGTAGGAGAGAAGAAAAAGAAGTCTTGGTAAAGAAGGCATTTTTAGAAGATATGATGAGTGAAAGTAATCTATTATTTGCACTTCTCTCAAAAGCAGCAATCTCCAGTGTTATCTTGTGGGACCCAGAGTCACTGCCTTCTGCTTGCCCAAGTGCCCCACTACAATCTTCCCCGTTATCACCCAAAGCATGTAAGCCAACAACTGATGATGGTTGTGGAATTCAAAGAGACTCTGAATCAAGGGGTACACTTTCATTTGATCATGAAGGAGACACTTGCTGTACACAGGACACTCATGAATCAACTTCTAATTTTGCCGGAACTTCATCTCCTTGCATTAGGTCTGCTGAGGCATCGGAGAATGCTTTCCAAGCTGATTGGATTAATTCTCAGGTCAAAGCAATGGATAACAAGGATTTTGATGAAATTGATCTACCATGTGGTCTTAATGTTGACTCTGGATCATTGGCATGTGTTGCCTGCGGAATTCTTGGCTACCCATTTATGGCAATCTTGCAGCCTTCTGAAAAGGCATGCATGAAGCTTTTTCCATCAAATTTGGACGAATTCAACACAGTGCTTGACAAATCACTGAATGTGAATGTCCATTCTTCTGTGCCTTGCTCTGTTCAGAATTTAGATTCAGGTAAAATATTTTCCCATCTTCTTGATCTACATTTTCTATAGACAATTTATATTATTACATATGAGTCCGAACTTCCCAGCCTTCTTACAAAATTTTGTGTTGCTAAAAATGTATAGTAAGTATCATGTATGTGTTCCATTGCAGGATCCTCTTTTAGAACTTTAAGCATTGGCTAGAAAAATATCTATTTTGCAACATGTTACACTGATCATTTAGCAGCCAGATATGAGATGGAGGGTCTATTGTCAGTCAATTTCTCATTCACTTAATTTTTATTGGTTTAGAGGTCACAAAACATTATAAGATATAGGATAATGTTCAGCCCAAAAATGCGTGCCATAATTTATTGCCATGTTGCAACCTCTGTGATACATCAATGTTGAAATCTTGAAATGAATGACATGGAATATTTTGCATCTAATTGCTGGAGTTGGCATTTGTATACTAGTTGAAATTGGATTTACAGTGGAGATAAATACATCGTATTAAGCAGAATGATGTTCGGTGCAAATATGTTGGAGTTAATTGATATGTTGTGCAGCTAACAACTATAGATTCATGTTGTATTGTTATGTGCGGTCAACTTTTGTAGATTCAGAAAGTTTCTAGCAGATAACATACAATTTCTCATGTAGAACGGTGCTAATTTTCATTTTGTTACTTAAAATTCAAGAAGAAAACTATGCTGGCATGACAAAATAAGAAATTTATATTCAAATGCCAACTCACATCCTGATAACACTGCAAGTGTGTCTCTTGTTGAGAACCCAAGTGATGCCAGAGATGCTTCACCATACTGCATGCTAGATTTGATTGGTTATGAAGTTGAGATGACTAGATATAGTCATCTATTGAAAAGCTACTCGACATGTCTTTGCTGTCTGTTAGTAATTTGGGCAATGAGGAAGATAAACGCCTTTTTCTTGCAGTGGAGAATCAAGTATGTGAATTGAGACCGCAAGATAAAGGTTACACATCTGTTCAAGAACAGACTACTTGTAGTCAAGGTATTTACAAAACAAACTTTGAAAATCTGAATGGACAACAATTTTGTGATGTAGAGTAGAAACCTGTGCAGCACATAACACTTATACATGTTCCTGGGAAATAATGCAGAGATTGATTATAAAACCTACGAGGCAGACCGTTTTCCTGCTATTTCTTCCATCAAGACTGACAAGTTAGGTATGCCAATGAGGAGTCCTTCAGGTGTGGTTTCAAAATGGAATTTGTCCAGTAGTTTTCTAAGACCACGAATCTTCTGCTTACAACATGCTCTTGAGGCTGAGAACTTATTACAATGCAAGGGTGGTGCTCATTTGCTTGTTATATGCCATTCAGGTGTGCATCTATACAATTTGAATTTGTCTATGTTGCCTTGTACATCTATTCCGAAGTTTTTATATGCCATGCAGTGATTTTAATTTTTGTGTTCACCTTTTCTCATTGGATACTGCTTTACCTATCATGCTATTTTCTCATAAGCTTGAGCTGTTGACATGCAAGTGAACACGTGTATAGACTTAGCGATAAAGTTGTTAAATGGATGATTATCTATTACACAACCTTTAATATATTTATTTGGAAATTTTCATAACTTATTCAGTTAGAAACTTTCTATGTATGTTGGTATGACTGATCTTAATATGTTGGAGGTGTTTCTGTTTTAAAATGATAGTTAGGAGAAGTTCTTTGCACACAATTTGATAGACTACATGGAAGATGTAATGGTTCCAAGTGTGATAAATGATTTTCCTACATGTACAACTGTAAATTTACATTGAGGATCAGGTCTAATCTTTATCTTTATATGTTGGTACTGGATGGGCACATCGAATACATTCAAGATAAACTCCTTTGGTTTATGTTATTGTTGATGGCATTGTGATTATCAATGAAAATTCAATTAGATTAAATTTGAAGAAAAAATTTAGAAAATGAAAGTTAAGTATAATTACAATTGTGATTATTGTTGAAGATATCATTAGAGGTAAACAGTGAATAAGTCAAGAGGAACAGAAGATATCAAAATGTTAAAATAAATGTTTTGGGTTATTTAAAAGATAAAATAAAAAATAATACTATTTGAGAGTGGTTAGGTGTAGCTCTAATAAATGATACGAGGTGTTGAGGGATATTTTCTCTTTAACTAATGATTAGATGTAACAAAAATCCTTTAACTGATATGTACTACTAGTGATATAGCCTTGTAGCCTGCCCCAAATTATTGGGGCTACCATTGTTTGATAATGATGATGCTGATGACATACTAGTTGTGATTGGTATACCTGTTGATTTTATGATTTCATTATCAACCAATGCATCTGTCTATTTTTCTTTTTGTCATATGTTACAGCCTGCAATGATGCTTTTAAAAAAAGATATTTCATTAATTTGGTTTTGTAGACTACCTTAGAATGAAAGCTTTAGCTTTATCGATCGCCGAAGATATCAATATCCGGTTGAACTGTGATGATGTCCCACTAGTTAATGGGACCCCATCTGATCTGGATTTAATCAACATGTCAATTGATGAGGAAGGGCATGATGAAGACGGAAATGATTGGACATCGAAATTGGGTCTAAATCTGAAATATTGTGTTAAGCTCAAAAAGCAGATGCCCTCAAATAAAGACCAGCTTACATTATCCTTGGGTGGAATCTTTTCAGATCCTTCTCCCATGTCAGTAGTTTCAAATCTCAAGTGGCTTTCTAAAAAATTTCGCACTCCCTACAAGGTAGTTGGTATTGTCCAGTCAAAATCACATGTTGCAAATGTTCTAAAGTATGAGCTGTCAGATAGAAATAACTCAAAAGATGTTCCTGTAAAAATAACTACGGTTCATCATGGCTCTACAGTTGGATCAATTGGTATTACTACCAAACACAAGTTTACCTGCAATACTACACCCACAGATTCTACAATTAGTGAATCTCACATGGCCGATTCCAGTGGTGGTGATGATAGAAGAGATTCTGGTGCTGCTAGTGAAGTTAGTGGTCAAATGATTGGTGGTACAAGTGAAAACTTGCATAACATACCTATCTTGATTGCTGAATATCCTCAAAGGCATCTAGTTGATCAGGTGATTCTGGAAGTTAGGAAATATAGTGAGGTTGCTCCTCCTAGTTTCTGCCGCTTGTGTACTGATAATAGAAATGTTGAATGTTGTGAAGGCTCACCAGAGATTTACTCCAAGAGTTATAATGGTAAGGGAGCATTTTGTGACCCTATAGTGTGTTCCTGCAATAATTATTTGGATAGTTTAGAAACAGGTCAAGCTGCCAAAGAAGCAGAATCAAAAGACAAGCTCGGTAGTTCTGTTATACCAAAAGCTCCAACTTGTGTGCTTAATTCAGATGGTGAAACTTATGATCTAAGAGAAATCAGTGTCACAGGCAAAGCTAATCAGGAAGTATTTGTTGAAAGGGAATCATCTAGTGGACAAACTGCAAGGTGCCTTGGTAGTTACACAAATTTGGGGAATTCAGAGCATAACTATATATCTTTATTATCAGATCAGTTATTTCTTCCTGAAATACAGCTTAATAAAGGTGTTCAGGAAACTTCAAACAACAAACTAATTAAATATGCTGATAATTCAAATGGCTTCCTTCACAATAATAAAACTGATAATAATAAATTGCAGGAAAAGACTTTGTCTATGACTCAACATGTTGATGTTTCAGATGTTGCAAATTGCACTGATCAGTTTGTTTTGACCAATATGGTTGGTTCTTCTGACATACTGAATGAAGGGTCAACGAAACAGGCAGATATGGATGCCATCTCAGTGGTTGAAAATTCTGTAATCCAAGAAGTAAATGAAGATGCAAGAGAGTGCTGTACTTCTGAAGGTGTCTCTTTACCACAAAGAGATATGCAACTAGACTACAGATATCCAGCAAGAGTTGATCTTATTCAGTATGTAAGGCGTGGAAAGAAAAGAAATTATGTCCAAGCAACGCATGAAGATGGACAAGCTTGCTTTATCCGTGGCCCTTGTGAAGGTCTAAGGCCAAGGACTCAGCTTAAAGTAGAAACTAAGGCTAACACATTGATGTGGGAAAAAAGCTCCACAATCAAGTTAAGCAGAAGACCCGGAAATTTTCTTGTCAAAAAAGATGAACGCAGGGCCTTGAAATGTGATATTGAAGGCTGTTCTATGAGTTTTGGCACGAGACGAGAACTTTCTCTTCACAAACGGAACCGTTGTACGATTGAGGGATGTAAGAAAAGATTTAGCTCGCATAGATATGCAGCACATCATCAATGTGTTCACAAGGATGATCGACCACTTGTGTGCCCCTGGAAAGGGAAGGGCTGCAACATGACTTTCAAGTGGGCATGGGCTAGGACTGAACACATCCGTCTCCATACTGGAGAGCGCCCTTACAAGTGCAAATTCACTGATTGTGGGCAGACATTCAGGTTTGTATCTGATTTCAGCCGCCACCGAAGAAAAACTGGGCATTATGTTTCTCCATCTGCTGGATAGCCATTGATTTCATCAAACGCTCTCTAGATAGACTCTAGGAATTCACTTAATTTTGTCGTAGCTCTGTACAGGCTGATCCTGGTTGTATGAGATGCTGTTCCACGATGTTCTTTGCACGGGCAAAGGAACTAATTGTACCATTATTCTTCTCTCCATCATTTCATTATACTCTTCTCTGTCGTCTTCTCTCATTTCTTTAAAGCTTATTGTACGCCGACTGACCATTGTTGTAAGTCTACTAGATACAAACAATCATATGTAAAACCATGCCTAACCTTTTATTTCTACTTTAAAAAGGTTCAGTCTGTTTTCAGTTTTTGACATTCCGTGAAACGGAAGTTAGCGTGTTCGGTAGTTAGTATATTCTTTTTGTTTCTTCTAGATTCCCAGTGGATGTTGGGTTGCATTGTATGCCATTTTCTCAATGATCAGATACTTGTTAAACTTGAACCTTGTCAAATCTATCATTGAAGTCGTTTGACAGTAAAACCTTCTTATTTCTTGTAAGATGAGGGCATATTATTTAGAAATTGAATAGTGTCAATGATGTCATTAACTTTTACATGAAATATTATGATGAATGGCTAACAAAAAGTGAACAAGGGTACTTTTGTAGTAGCTTCAGTTATCAAAGTCCAATTAATTTATCTTTCACCTAGTGGCATAGGCTTCATTGAATTCATCAATTATCAAAGGGCAAAAATTAAAAATGGGTCTCTTTTAAAAAATATATTAAAATAATGGCCTAACATATTTCTTATTGCAAAAATATTTTTATTTCACTACTATTATAACAATTATGGTCGTAGTTATAAAGAGTATAATTGTTTTAATTTAATTAAAATTATTGAAGCAATGGTGAAAACGTCCTCTTAGCAATCCCTCCAGGACAACCCACTCTCTAGAAGAGGTCTATAGGATAACTTATGAAGAACATTTATCTCAACACAGTGCCCTTTACACGAGGGAGATCAAACAATTTTGATTAAAATTATTACACATAGAATACAATGATATTAAATTTAATATGATCAAAATTAAATCAACACTATAACATTAATGGCATATAGTTGGTATAATAATTTTGAAGTGATTAATGAGGTTTAAGTAATTTTAATTAAATTAACTTATTTATTTTTATATTGTAATTGATATGTGGTAAATGCTACTTATTATAACAGTTCTGAACTAATTACTATAACAACGCTACAATACCTTGGAATAAAAATATTTTTAAGATGAAATATTATTTTAATATTTTTAAAATAATACTTTTAATTAAAATGATAATAAAGTATATTCTTCTTTTTTTTTTATTTGATTTGATTTGATTTTAAAGTGTTATTATTATTTCCTCTTTCTAATAAAATTAAAAATACCTAAATTTTCAAAGGGCGTAGTAAAGGCTCATAAAGCGCACCTAGATTTTATATTCCTTAAACTGTGCACCTATTTTACTCCGTCTGATTTTCTTTGGCCTCTATTCTATTTTTATTAAAAAAATTTATGATACTGATGTGTAAACACTAGTACCGTTGTAATATTAATTTTTAAAAACAAACATCATAATTTAACACGTTAGCACCGCTGTGTGGTTAGTAAAAAATATATATATATATAACAACTTAAACATCGATAATATCAGTATCACCATGATGCTATTTTTTAAAAATAATAAAAAATTATATATTTGGACTCCAAAGTACTATATAAATTTAAAGATGTTGGCATGAGTCAAATCAAAATTTTCTAGGTTCATTAATAAAATTTGACTGAAACTCATTAATGTGTTAAGTCACATAGGGGGTGTGAATAGCTCGTTTCATTTCTTTAAACTTGATGTTGCGACAGAAAACTTGAAGCGAAGACTCCACAATGCTAACACTTAAATTTTACTTGATATTCACCTCCTTGAGACGACTAATCTAAAGATTCACTCCTCAAACTCACAACTCCACTATGAATGCTTCCTTCTCGAAAACTTTTTGAAGGCGGAGAAGTCTCGTACAAGCTGTTCTTACAAGAACACAACAAGAAAACGGGAATGCAAAGACAAATACAATCGAGAATGACTTTACAACAATGAACCTTACTTGAACTTTTATTATTTTGAATTGCCTTTTGATGGTAAGAAATACAATAATATTTGTCTTTTCAAACCCTCAATAATTGGCTATGAAGAAACTCCATGAAATCAATTTTCTAGGATTTCTTCCAGGCTAGAAAACACCTCATAATTGATTAGTTTCATCCCCAATCAATTGTCACGTCGGTTCTATCGTTCAAAACCTACATAATGACTCTTTTTCATCTGATCAATTGATTGGTGAGTTATACCAATCGATTAGTTAGCCTCTAATCGATTCCAAGGCTTTTCGTTCTCTGGCAAAAATATCTTCAATCGATTAACCCAATCGATTGGTGAAGTATGAATCAATTGTCTCAATCGATTTTAAGACTTTTTATTCTCTCACAAAAAACCTCCAATTGATTAGCCTAATTGATTGGTGAAGGCTGAATCAATTGTTTTAATCAATTCCAAGATTTTTTGTTCTCTCGCGAAAAGACTCCCAATCGATTGCCCAACCCTAAATCTAAAATTTCGAGTTCAAGGTTTACTAATCAATTGATAACCCTGAATTCAACCTTTAGGAGTTGAATTTGTATCTTACCTAGTATCCATTTGACCTCAACCTACCAGGACTTCCTTTACCTAATATCTAGTCATTCGTGACTTATTAGGACTTCATCACTAAGTGCTCGGTCAACCTTTGATCCACTTAAAATTTTCTTTTGTGCCAAGTGCCTAGTTCTCCATAACCCACTTTGATTTACTGTTTCATGCCAAGTGTCCGATCCTCCGTAATCCACTTGAACGTTTCCTTTACCTAACCTCGTTGGGACTTTCATTATCTAGTTTCCAACTAGGTCTTCCGCTGTCAGCTCCACTAGGAGTTTTATTGCCTAGTTCCCAATAAGATCTTCCATTGCCTAACCCCGCTAAGATTTTCATTGTCTTACTTAACCTCCAATTAAGACTTTCTATTGTTTAACATTCAGTTATGACCTTTCCAGTCAAGTATCCAATCCTCCATTGATCCACTTGACTTTTTTCTTACACGTTGTCAAATATCAAAACTCAAGCATGTTCCAACCTGAGCTTAGTCAAACTGGTCAATCTTGACTTAAGGATGATTACACCAAAATGATGGACCTAGGAGATTTGAATTTCTAAAAAGTTGACATGTAATAGAAGAGGATAATATAGTGAAAGTATTTATGATGTTCTTGTATGATTTTGATATCCCTACAATAAGTTATGTGTATGCGTCAATCATCAAAATCCATTGATGAACCTATAGAACTTTGATCAAACTCATTCGTAGTGTCCAGAATTTATATATGTTAGAGATATTAATTTAAAGTTATTAACAATAATGATCAGAAGATTTTTAAATTTATAACTTTAATGTAATTGACACGTACATATAATTTATTATAGGGATATTAAAACAAGAATATCATAAATAAATTTATTGTACTACTCTTTTTTATTACATTTTATTTTTAAAAAAAATTCAAATCTCCTAAATGTATTAATAAATTTGGATCAAAATATAAATTTAGAGAATTTCGATTGAACCAATTCTCACTTCTGGATTTTTATATAGTATTCCGAGTTCAAAGATATTATTTTTTAAAAAATAATATCATAGTCGTACGGATGATGTTCGTATTTAAGTTGTGTTTATTTATTTATTTTATTTCAGAAATATGAAATCTAGATGCCTCTTTTTTTTTTGTGTCATTCGCAAAGTGTTGCCTTTTGGAATTTGCCGTTAAAAATAAAGAGCGTTGTTTTGGATTTTGTTTTTGATCGTCAGATTTAGCAGCTAGCCGAGCAGGCCCAATAAAGGCGACAATCGTATCCGAGTCCGACAACTGAGAATGCCTCCCTCTCTTCCCCTCTCCTGAAGCGGAAGCAAGCCAGGCGTTGTGTGTTCCAATTTGATGCTCTCTTGTTTGATCGATTTGCCGAACCCGAATCAATCGGCGTTGTGTTTTCCACTTTGAAGCTCCCCTTCTTCTTCCTTGATGGCTTGCGGTGTGCTGTTCTTGTACGTTCCACTTTCCATTCCCCCCTCTTCTTCTTCTTCTTCTTCTTCTTCTTCTTCTTTCACGGAGGGCAGCATCACGATGCTGTCGCAAGCTACGTCTCGCTACCTGGGCTGGTCGAGGATACCGATGCCCAAGTCTAGAGAAGTCCGAACCATGGGGACGAAGTTGATTTGGCATCATGGCTGCCGGTGCTGGATAACCGCTGCTACTGAGAAACCCACTACCATCGCCAGTGGCGCGGAGTTTAATGTACATTCCTCTTTGTATTAACTTTTAGACTCGTAGCTTGCTCTACAGAATTTTGCAGAAAAAGTTTCAACAGTTTGGCAATGTTTATAGTAATGTCTTTATTATTATTATTATTATTATTATTATATTCTCAGAATATTGGATTATGGAGTGAGGACATGAGCAAAAAAAAAAAAAAATGAGAGTCGTAGAGATAAAATATTTAAAGTAGATGTGCGAATGGATAGGATAAGAAATACGAGTATTATAAAAACAGTCGGGGTTATACCTATTGAAAAAAAAACACATTTAAAATAATAGGAACATATACTTAAGCATCCAATAAATGTTTTAATTTGGCGATATGAGTCCGATGATGTAAGCGGATCCATATAGCCGACTTAATTTAATGAGATAAAAGCTTGGTTGGTATATTATATTCTTGGTCAAATCTGTTAGACACTATCATCTCTTGTAGTAGCATTGGCCTTAACTTCCGTTACAAACTTCACCTTTCAAATGGCTATCATGATAGCTACGATCCAATCAATAACTCTTTAAGATTAGCTAGAATCTCGTTTTGTCATGCTTACTAATATGTCTTGGTTTTCATTGTCATTAAATGTCTTAGTTTTTCATTTTTTTTTCTTTTTTCGATTTTTTAGTCTATGCAACAAGCTAGACATATAGTATCTATGTTCCCTCTCGAAGGAAGTATCAGATAAAACTATTAGAACCTAGTCTAAGGCATGCATGCCTAATCTTATGCCTAAATTTTAGATAGAATTAGATTATGTTTAATGGCTATAAATGCATGAATTGTGACTCTATTTCATACAACAATTTCATAATACAACATTTTATCTTTCTCAGCTAAGAACTAATAATTAAGTGCCTTTTAGTAAATAAACAAGAGATGGCATTGTTAAAACTTCCACGTCAGTTTGTTATGTTGGTTCTCTATATTAAATGTTTATATTGAGAATTACATCTTTGATTCATACATTCAGGATAATGATTGTACAGATTGTTCAGATTCAGTTTTTCATGTGCAAACTCTTCGAGAATTTCCCATTAAAAAGCTTTATGGAGAAGTTGTCCTGGTGCGATTTGATTCTGGTCTTCTGCTGAATTCAAAGGATTTGGATTGTGTTCCACTAAATAGAGCACTTTCTACCATTAAATATTTACATAATGCTGGGGCCAAAGTAGTTTTACTAAGTAGTTGGTTTCAGTCCAATGCTTCAGTGCTTCTTTCTGAAGAAGCCTTTGCAGGTTAGTATTAATTACATGAGTCTCTGTGTGTTGGGCTCTACTATGTTTCCTGAAAGGTTTCATTCAATTAACCATAATAGTTATAGTATCCTGGCAATAACATTTAATTTCTCATGTTTTAGGTTGCTGACATGCCAAAATATAGAAACTTGTATACTATTTTTTTAAATCTCGTTAAAGTAGTGATCTAAGCTATATCTTTGACTTTTGAAATTTTTCTTGGCTTCATTAGCAGATCACTTGTCATGGCTTCTCAAAGTTAAAGTTGTGACAGCAAATGGTGCTTCAGCTATCACTCAATTGAAGATGAAAGAATCAGGAAAATCAGACATTCTTCTCCTTGATAATATGACAAACTTCAAAGAAGAAGTTGCAAATTCTGTTGACTTCGCTAAGTCTTTATCATCTGGCATCTCTCTCTTTGTCAATGATTCTTTCTCATTATCACATAGGATTCTTGCATCAACTGTTGGTGTTACCCGCTTTTGTTATGCATCAATTGCTGGTTTTCACTTCGAGGCAGAACTGGTCCAACTAATGAAGATCAGTGAGACCAAGAGACGGCCATATATTGCAATAGTATTCCCTTTCGTCTTCATATTTGTCACTATTTTCAATAACTTCTTGTGGATCTATAGATTAGTGCATGTATCCTTTTTCTAGAAAGGAGTGTTATGGGTTTGGCGCTTAGATAATTCAGAATTATTTACAAGATAATATGTTTTTGATGATATTTGAACATCTAGGTCTGTCTTAGTTCTGCTTATGAGATGGTGGTATTTATGGAGTTCTAGTAGCATATGTACATTCCTCAGAATTCTAGTATATATATATATATATATATATATATATATATATGCCATATTGGAATAGAGGATGTGCAATATTATTTTTTGGAAATATAGATAAAGTTATGATCTGTCTGTGGATATCACTATTTTAATGTTTCTTTATGTTCTGGTTATGTTGTTTGCTTTTGTTATTTTCAAATATTAATAAAGTATTTATGCTTTAATTGTAGATTTGTGAAGGCTTAAACTATCATTCCATGCTGGAGTGTTTGCCAAGCTAGGAATATGGAGTTCACTACTGTGTCGGCACGCTTCAAAGTGTCATGAGATCAACTCAAATATTTGAGTTCTAACTCTTGACAATCTTCCAAACAGCTTGTCTACCTTATATAAAGTTCTAGCAATTAGAAAGTTAATCAAATTTTAGAGTAAGAAGTTATACTTATATAATAAAATTCTCAATTGTTGGTTATAGATTACTAATACCGAGATGAATGAGCTACATTTGATGAATGCATTAGCTTTTGTAGCATTCTACAAGATGGACCCTATAAGTTTTCAAAATTTAGATTAAATAATGATCCTAGGATGTTAGAAGTAGTTTCTACCCATGCATAACTATTTCTTGGTTAACCATTATAATTTAGACTTAGATTGGTAATACTACAAGCACATAATATAGATACATCTTGGTTTTCTAACTCAATTTCACTCTTGTTTCAGCTAGTGCGATGTTTGATGCTTTCTCTCCTCTCTTTTTACATAGTGAGTGATGCGATGGTAAAGGGGGCCACCAAGAATGAGTCAAAGGTGAGAAAAGCAGTTAACGTGGAGGTCAAAGTCAAGGCGGTCAAAGACATGGAATCGTCGGGTCACCAAAGTTGGTCGAGCGGAGTTAGTCCGACCGGACCTCCTGTCCGAATGGGCGAGGAGCTGACCAAGGTGTCAATCGGTTGTGAAGGAGAACAACCTCGAGCGACTGAGCGGGGAATCCTGACCGAGCGGAGCTAGTCCGATTGGACCTCTTGTTCGACTGGGCGAGGAACTAACAAAGGTACCGGTTAGCCGTGAAGGAGAATAGCCTTGAGCGACCGAGCGGAGAATCCTTGCCGAGCAGCTCTGCTGCCGGGCCAAACAGTGGGACCCCTTGCTCAGCGTATCATATCCTCCTGGGAGTTAGCGCCACTGACAACAGGGCATTATCCGTCGGCAAATTGTATGGCAAAAACTTTTACTGTCATGTCAGATATATGTATACCCTGTTAAGTAAAGGTGCCAGGGACATTTTTGTGACTTGTCTTTTCATGGGACAGTTGGGAAAGTGCGCGTGCATTGAGAAGCGTGCACATATGCTAGCGAGGCGTTATATAAAGGGGAGTTCATGCATGGAGGAGGTACACACAACTATCATTTGCATCCTTATTGCTCTAGCATTCTACTGTTCTAGTGACTGAATTGAGTATTGAAGGGCCAACATCGGGACCCCTTCTTTACTCGACACTGACATTCTTTGTCTTGCAAAGCGGAGCCCAACGAAATCATCATAGAGTCAACAGTGAAACCACATCCCCAGTTAGCCGTCTGCATTGATTTCGGACAGAATCATATCGGTGCCGTCTGTGGGAACTTAACCTGTATCCGAGACATAGAGATGGAGGACGCTGGACGACTTATGACAGTGGCATTGACAAAAGAGGAATTGGGCATGCTAATACAAGCCCGAGCGGCAAAGATTGTGAAGCAGCAGCAGGCGATGGCTAAGCACCAAGCAAACGAACCTGCCGCGTCCGGAACGGGACAGCAGGCTGGCTACAGAGACCTAGCGGAAGCTGCAACCGGTCGTAGGGCAAACAACAAGCCGACCGACACATATGGGGATACACCAAATGCGCCGATCCTCTTGAACCGAGTGTTGTTTTATACCCTTAAGAGGAACAAGGTCGAGCGGATAAAGAGCAAGGATCTTCATCAGACGACGCGCTTATTCGGGACGGATGGAAGAGAAAGGCACCAAAGCTTGATGATTCCCCAGAATAGATCAATAGACAATTCTCGCAGGGGATCTTGGACGACCCACTATCACGCCATTACACTCCATTGACGATCAGGGAGTACAATGGGACAACCGACCCGGAGGATTATTTGACTAGGTTTGACAACATGACCACACTCCATCAGTACACCGATGGAGTGAAGTGTCGGGTCTTCCTCATCATTTTCTCTGGATCAGCAAGGTGGTTTAGGCGCTTGCCGATCGGATCAATTCGCATCTTTAAGGACTTCCGGACGGGTTTCTACATCATTTTGCCAGTAGTCGTCGTTACTAGAAGACGAACGTTAACTTGTTTTCTCTAAAGCAAGTGCCCAAGGAGGCACTAAGAGATTATATCAAGAGGTTCAACCAAGTGACCATGGACATCCCATCGATCACCCCGGAGTTATTAGTAAGTGCCTTATTGCAGGGATTTTCAGAGGGCGAATTCTTTCGCTCCCTTATCCGGAGGCTGCCAAAAGACTTCATTCACCTGCTCAGGCGCGCAAACGAATATATCAATGTGGAGGAGATTCAAGCGACACGAAGTAAGGAGGTACCCGCTGAACCTGCTGCCACCCCTGAACGACGGCCAGCCAGCCGCCATCAACCACCAAGGGGTCCTCGAGAGGGAGCAGCACAACCGCACCAGGAGCCCTGCGCCCATGCTATGCAGCATGTGGCAGCACACTGGCCGAACGCTATGAAAGGCAGGCCATGGACACCGTTATTCTGCTCCTTCCACAAAGGCGGCACATAACACTTGGGACTGTTACGACTTAAGGCCAGTTGAAAGTTAACCGACTCCTCCAGGATATCACCCTCGTTCACCATCTCCCGTTTAACAACATCAGGGCCAATCGAATGGGCGATGGGAAGAAGAAAGACCAGTAGCCGAGCAGCGTCAATGCCAACCTCCACGAAGAGGTAACGCAAGTCCCACTCGTGCGGCAACTGAGTGAGCTTGACCATTAGCTCGGGAGGAAGAGAACCGAAGCAATGCGACTCAGGATGAAATCAGAATGATCGCTGGAGGACCAACCGACAGTGATTCCAACAAAGCAAGGAAGTCACACGCCCGACGCTTAGAGATACACGCCGTCGGGTGCAGCAGGGAGAAGGCCGAGGGACCGGAGATCAACTTTGGTCCTCGGGACATAGAGGAGTGGAGGTCCCTCATGACAACGCCTTGATCATCCGAGCGGTAATAGCTAATTACAATATTCACCGAACCTTTGTAGATACAGGTAGCTCGGTGAACATCATTTTCAAGAAGACGTTCGACTAGCTGCAAATCTAGCGAAGCGAGTTACAACTAATGACGACTCCACTGTACGGATTCATAGGCAACAAAAATATTGACGATCGGCTAGGCTCGGCTGGCCATGTCACTTGGAGAGGAACCACTCAGGTGGACGAGGACCACAAACTTCATCGGGGTAGATGGTCGTCCGCCTACAATGTAATATTGGGCCGACCGGCTCTGAATGGAATTCTGAGCGGTGGTGTCCACCTTCTGCCAGAAGATCAAGTTTCCGCTGGACAACGCGGTGGGCGAAGTCAAAGATGACTAATTGGTCGTGCGGTGATGCTACGTCGAGATCGTTAAATTCGAGTTAAAGGATGCTCGGAAGACTCAGCGTTTGAAGGTAAATGCAATAATGGAGGAACCTCCCGCGCTGGTCTATGATGAAAAAGAAGAAGTCTAGATCTATCCCAGCCGACCGGAAGCCACAACCTATGTCACGACCGACCTGACAGATGAAAGAAAGGCAGTTCTGGTGGCATGCCTTAGGCAAAATCACGATGTGTTTGCCTAGTCGATTCACGAGCTTCCGGGCATCTCACCGAGGGTGGTGCAGCATGAGTTTCAAGTCCGACTAGATGCAAGACCAGTGAAGCAGAGGAAGAGGTATTTCAGCTCAAAGCAGAAACAAATTATTTGAGGGACGACTATAAACCCGAGAGTCAACGAAACAACAGCTGAGCAGTGGGTATAAATCTGAGAGTCGACAAATCAACAGCCGAACGATGGCTATAATCTCGAGAGTCAATGAAGAAAGGGAAGGAAGGCTTACGGAGAAATTTTGCTGGCGAGGAGTGACGGAGAAGAAAATTAGCGAAGAGCATGCGCGAGGAAGAAGAGGCAGTAACGTAGAAGAAAGATGGCGAATAAGGGTTTATAAACCCTGAAGACGACTGTCCTGAGCTGCCCGATCGAGGGCTACACAAAATAAGGCCAAGATCTGACCGTTGAATTCAAAACGGCGCTTGTCATATCAACTGCGAATATCCGCCTGCCACATCAAATGTGCGGCGACAGAAAGTGGTGCACGTGGCGCCTAGCGATAAGAAGACATTAATTAGGCTTAATTAAAGAGCATGGGCTACGTGCTCGACATTAATGGCTAGAGATTTGCACAGTCTTCAAGAAATTGGGATAATGCCAGTGGCCACTAAAAGGCACTCACTCACCAAAGGAAGCGGCGGGAAGTTAGAAAATTGCCAAGTGTCACCGACAAGTATCCCGACCGACAACAATCTCTGACGAAGAAATGGCCGAGTGGATGGATTGTCATAGAGCGAATCACGGGAGAACAATCATTCCGTCTAACAGTCGATTGACAGCTCTAAAACCAGGGCAGAAGTCGACTATAGTTTGCATCGCAGTCGAGCGATGGTTCTAAAATCGAAAATGTTCGACGCTGAAGGCACTACTCGTCTAGTCAGTCAGACTTACAACTTCCTTCGATTAGACTTGAGGGGAAAGCTTGTGATGAGGTGGTAAAGAGGGCCCACTAAGAATGAGTCAAAGGTGAGAAAAGCAGCTAATGTGGAGGTCAAAGTCAAGGTGGTCAAAGTCAAGGCGGTCAAAGGCATGGAATCGCTAGGTCACCAAAGTTAGTCGAGCGGAGTTAGTCTGACCGGACCTCCTATCCGGAGGGGCGAGGAGCTGACCAAGGTGCTGGTAGACTGTGAAGAAGAACAACCTCGAGCGACCGAGCAGGGAATCCCAACCGAGCGGAGTTAGTTTGACCGGACCTCCTGTCCGGTTGGGCGAGGAACTAAGGTACCGGTCAGCTGTGAAGGAGAACAACCTCGAGCGATCGAGCGGGGAATCCCTGCCGAACGACTCCGTTGCCTAGCCAAACAGTGGGACCCCTTGCTCAGCTCATCGTATCCTTTTGGGAGTTAGTGCCGCTGACAATAGGGTTTATCCGTCGGCAAATTGTACGATAGAAGCTTCTAGTCATGTCGGAGATGTGCACGCCCTGTTAAGGAAAGGTGTCAGGGATATTTTTTTTGATTTGTCTTTTCATGGGATAGTTGGGAAAGCCTCCATGCGCATTGAGAAGCGTGCACATATGCTAGCGGGGCGCTATATAAAGGGGGGTCCATGTACTGGAGGAGGTACGCGCAACTATCGTTTGCATTCTTGTAGCTCCAGCATTGACTGACTTGAGCGTCAAAGGGCTAATGTCGGGACCCCTTCCCTAACTCAACACTGACATTCTTTGTCTTACAGAGCGAAGCGCAACGAGGTCTTCATAGAGTCAACAGCGAAGCTACATCCCCAGCTAGCCGTCTGTGATTTCGGACAGGATCAAAGAGTTAGAAGGAAAATTATATTTCATATGAGAAAGAAGTTTACAATTAGATATTTATAGATTTTAAAAGGACCTATTATTTATAGATTTCAAAAGGACCTATTACTTAGTCAAAATACATATTTGACTAGGTAATATACAACTAGATAAAATAGACCTTATCAAATCTTATTCATTCTAACACTCCCCCTAATTGGCGGATGGATATCAATCGCTTGTTGCATTAAAAGGAAGAACGAGTGGTTGAAAGCAATTTTGTAAATATGTTAGTGTCCTTGTGTGCCAATCCTTTTAGATAACACTATATCTCTAATGAAGTGGTTGTCTACTTCAATGTGCTTATGCATTTGTAGAATATTGGTGTTGTTTGTAATGTAGATAATTGCCTAATTATCACAATTCATCGGGGTTTGAAATCTTGTATTGTGTCAAGTGGCACAGTTGAAATTTATCACTCGGATAAATTAGTGTAACTTGATACTACTCGCCATAGAGAATGTCTCTTATGCCTCTATGTCAGTCATGTTGATGAGTGTCATGGTATGCCAACTCTCGGCACCCCTTGGTAGGATACAACACAAGTCAGGATAAATTGAGATAATGTTGTTATTCTTTTTGTAGATTATGTCCATACAAGATAATGTCATCCTAGGTTACAAAACATAGACAATTAAAAACTTTTAATTGTAAATACATAATAGTTTGACTATGATAAAGATGTGAAAAGGGTATTTTTATCATTTAGTACAAAAAAAAGCACATGATTTTTAAGATTAGAGGTAGACTCGAAAGGCCAGGGGTAAATGATGATACATGGAGCAAACTTAGAGAGCTTAGTGGATTTAAGATATTAGAGGCCCGACATGAGGTGCACTTTGAGGTGGACTTGAAAGGATAGAGAAGGATGACATTTGAAGCAGAGTAAGTTCAAAGAGCTTGGTGCATCTAAGGTACTAGAGGCCTTCGTGAAGAGTACTCTAGGATGTCTTAAAGCGAGGTGGACTCGAGGGCAACAAGGAACATTGACAAGATTACGAGTGATATATAATCTTGGGCTTTTGTTTTTGAGTAGCAACATTCACGATGATGTTTTTAGTTAGAAGGAGTAGACTAGCTAATCTATTAGCTTGGTTGAAGCCTTTGATTTAGAGGCAATAGACCCTAGTCTTAGTTTACAACTTAGTTCGATCTTGTTTTTTTTGCTTAGCCGTATAAAGCTGGAAGCTGAGTGAAGGAGTGGTCACCTGCTTGATTAAAATCAATTGCAAGTGGACTTCAATAGATTTTACATTTCAGTCGATTATGGAGTCAACCCAAGTTTAAAATCTCAAGTTGGATATGGAGTCGATCCAAGTTTAAAATCTCAAACTGTGCTAGAGTTTTGGTGACTAAGCGAAATGATTCTATTCTAATAGACAATATCATACTGTATCAACATGGTTTCAACAACAATAATTAATTAAACTATTATATAACTTCTAGCAAATAAATTATAACCTAAGCCTAATTTATTCGTTATCAATTATATAAATTATCTATAAATTGTATAACAACTCTGCCCATGACGATCGGTCATAGTCGGTCTCAAGTTTGGATAAAGGAGGAGGATTGCGTTAGGTTGTTAGCCAGCGTTAAAACTATGACCATTAAACTATTGTGCTAATTCTAGGCTGTTCCTAGGAAGGAACGCGTTGCAGGGTCCGACTATACTGTCTCGGCAAGGACTGCTACATCTCCAGAACTTGGGTGTATACTAAATATGCAAGAGTTCGCGTTACAGAGTCCGATTTTCACATATCAGCAAGGACCACTACATCTCTATGAGAATTTGGGTGTAGTGTTAAATAGGCAAGAGTTCTTACACCATAGGTTGGGTAAGAACAAATATGATAGGAAAACTAATAATCTAAGATTTGGAACATGGAGTATAGGGACCCTCACTCGCAAATCATTGAAGGTAGTAGATACGATGATTAGGAGAAGAATTAGTATTTTGTGTGTACAAGAGACAAAATGAGTAGGCGAGAAGGCAAAGATGATAGAGAACTCGGATTTTAAGTTATGGTACACTGGAAAGAGTAAAATAGGAAATGGAGTGGGTATCATTGCAGATAGTTCGTTAAAGAATGAAATTGTAGGAGTAGTTAGAAAAGGGGATAGAATTATAGCCCTTAAGATAATAGTGGCAAAAGAAACTATGAACATAATTAACTTATATGCACTACAAGTAGGATTAGATAAAGCTACCAAATCATGATTTTGGGATGACTTAGATGAAATATTACAAATATTTCACCAAATGAAATGGTTTTAATAGGAGGTGATCTAAATGAGTATGTCCGAGTGAAAAATGAGGAATATGAGAAGGTACATGGAAGTTATGAGTTTGGAATGACAAATGAGGAAGGAAAAACTATATTACATTTTGTGATAGCATATGGTCTTATATTAGCATATGTTTTTTAAGAAAAGAGAAGAATTCAGAAGTGGAAATAATAAATCGCGAATTAACTTTCTTATAGTTAGAAAGAAGGATAGAAAGATTTGTAAAGATTACAAAGTCATCCCTGGAGAAAGCTTAACTATCCAACATAGGTTAGTAGTGTTGGATATATGCCTCAAACATGGTATCAATAAAAAGAAAATATATATGACTTCTAGAATTAAGTGATGGAAGTTAAAGGATGAGAAGTAAAATATATTTAAGGAGAAAGTAAAAGTACAAGCATTAGGTGAAATATATGATGACTCTAATACAACATGGGATAAGATGGTATCAAAGTTGAAAATAGTAGCTAAGAGTGTACTAGGTGAGTCAAAGGGGCATGCACCTCTAAGTAAGGAATCTTTGTGATGGAATGAGAAAGTACAAGAGAAAGTGAAGAAAAAACGAATAACTTATAAGAAATTATATATTTGTAAGAACGAGGAAAACTTAAAAAAAATATACAATAACTAAGAAAGAAGCTAAGAAAGTAGTGAGTGAAGCAAAGTATGAAACTTTTGAATGATTATATCAAAAATTAGATACAAAAGAAGGGGAAAGAGACATTTATAAAATAGCTAAAGTGAGAGAAAGGAAAATAAGAGATTTTATCCAAATAAAATGTATTAAAGATGAATGTAATAGAGTATTGGTAAAAGATGGAGAAATAAAAAAGCGGTGGAAGAGGTATTTTCATCAATTTTTTAATGAATATTTAGGTGACCAACTTAACTTAGGTAATTTAAGTAGGTCAAATGAGTATAGAAATGTTAATTTTTATCGTAGAATTCAAAAGTAGAACAAACTTTAAATGGGATGCACAATGGAAAAGTCATTGGACCAGATGATATTCCGATAGAGGTATGGAAGTGCCTAGGGAAACAAGATATTGAATGACTTACAAAATTATTTAACATGATATTGAAAATGAAAAAAATACCTGATCAATGGAGGATAAGTATTCTAGTTCCCTTATATAAGAACAAGGTAGACGTACAAAATTGTACAAACTATAGAGGTATTAACTAATGAGTTATATCATGAAATTTTGGGAAAAAGTAATAGAAAAAAGATTAAGGAAGGAGATCAATTTGGGTTCATGCCTGGAAGGTCGAGAATAGAAGATATACATCTTCTTAGACAATTAATTGAAAAATATCGGGAGCAAAAAACAAGATTTATACATGATATTCATTGATTTAGAAAAAGCTTATGATAGAGTTTAAGAGAAATTATATGGAGAATTCTAGAAAAGAGACGTGTTAGCGTAACATATATTGAACTAATTAAGGATATGTACGAGGATGCAACAACCAGAGTAAAAACTTCAAGCGGAGTAACTGAAGTATTTCAACAAAGATAGGGTTACATCAAGGATCAGCTCTAAGTCCCTATCTTTTTACATTAATTATGGACGAACTCACGCTGCACATTTAAGACACAGTACCGTGGTGCATGTTGTTTACAGATGATATTGTTTTGGTAGATGAAACACGTGAAGGAGTAAATGCTAAACTAGAATCTTGGCGGGAAACACTAGAAGGGAAAGGTTTTAAGCTTAGTAGATTAAAGATAGAAAATATGAAATTTAAGTTTAGCAATATTAAAAGTAATGAGACAATTATTAAGATAGGAGAGGATGAGTTGTCTGGAACTGAGAGCTTTAAATATTTAGGATCATTTTTGCAAAATGATAAAGGAATTGTGAGAGATGTCTTACATAAAATATAAGCAGGATGATTGAAATGGAGGGGAGCGTCGGGTGTTTTACCTTTAAAACTTAAAGGAAAGTTGTATACAATCGCAGTTAGACCTATTATGTTATATGAAGCTGAATGTTAGGCTATGACTCGAGCACATGAGCAGAAGATGAGAATTGTAGAGATGAGGATATTAAGGTGGATGTGTGGACATACAAGGATGTACAAAATAAGAAATGAGAGCATTAGAGAGAAAGTTGGAGTTGCATCTATTGAGGGAAAACTCCGAGAGACACGTTTAAGATGGTACGGGTATGTACTTAGATGACCAATAAATGCTTCAGTTAGGCGATGTAAAACTATGATAAACACGCATATCAAACGAGGAAGAGGAAGACCAAAAAAGATTTGGTTAGCAATAATAAAAAGGATAAAATTTATTTAAGTATAGATAATGATATAGTAGGAGATAGAGCTCAATGGCGTAAAAGGATTCATATAACCGACCCCATCTAGTGGGATAAGGCTTGGTTGTTGTTGTTGTTGTATTTATAAATTGTATAACAAATTATATTAGGCAAGATTTCTAACAAGTTGAATAAATCTGGAAGATGCAAATAGGTATAATTTATCTTTGCGAATCTACAGTTTGATGAATGAGGCTCAATTGTTAAAAATTGACTAGAGGTAGAAGAAAGAAATCCAAGAAGAGGAACCCATGATAAGTCAGAATGCTTCAGGTTCTGAATATGTGTAACTGCTTCCTTTACTTGACTACAAGCTATAGAGCCTACAACACATCCATCCAGAAGAACATGAAGAACTTCAGGAGTGCTACCATGCTAGAGCTTAAGAAGAAATGGTGTCATTCCAATCCCATCAACATTCTTTTCTTGAGAAAGTTTTTAGTTTTTCCTTTCGGATTATAGGAAGATTGAATACCTAAAGTAACATTCTTATCTGAGAAAGTTTTTAGTTTTTCCTTTTGAATTATACGAACATGAAATATGTAAAGTAGGAGAACAGAAATTATATATTAGTTAAAGAACACCTAACATACAATCAGGTAGCAACTCTGGGTAGTTTCCTAATGATTGGATAAGTTTAACATGCAATGATGTGAAAACAGACACCAGAACAAATATGAAACAAGAGTAACCACAGAGACATTTGACTGCTTCAATTTCAATAGGTAAAATACATTTATTCTACAGGAAAACAAAGACATGAAGAAGAGATATGCGTATGCAAAACTGGAAATGTAAAAAACATGATTTACAATTTTAGTTACAAACTATGAACTTATGATAGGAACAGGTCATATATGGTTCAACAAACCACAATGCTCCCCATCAGTTGCATGGACCTGACAAAGGATGTCGAAATTAAACAAATCCTTGATCTTTAAAATTCTAATAACTTGAGATACACTGCAACATTTCTTAATCACATAAGAAAGATTGCTAACAAAACATATTTGCGCTAGCCTAGATGTGAAGGAGCAAAATTTACTGCACATTGGCTCCAAACTCATGGCACTGGAACAACCAATTCTCAACCTTTTTCACTTCAGAAGCAACTTTATCAAGCTTAAAACACATAAAAGCAGCAGCTTCACCATGCTCCTACAACAATTTAATAGGGAAAATTAATGCAAGATAGATGTTGGTTAAGATCAGCTGATTTGGTACATGTTCCCCTGCACCATTACTTGTTGTTGAACCTGGGTTGCCTCTCTCCAGTAGACGAAGGTTACCTAGAGTTGATGGTGAACATGTAACTGAAGTCTTTCATAGTCGTATACATGCTGATGCAACTGACAAGGATGTGGGGTGCATGGTCATAGGCTTTCCTTCCGCCTTTGAAGAGGGTATAGACCAAGAATATAAATTTCGTTTCGTGCCAGGCGGTATAGGCGAAACTTACCATTCCGCCTGCACACCGAAACCGGCACCGGCGTTTAGAAGGTTTCGAAGCCCACGACCGATCTCAGAGATGTCGCGTAAGCCCTACAGACGCGGAGGAGGCGTCGCGCGAGCCTCGCAACTACGGCAAACTCGTCGCGCGAGCCCTCGGTGGTGGTAGACTCGTTGCACGAGCACCGCGGTGACGACAGACTCGTCGTGTGAGCCCCGCAACCGCGGTGGAGTCGTCGCGCGAGCCCTGCAGCGGCAACTAGGCGAAGGCGGTGGATGCGGCAGAATCGCGAGAATGAGGAAAAGTTAGGTTTTATAAAATGTTTTAATTAAAATTATTATATTATATATATAATATCTAATTTCTAATTAATTATTATAATTATATATTATATAAATTAATAATTAATTAAATAAACTGTTAATTAATTAATATAATTATAATGCATATTTTTATTGAAATATAAAAAATTAAAATAAAATAGATAATTTATATAATATATAGTTATATTTTTTAAAATAAACTTTAAATTATTTTTATAAATAAAAAATATATTAAAATTTTATAAAAATATTTAAAATAATTTTAAAATTTATAAATAATTCTAAAAAATAATTTTTATTTTTTTAATAAATATATAAATTTTTTAAATAAATTTGATTTTAGAATTCAATAGAAGCTATATATATATATACACACACACGTAAAATATTTATGAACTATAATTATATAATTTTATATTATATAAATTAATAAATAAATAATTTATATAATTATTATAGATAATAATTTTTTTTTATCTTATAAGCAATATTTGGAACCATGAATATTAACATATTCAGCTTTCTACATTTTAGATTCTTGGTTCCTGATCGTAACACATATTTGTTGATATGAATGTTTGATATTTACGTCTAGGAAACACTTTAGATTACCTATTTTTTATTTTAGAAGTTTTAAGAAATGTATACTGTCATGTTACATAAAATTAATACAACAACAACCAAACCTATATATTGAAACCCTATCGGCACGGCACGACACGATACCGAAACCGTATCGTTCCGGTCTACGACCGAAGCCTTGGCGTGGGTCGAGATTTTAAACCTTGGTATAAACAATGCCGAACATTGAGATGTCGGTGTGAAGGAGACAACACAAGGGGCGAAGAGGGGTGAGCAACGTTGAGCTATGAAGGCGAAGGAAGAGGTAGATGAAGGCAGTAGAAGAGGAGGAAGAGGTAGACAAAGGTGGAGGAAGAGGCAGGAAAAATCTCATCATGGAGATTGAACCCTAGTCATGCTTCGTTTGCTCGCAAATGTTCGCATAGGAGGAAGACAACTCTTGTGGTCATAACTTATGCCATTTCGTGTGTTGATTATCCAACATAACAAAATGTTTTGCCCATACTGATTGATATGAATCAACGCCTTGATCCATGGAGTCAATTGAACTTTGAGGGTTTGATGAACATAATGATCTTGTTTGAGCAATAGTTGACTGGAGGTATTTTTTTGGTGACTAGTGATATAAGTGACTCACTGAATAACTATATATGCTCGAGTAGTCGACTGAGGCTTTTTTGAGATGGGCAAAATAGAGCCATTAGAGTAACATTGTTGTGAATTTTTCAAAATTGTTGTTGATTGAATTTCTAAAGCTAATGAATTTTGGATTGTAAAGGATGCTCAAAAATGTTGTGAATTTCCTATCACCAATTGCTTAAGAGTTACAACTCCTTTGGTAATCATCATTTTTTAGCTTTACATTTCATTTCTATAACATTGTAATCATCATAAAGGTTGAGATTGTAGAAGACTTGCTCTATCACCTTTTGTGAAGGAGTCAATTATGGTAATTGTAATAGATTTATCGAGAGTGACTCACCTAATGAGCTATAGGTGTTGGAATGGGAGTGGAGCCTTCGAACCACATTAAACAAATATGTTAATATTGTTTATATTGTCTTTATTACAATTTTTCTACATGATTAAGTGACACACAAAGCACCCACACAAGACCTAACATTTTAATTGTCATTGAGTTTTATAAGTGAATTTGATTTTAGGACTTCTCTATTCAACTCCTCCCGTTGTAGCCACATCTAACTTTACTTGAGCCTCTTCTGAATCAATCTTCAACCCTACAACTGATTTTAAAACACAAGGATCTTATCTGAAGGATTAGCATTTTTAAGCAATGGCCTGCATATACTTGTTACTGCCAACATTTAAAGGAGATTTCAATGAATGGAGACCTATTTTAGAGTTGATTTTGACATATCTCTTACCATGTAAGAAGGGTATGAACCTTTAAGAGATCAAGATGAAGATTTGATAGAGATGAGAATATGGACAAAAAGGCAAAAAGGATTAGTACATAATGTATGGAAACACTCAAGCCTCTTGATGAATACTCTGCCAAGAGTTGAATAAAATTGGAAAAAAAATACAAGAATGTTAAAGAATTATAGAAGAAGCTAATATAATGAATCAGGACACACTTTTGATTCAAAACTTGCAAAGAGTGATTTTGCAAGAATAGAATTCAATACATTCAAGATAATGGATTCGAATTTGCCACAAAAAATGCACTAAAATTCTATGAGTTGATAATGACCTAGTGAATATCAGACAAGAAATAACAAATAGGGTTATGCTCTGAATGCACTCAATAGATTCCTAAAACTCTACAATGGTTCTCAATTGTGGATGCACATTATTTGTTAACAAATCTTGAGGTGTGCACTCTAGAAGACCTCTTCTTAATAATTGGAGTTGCATGAAGCAGAACATATAGAAGTTGAGAAGCAATAGAGGTAAAGCAAAGTAAAGGGGTTTCATTTGTAGCTCAATGGGAATAAAAGAAGAAAATATTGTCATCATCCTCTTTACCATTATCATCGTTAGAGAGTATTGAGGAATCTCAAAGCTCGCTTGGTGAAGAGGACATTGAAGAAAAATAGAAACTTGAGTAAAAATTAGATTAGAAAGATACTCAAGGGCAAGAAGAAGGTGAAGAAGAGGTTTTTTGGATGATTCAATTATGACCCAGAAGGGCACATAAGAGACAATTGCCCCAAATAGTGAAATGTTAGGGGAAAAAGGGAAAGAAAAAGTGGAAGAAAATAAAAGAAAAAGAAACATGATTCATTAAGGACAAATTGGGATAATACATAAACACCTAAAGAAGAAAAAACAAGAGGAAAAGTCGAGAAACAAATACAACCTAGAGAAACAAATTGTCTTATCAAGTGACGAGAAAGACTCAAGCTCAAGCCAAGGGGAGCATCACACACTACAGATGATGATGTCAACTCTCCACTTATAGATGAATCACTTGATAGTATTGCTAGTTTAACTAAATCTTCATTAAAGGCTAAAGGTAAAAAAAAAAACATCTAAAAAAACTAATTCAAACACTAGAGGATACAATTAGCTCACTCTAACCACCATGTGATGAATCACATGAACATGATAAACTTAACTCGAGACTCGAGTTAAGGAACTCGAGGTTGAAAATGAATAATTTGTCACAAGTGGTGCACTTGAAAAAATTTAGACATGATAATTGGAAGCTAAAGGGGTATCTACAATAAAGTCGGGTTGAGATACAACACAAAATCTAAAAAAAACTTTATTCTTCAATCATAGTTGTAGGTCAATCCAAACCTAAGAAAATGACAAATGGACCCTATTGGAATGAGCTTAGAAATGCCAAAAATATTTCCCAAAAGTGGATTTCTAAGAGGGACTTAGTAAAGTCTGTTAGGCGTTGCCTTAGATTGGGTTAGGGGATGCCAACAATTAAGGTAGAATGTGTAATTAACCCCTAGTTAGTTGGCACATCATTTAGTCTCTAATGTTATGCTAAATGATATGCCTTCAATGGTATGGAACTAACAATTAGGGATTTATATATTATTCATAATAAATTAGGCGATCTATGATTTTTATCCATGTTTGTATGCCATCCACACTTGCTTGTATGATTTAAATGCCTATATGCATGTAAATATGACAATTTATATGATAGACATAAGTATGATGTGTCGTCACATTCTTAGTTCTTATTGGCATGATCACATAGAAAAGATTAAGATAAAACCTTGGTCATCTCAAGCATTAGCTTGATTATGTATTGAGACATTAGATGACAAGTGAGGTGCTAAGATGATACTTTGGTTTCATAATGTTTATTATGATGCATTTGGTTGGACCAAAATTAATGACTATGTGGAAGATTAGTGTACTCAATCATGTACACAATTTAAAATATTATCATGATTGAAAACTTATAATGAACTAAAAACATTAGATTTGACATGGTAGCAGTTTTAAAAATTATAAATTTTGGCACTAAGTATCAAAAACATCATAGATTCACTAAAATTGTCTATTTCTACATTAAACACACAATTCAATAATATATATGTTGCCAAATTGATAAGAATAGACAATTTATACACAAAAATATATTTGATAAATAGTTTGAATCCTAGCTAATTTCTTCTAGTTTATCTTTTTGAACTTCAATCTCCAAGAGATGTCCATTTTGTAGGAAAGATCGTGTTTGTCTTTTCCAAACCTATATTCCTATCTAATTCGTCCAATCTTTATTCTTAAATTTGATTTTGAAACCACCATTCACTGGTTGGATTTAGGCCAATTCAGTATGGATCACCCTCCCACACATCTAGATACTACCCTTATCCTAAAAACTTGAGCTTTTAGATAAGGGATCAGGCCAATTATTTTTGACACATTTCATTGTAGATGAGTGTGCATCTTAAATTGGTAATTTATGCATTGCTTGCAAAAAAAAAAGTTCTATCTTTTTTGTTTTCTCCATTTTCTGTAAACAAAGATTTATGGATAAAAAATTGTTGCAGATTGGAGGAAGTAATTTCCAAAGAAAAGCTAAAGCTATGCATCATTTAGCATCTATTTGTGATGGTCTTATTTTCATTGGAAAGCTAGCATTTCAAATGATGCATTGCTTTGGACTTCGAATCCCAGCACACTTAGTGGAATATGATGCTGTTGAAGAGACACTTGAATTGATCAAGCTTACAAAAGTACGAAACATTCCTATTTATTTTCAGAAAGATTTTCTGTGTGTCAATGTTGGCAAACCCAAACTGCAGGAGATATTTACTTATGATGAAATCTCAGCTGGTTAGTATAACAAACTTGCATGAAAGTTCTTGCTGCATATCTTGAAGTTCTCTTCTGCAATTTTTTTTTTTCTTTTTTTGGCTCTATGCTTTCATTTTGGCCTATTACTTCCTGGAAACATGAATCTCAGCATTTTTATGTACACAATGATTTATCACATAATTAGTTGAGTCATCTTAAATATTGTACAAAGTGGAATTGTTTTTCCTGCTAAGATGTAGTTGAAACATTACACAATGTAATAATATGGACGTCATTAATCATAATTTGATGGCTTGTTCTGCATCTTCATTTTACTTCATACTTTTTGAGGAGTCATCTTTTTTTAGTTCTGATTTCCTTTTCTATCTCAACTTTAGTGGTAGCATTTATGTATAATATAAGATGCTATATCACTACGTGTAAATGCAGAAGTTATTTCTTTTAGGTGTGCTGAACATACTTTTGTCCTAGAATTGGCATCTGCTGTCAAGTGATAACCTAAGTGGCATGCATGGTCAAATGAAGTTTACACCTTTCTAGTTCCATAAATTGTTGTGCCAATATGGATCTGAAATGGATAGTCCAATTTCTTTCCCATTGCTTGCAGAAAATCTGCGTTTAAGTCTCATGGCACTTTATTGGCTCTTTTTTCATGTTCGTACTCAAGGTCTCACTGTTTTCAAAAAAGCAGATCATGTGGCCACCTATGTACAAAATATGCATATGCAATTTATATGGTCACATGTACACAAATATGTCTGTGCTGTAGTTCTTTGGATTGCATAGGTTTAGGCATTGCCATTACATAGTTGGCCTACATATGCACTACAAGTGCATCTGTGGATCCCATATTGTTTCAACTTCCAATATACAATTGGCTCGTCCTATTCAAGCCAACTAATATCTACCAAACACATGCCTAAAAGCTAATGCCCACCACTTGTAGCAAACAGTACTAATATGTATCCATGTGCTAACCTTTGGTCTCATTTCTTAACCTGTTCAAGTAACTGATAATCACCATTAATGTTGATGCCATTGAGCTAATTCCTTGCTAAAGAAAGATAATTCATGAGATTAACAATCACATCAATATTTTAATCTTTTTGAACAATCGATATATGTTTTGTTGATTTAAGTTGTAAACACTTAATTGTACTGGTGTAGAAATAAACTGTTTTGTTAGATAACTTGAATTGTGTATGTTCTTTCCCACTATTTAAATTATTATTTTAGAATTAAGCAATTAGGTATAGCTTTAGCATATGATATGACGATACAAAATATGTTAAGATGGTTCCATGTTTAAAGATAACTGAGAAATTTATTCTATATTTGAAAAATTAAAGGGGAAAAAAAATCAAGGACACTCCTTTTTTTTGTTATTTTTCAAAATCATCATATAGGTGCCTCAATTTTAATTATTATCAAATAGGTGCCTATCAGCTTTAATTTGTTCATTATAAGTTCACTTTTACTAATTTGAAGTAAAATTCATTTAAATTTCTCCCTTTCATTGAAATTAAGTTGACTTTGCCTAAAAATTGAAAAGAATGAGCAATTTCAATGGAACTATTTACTTTTTCATAATCAGGATGAACAAGGTTATAAAGGATGTAAATAGGGATGCTCTTTTTGATGATTTTGCTAATAGGTGGCGTCTTTTTGTAAAAATAAGATTGACTGCTATGCGATCACCCACTTTATGAATTGAAGCAACACTTTTCTTTTTCCATTTGTGTTTTGCTATGAAATTATGATTATTAGCATTATAAATCATATTTTCATGCATATGCCGTCTCCGTTTATTTTATTTTCAATTTTTTTAGCTTGATTTGTTTCAGGTTGGGCACCCATCGATCTAGGACCAGCCTCATTCAAGGAAACTTCAGACATTCTTTCAGTATGTAAGGTAGATGAGCATTTTTTTCTACTATATATCATTTTGTCTTTCAAATGATGTTTTGACCTCTATCTAGTTCTTGAAAAAAAACCATAGAATTGCCACAATGTAAATTTAATCGTGTAGACTTTTTATACATTCTTTATATTTTCAAGTATTAACATTTAAGCTTAAGCTTTTCAAACCAAGTTTCTAAGGCTTATGAAGCCATGCTGTACCAATATTGGTCTATACGTCTTTATGTAAGTTTTAATAAATATGTAGTTTAAAGAATCTAAAGGAGCCTGACTTAGATGTTTTGCCAAATATCATTCTTTCCAAAATAAAATGTCTGTTTGAGAATACTATTCTTGGTAAGATGTTTGATCGTAGAAGTTGTTCTTGGTAAAAAAAAATTTATAGAAAGGAGAACAAAGTTCCCTTATTCAGATTATCATGATAATCCAATATTTCCTCTTTTTCTTTGTTTTAATTTTCTTTAATATTTAACACTTGTTACAGAATTTAAGCATCCAATAAATTAAGTCACAATTGTATAGCAATCAATAGCTATCTAAATAGCTGATTATTAAAGTAAGAACAAAGATAAATATGCATGATTTCTCTCTAATTATGTGTTAGAAAGAGTAGGCATCATCTACCAAACATCTATACCTCTCAGCCGAATGCTATTGCCTAACCTAAGAATCAAACATCTATTTGATTTGCATGAACTATAGGTGTGAGATCACCCATATCTATTACATAGCAGAAAACATGATCAGTACTAGTTGTACCACAAATTTGATTTCTTGTCTCGAAATTGCTTTGATAAGAAAGATTCAATTAAACTACCTTTCTTGTTTTAGAATCATCTAAATAATTATAATTAATCCATCACTGAAGCAGTAGTACTTCACTTTTATTATAATTTTCCACCTGTATAAAATTAAAAGACTAATAATAAAATAAGAATTTCACTAATAATGTTGTTCAATTATTAACAATTATTCCCTTGCAATCAATTCTCTTTAGGACACTATCACTATATTTTATATATTTATATATAGGCCTATAACATAGTGGTGGCAAAAATGAACCCGACTTGCCGATCTGACCCGAGTCGATCCAAAAAAATCAGGTTTAGGTTGGGGATTTTCGGGTTTGGGTTGGTTCGGATCATGTTTAGGTTGAAGGGTTTTTGAGTTGGGCTCGGTTTCGGTTCGGGTTGATTCAAATTGACCCAAATTTAGGGTTTAATGGGTTTTTGGGGGTTAAATTAAATTTTATTTTAAAAATTAAGATACTTTATGGATATCAATATTTAGGATGATAATGATGGAGTATTGAGATAAAATTGAAGAATTATAGGGAAGATAGTTAAAAAAAAGTTATTTTGAATCGGGTTATTCGAGTCGGATTTGGGTTAGGTTTAGGGGTTTCAGGTTATATTCGGGTTCGGGTCAGGTTGGGGTTGAGATTGAAAAAAAAAAAATTCCAACCTTAACTGAACTCAACCATACTCACCCGAATTGACACCCCTACATAACATGCCTTTAAGTTTGTTCAAATATAATGTTGAAACACAATTTGTTGCAAACATATTTAACTTTTAGCCCTTTAGTGGTTTTGAGTCATTGGAGCGCTACAAGGTTTTGCCCCCAATTTTTTCTGAGATAGAAATATATCTTTTTTCTTCTCCTTATAACTTCAACACCCAAGACGTACTTTAGCACCCTCAAGTCTTTTGTATGAAACTGAGTATGAATAAAAAATTTAAGAGATGAGATTCCCGTAGTATCACTTCAAGTGATAATAATACCATCCACCTATACAACTAATAGAATGATACCAACTTCTGACAGCTTGTAGAACATCTGACTTGCTTTTCATCATACTAAACTTTTCAACAACCTAACTAAATTTTCCAAACCAAACACAAGGACTCTGTTTCAAACCATACAAAGATTTTCGAAGACAATAAACTTGCCCTGACTAAATTTTCATCATACTAAACTAGGAAGTTGCTCTATATACACCTCTTCTTGAAGATCATCATGAAGAAAGAATTTTTGATATCAAGTTGATGTAAAGGTCAATGATGAGTAACGACCATTGAAATAAACAATTAAACAGATATCAACTTTGTAACAGGAGAAAAGTGTTAGAATAATCTACCCCATAGGTCTGAGCATAGCCTTTAATGACAAGATGGACTTTTAATTTGGCAACTAAGATTGACTTTAACTGCGAATACCTATTTGCATCCAAGAGCTCGTTTCCCTGAAGGTAGATCGATCAAGTCCCAAATGTCATTGCCATCTAAAGCATTTATCTCCTCTATCATTATATCTTTCCAATCAGGATGAGATATGACCTCATGGACAATTTTAGGAATAGAGATAGAGTCAAGTGAAGCAATAAAAGAACAAGAGGAAGATGATAAGTCATTATAAGAAACAAAAGTAGGATAAGTACACTGGTGTTTATCCTTGCGTAATGCAATAAGAAGATCGTCGCTTGGGATTGGATCTGGATTTTATGACGAAGTAATAGGTGCATGACATGAATAAGGAGATTGACACTTGAAATAAACTTGAATAAAAGGTGGTTTGATAGGAGCCGGTTCTGGAACGGATGTAGAGGATGTGACAAAATAAACCAACAAATCATCCTCCTCCCTTTGACGAGTTGGAATAGGTGACAACAGGAAATAAGGTGTGTCTTTCACCAAGGAAACATCAATTGAGATAAGATATTTGTTAATAGTAGGACAATACCACTTATAACCTTTCTGAAGATGAGAATAACCAAGGAAGATACACTTCAAAGACTTGGGATCTAATTTAGTGACATGCGGACGAACATTCCGACCAAAACAAGTGCTACCAAATATCCTAGAGTTAACAGGAAACAACGATTTATTGGGAAAAAAGACTTTGTAAGGGATCTCACCGTGAAGAACTGTGGATGACATGCGGTTAATGTGAAAATTAAAGGATCGAAAAGAATTTAGATATTTCCACAATAGTATAATATTGTCCACTTTGGACCTAAGTCCTTATGGTTTTGCTCTCGAGCTCTACCCAAAATGCCTCATGCCAATGGAGATATCTTTTTCTTATAAACTCATGATCTTTCCCATGTGTTTTCGATATGGGACTATGTTTATAACCTTGTTGGATCACTCTTGACCTACTTAGGGCCTCCCCTTGAGTATCAGATCACTCTTGACCTACTCAGGGTTTCCTCTTAAGTATTGGGTCACTCCTGACCTGCTCAAGGCCTCCCCGACTTTGTTCAAGGTTTCACCCACATGGTTCGATTTTGGATCATGGCTTTGGCTCATGCTTCTTTCGGCGGTTAGTCCGGTGAAGAGCGACCTCACTCTGATACCAATTGAAGGATCGAAAAGAATTTAGATATTTTCACAATGGTATGATATTGCCTACCGTAGGCCTAAGCCCTCATGGTTTTGTTCTCGGGCTCTACCCAAAAGGCCTCATGCCAATGGAGATATCTTTTTCTTATAAACCCATAATTTTTCCCATGTATTTTTAATGTGGCACGATATTTGTAACCTTGCAATCCCAACAAAAATATGTCGTAGAAACTGTGTCGGCCCAAAAAGGTATGAGAACATTCATTTGAAATAAAAGGACCCATGCAGTCTCAAGAAGATGTCTGTTTTTGTGTTCAGCTACATTATTTTGGGATGAAGTATCAACACAAGAGGTTTCATGAAGCATGTCATATAAGATTGGAATAAACCGGACGTATATTCCTTGACATTATCACTTCGTAAAGTACGGGTGGACTCATTGAACTGAGTTTTATGCGCAAAAGGCACAAAATAGAGAAAATAACTCAGAGCGATTTTTCATTAAATATAATCAAGTTACACGAGAATAATCATCTACAAAAGTAGCAAAATACTAAAAACCAGGTTTAGACAAAATAAGACACGGACCCCAAATATCAGAATGAACTAATTAGCATGTTTATTTACACTTAAACTAAGAATTTTTTGTAAACTGACACGACTCACAATCAAATGAAGACACCTTACCATATTGTGGACAACACTTTTAGAACAAAAGGAGAGATGGATGTCCCGACCTACAATGAGCCTTGAAAGCAGAAGTGACACTCGCGCAAGCAAACAAATTTGGAAGCGGTGTGTCAAGAATGTAGAGGCCAGACTCGTGTCCTTTACCAATAATCTTTTACGTCAAAAGGTCCTGAAATAAACAATGATCGAGAAAAAATGGGATCCAACAGTTAAGATTACGAATTAGTTGATTGATAGAGAGCAAATTAAAGGATAAAATAGGTAAATGTAAGACAGAGGATAGAGAAAGCAAGGGGGTAGAATTGATAATACCAGACCTACGAGCACAAGATAAAGACCCATCAACTAAAGTAACAATAGGAGTATTAGCTTTGGACTGAAAAATAGAAAAGAGACTAGAATTACTTGTTATATGATCTATGGCACCAAAATCAATGACCCAGGATGAGAAAAGAAATGTGTTTTGTTTACTTGAATTAGTAATAGCAGTGATAGAGGAAGATGAAGACTTGAGTGATTCCTGATATTTTGAGAACTTGCAAATTCATTTATAGAGATAAGGATCAATTTGTCAGAGGCATCATTAGTGGATGTAATATGGGACAAGTATTTTTACTGTTTCTTATACTTAAGCCTTCTGCACTTAAACTTCATATGACTTAGCTTACAACAGTAGTTACACATAATACCGCTCGAATTCGGCATTTAAGTTTCAAAGTTCGGTGAGCTACCTCCTTTGTTTCCACTGCGACTAGTTGATCCCCCATACGACTAGTATTGCGACTCACCAAAGCACTACTAAGTGGAACGGGTGCAGTACTTTTTGTACAGAGAAGATGACTGAATATATCTCGTAAAGAGAAGATGTCATAATCCGAGAAAACTTATGACTTAGTAGATTCAAATTCAGGAGATAGACTAGCAAGGAGGCTCATGATGGCCATCTGCTCTCGTTGGCATTGTTCAACCTTCACATCAGGGCTAAAGGATAGTAGCATATTAAGCTCCTCATATGTCTTCTTGAATGCCATAAAATAATTGACCGGAGGCGGATCTTGGTTTTTCACATTATAAGATGTTTTGCAAACCTCATACATGCGTAAGAGATTCCCTTTTATAGAGTATAGAAATTCCAAGTAATTCATTAGTTCTTTAACAAATTTACAGTAATTGATCAAACCAATTACCTTATTATCAATACAATTTTAAATCTGAAGGAACAAGCAAACATCCTCTCTAAGCTATGTCGGCTTTGAATCATCTTGAGGAGGGTCATTAGTCAAATGACTATCTTTGTCATAGTAGATAAAAACGAATAGTCTTACTCCATTCCAAATAGTTTGAACCATTTAGCTTATAATCCATGATCTTAGACGTTACAGATGTCACTTTTGTCATAATAGAAGACTTATTTTTAACCATAAGACTTTATCCTAAAGGAAGTCAAACAAAAGAAAATTTTAAAGGAAGATCCAAACCAAGCACGATAGCCGACTTCGTGTGTGAACAGAGGAGGGAAGGAGAGGGCTTTCTATTGGTGCAATCAACCTCCAGGGTTTTAATATTTGATAATGTACCCAAGTCTGATCAGTTTGACCAAGGGTGGATCCAAACAGGACTTGATATTTGGAAGAAAGAAGTCTAGTGAAGACTAGATGACTAGCAGGGATAAGTCTTAACTAGAAGTTAGGCAAGTGAGAAGTCTACTAAGTGACTAGTCCTAACTGGAGGTTAGGCAAGAGGAAGTCTTGGTGAGTGAAGCAGGCAGTGAAAACCGTAGTGAGTGAAACTAGGTAGTGGAAATCTTGGTGAGTGAAGTCAGACAGTAAAGTGGTGAGTGGAAGCCCTAATGAGTGAAGCGATACCCTAATGAGTGAAGCTAGGTGGTGGAAGTCCTGGTGAGTAAAGTCAGACAGTGGAAGTCTTAGTGAGTGAAGCTAGGTGGTGGAAGTCCTAGTGAGTGAAGTTAGAAAGTGAAAGTCCTAGTGAGTAAAGCTAAGCAGTGAAAAACCCTCAGGGGAGGTAATCTTAGGTAATGAGAAGTCTTGGAGGATCAGACACTAAACATGAAAGTCTAGGTTGATTAGACACTAAGCAGGACCAGAGAAAGTCTAAGCATGTCTAGAGGACCAGATGTTTGACAAGTAAGGTTAGACAAACAATTGGAGAAGAGAGATCCAGTGAGAATGAGCTTTAGTGGGGCTATAGGCGTTAGTCCAACTTAGATTCATTTTGGAAATCTAAGCTGAGACCAAGGCTAGATCTTGGTTTTGGTAAGATAGGATCTAATTAATAATTTAATTCATATTATGCTTATGCTAACTCTGTGGTGCAGAAAATCAAAGCTGCAAGTTGGTTGGAAAAAGCACTTCTAGGCGCCCTGGAAGGGTCTAGGCGCCCAGATGTTCGGGTGCCCTGAGTAGGTCCAGGCGCCCAGATGTCCGAGCGCCCTGAGTAGGTCTAGGCGCCTGAATTGGGTTAAACTAGTCACACATGTAGTTGAGTTGGCACGCTCTAATTAGTCAACATACGTCAGAGTCCAGGCGTCCGAGGCTGGTCCAAGCGTCCGAGATTAGATAGAGGCAAAATGGATAGAGCTTCGTCGATGTGTAACCACGTCAGCGATTCAGGCACCCGAGGTGGTCTAGGCGCCCGGAGGTGGGCAACTCAGTGTCAAAGCAGGATCGGATAGACTTCAGTGGAGGGTGTGGGGGTGGTCAAGGCGCCTGGAAAGGCCTATAAAAGAAGCTTCGGCCAGCAGGATCAGTACATCATTTGCTACAACTTTCATACTCACGTGATGCTCCGAAAATTGTTCTACGACACCGAAATGATCCTCCAACAGCTATGTCTGAGCTTCAAAACAAGGTCGTTGGTATACTTGTATTTAAATTACTTGCACTTTAACTTTTTATATCCTTGTATCTATTCGATTTATATTAGTGGATTACCCGTCGGAAAGGTCCAAAGGGTCTGGGTCTTGGAGTAAGAGTCGTCGAAGGCTCCGAACCAAGTAAAACGCTTGTGTTATGTTTTCTCTTGTGTTCTCTTTCTCACTTAGTTTATTTTTATGTTGCGCACTCATTTTCAAAAGTAAAAAAAGAAACATTTTTAAATTACACTTGATTCACCCTCTCTTACGTGCACACGATCCTACAAGTGGTACCAGAGTCTTGTTCGCTCTGAATTAGTGCAACTACTATTTGAGTAGGGGGTTTCTTCTTATTGTTTTTCACTTCGTTGTTTTTGGTTTTGAGCTTTTCGACATAGTCTGAATTGGTGCAATCACCTCTTTGGATAAGCTTTTCGTTTTAGTTTTTCAACAAGTTTGCTCGAAGTTGGTACTGTTGGTGCAACATCCCTCAGGTCAAGGTTGACCTGGTTAACCAAGCTGAGTCTTGGTTTGGGTTTAGATGTTTGACAATAAGATATTGATCGAAGAAGAGTCGAGTAGGTCAAGGTTGACCGGATACTTGACTGGGAAGTCCTAACTGGCACAAGCAGGAAGTCTAGTGGTGAAGGCGAAGGAAACTGGTGAGTGAGCGGTGAAGAAAGTCCAGTGGGCGGAAGGAAACTGGTTGCCAGGTGAAAGTCCAGGGCGGTATGGAAAACCCTGTGAGCGGGGTGAAAGTCCCGTGAGTGAAGAAGGAAATCCGGATGGATCGAGGATGATCGGACATCCGGTGTTTGGAAGTCCAAGTAGGTCGAAGAGGCCGGATACTTGGCGAGGAAGGAAATCCAGATGGATCGAGGATGATCGGACATCCGTTTGGGAAGTCCAGTAGGTCAAAGGATTGATTGGATACTTGGCAAGGAAGGAAGTCCGATGGGTCGAGGTTGACATCCGTGGAAGTCCAAGTAGGTCGATGGGTGACCGGATGAACTTGCACGACGAGTAAAAGTCCAGTGGGTCGAAGGGATTGACCGGACACTCGGGGAGTCCTAGCAGTCAACGATGGAGTGGACCGGATACTGCACGACGAGTAAAGTCCAGTGGGTCAAAGGATCACCGGACACTGTGGGGAGTCTGGCAGTCGAGGGAGTGACCGACGCGAGGGTGATGTACCAACAGTCAAGGTCGGATGTTGGTTAGGGAGGTTTGGGACTTGGTTTTGGGCAAAACCGAGTGATCGATTGGATCGATCGGTGGATCGATCCGACATTCCAGTGAAAGCTCGGATCGATCCGTGGATCGATCGAGGTCCCGATCGATCGGCCGATCGATCGGACGATCTGCGCGAAGCGCCGGATCGATCCGTGGATCGATCAGCCGATCAAGCCTCCCGGATCGATCCGTGGATCGATCAAGCCTCCCGATCGATTGAACATTGAATCGATCGGATCCGACCGCTGCGTCGGGTTTAAAGCCGCAGCGAGCGTGGTCTTCGGATCGCTTCACGAGCTCTTCTCAGATTCATTCCAGCTCCTCCACAGCTCTCTAAAGCACGTGATCGCCAGCTCTTGAAGGTTCTTGGAGGCTTTCAAGTCGAGGCGGATCTATTGAGAGGAAGAAGTTAGGTTAGGGTTTTCATCGCACATCTTGTAAGCTTTTGCTTAACTTGTATTTCCTTTCTTCTTCTTATATTCGAGAGTGTTCAGTAGGGCTTCTCCGCCTGGTAGTTACCGTAAAGGGCGTTATTCCTAGTGGAGGCTGTGTGCGTTGGTGTTGATCCTTGGATTAGTCACCTCTTGCGAGGTGGATACCAAGTAAAATCCTAGTGTCAGCGTTTTATGTTTGATTCTATATTTTCCGCTGCCAAAGAAGAAACAAGCAACGCCAAGCAACGCCGAGCGAGCTAACGCGACGAGCTATTCACCCCTCTAGCTACTTTTGGTCCTAACAGTGGTATCGGAGCGAGGCCGCTCTTCACCGAATCATCTCGGAAGGGTCAAGCATATCAAGAAAAGCTAGAGGGTGAAGAAGTTGGAGCAAATTCTTCAAGTTCAAGACTTTATCAAGCTCAACTTTAAGATGCAATTCCAAGATGGGCTTGGATTTGACACAAGGGTGGCTCCACCATACACTTTTACGAGTTTCGATTCTTGGAAATCAAGAATCGAAAATTTTCTTATGATGGAGATAGAGCGATGGTTTGCTTAATGGAAGGCTTCAAGGCTCCAAGAAATTCAAAGGCAAAGTTCTAAAGAAAAGCAAACGAGCCGAGCAAGTCCAAAGGTGCGAGGCAATGACAAAGTGACCAAGCTTTTGGTCAATTTATGCAAAGCACCATCCTTCGCAAAATCGAGAATTTGAAGATCGAAAGGACTTATGGAGCAAATGGTCAAGCTTCACGAAGAGATCCCTCCATGTCTGACAAGAGCAAGAATCCAGAGGGTGACTCTTTGGAGCAAGACCAAGAGGAGGATTCCGAGGTTGAGAGATGCTCAACCTCCAAGAAGAGGAAATCCAAGAAGCTTCATCCTCAAGGAATGCAACGAAGGGAACAAGGAGGGAGCATACTCCTTGTTTCGTATTCAAGATGATGAAGCCTCCACCTCTAGGATTGAGGGGGAGCAATCCTTGGTGACACCGGATCAAGAAGAAGGAGAAGCTTCTACATCCGGGTCAAGCGAAGAAGAGGAGGAAGAAGCTTCTACCTCCACAAGTCAAGAAAAATCAAATGGAGGAGAATCGAGGTCCGATCAAGAGGAAGCTTCTACCTCCGGATCCAAAGAAAAGATGCCACCCTACAAGCAAAGGTATAAATAATTCAATTAATAATAAAATCATATTATATGCTTTGAATGTAGGGAACATGGCACTACAAGAACAAGTGCCCTAAATTAGCCAAGAAGGGCCAAGTGGCACAAAAGGGCAAGGTTAAGGAGACCATCCCCAACACAAAGAAGAGCAAGGAGCATATTATACTCTTGCAATCAAAAGGGGCATTATCGTAGTCAACGCCCCAAGGGAAGAAGAGGGTCAAGGCTCAAGGAGGCACTAGTCAAGGGGAGCCTCCAGTAAAGAAGAAGGTAACATTTATCGAGCTACTCCTTTACATTACGAAACGTGATAGGTCTAACTTTATCATTTTAATGCAATTTACCATAAGAATAGAAAGCGAGGGCTTTAAGGAAATAGCCTTACATGCTAAGACCACTATCACTTGGGGTTAGGAATGTAGGTAAAAGTCTAGGCAATAACTCTAAGGATTTTGGATACAAGCCTAGAAACCAAAATGCTCATGGACTTAATGAAAACCAAATTCTAAGGATTTAATGATAGAAAATCAAGTCTTGAGATCAAGACTTGATAAAATGGAAAAGACCCTAAAAGGATGGAAAATATCCTAAAAAGGCAAAGTGAGCAAAACCTAGGGCTAGGAAAGTCAAAGCCATCAATAGCCATAGAGGTTTGGGATACAAACCAAAGGCTAAGAAGGATGTGCCTAGTTATCATAGGGTTCCATATAGTTATGGAACAAACCCAGGTTTAGTGGTCAAGTCAAGAATACTAGGAAGTCATCCCTAAGAGTATTTTTGCAACCAAAGTGACTAAGACTTCAAGAAGTTTAAGAAAGTCACTAACAAGGTCACAAGGAGGCTATCCCTGGGGTTGACCTAGAAAATGTGACCAGGCTTCCAAGAAGCCCAACAAGGTCACTAGGAAGGTATCTAGGAAGTTATCCCTAGTGAGTACCTAGAGCGTCCAAGGAGCACCAATAGGTGTTGGGTTCCTAGGAGCATCTCTATCCCATAAATGGGTTAGAGTGTCAACTCGATTAGAAGGGTAGTTAACCCAACTTTGAGGAAATTGACACTCGAGGAGCATTTTCGAGGTTTTGTTAACCTTTGAAAATGAAATGGAACTATTATTTACTCCTTGAAAGAGTAAAATGTGCCTAGTGGTGAAAATTTGATTTTAATCTTAAAAGGCACATATTGGGAAATTATAAGAGCTACCAAGTTGGGATTTTGGTATGTTCTTAGAAAATTAAAGGAAATTGAAGCCTTATGTTGAAGTGCTACTCTTGTGGAAAATGAAATATGCCAACATTTGAGGATATGCTTAATTTGACATAAATTAATCAAGGGAATTAGAAATGCCAATTTAGGCTTTGACATTTTCTTGAAGCACTTTAGGGCAATCTAGGTTTAAGTTGTAAGTTTAGCTAATGGTTTAAGGATACCTAGATAGTTAATCTAGGTATATTTTATTTATGCTAAATCTTGCCATGATTGTTTGCCCATCATATGTCATGACATTATGTCTAGTTTTATTATGAAAATCCAAAAATACCATGTCATGACATTCATACATCATGTAATTATAGGATATTTTCTTTTGAAAATTATTTCTTTTGATGTATGTCATAACATTATCATCATTAAGTTTAATTCCTTGTAATTAAGGACAAAAGGCATTTAACAACACTTATTAACAAGTGACATCCTAGGTGGGTGTCTAATATCCTCAAAATGCCTAGATAGATATCATGATCCCTAGATTAGGGCAAAACCAAAATCTACATCTCACAAAGACCTATAAGATGACTTGTATGTGTTTTAGTGCACATTAGATACAAGTGAGATGTTAGGATGATGAACAAAACTCAAGATGTTGATTTAGTGCATTCTTTTGAGTTTTAGTTTCATCAAAACACATAGATATGTGTTTTCCCATCATTGGGAAAGCTAATGTACAAGTCATGTGCATTAAGCCCAAGGAATGTGGTGGGATATTGGTTTTAAAAATTTTAAATGACTTTGGCCAACCTTGGTGAAGGCTATCTTTTGATAGTAATCACCATTGGATAGTTAAACACAAACTTGAAGAAAACACTAAAGTTTTTGCAAGTTTTCAAGTTTGTGTCAATCTTTGAAAATATGATGTATTTTCATAGAAAACTATTTTTCCTTGATAATATATGCCCTAAACAATGTCTACACGAAATTTCATACTTTTTGGATTTTGTAGAATTTTCTAGGGGTTTGACTAGTCTGGATCGATCAGCCGATCGATCCAGATATCGAGCAGTATCGATCTGAATCGATCCATGGATCGATCAAACAGCGCAATCGATCGAGTTCATCTGGATCGATCAGCCGATCGATCCAGGTAGTCTGAATCGATTAGTGGATCGATTCAGAAAGGTTCAATCGATTGGAACCCAACTTCAATCGATCCAAGTTGCTGATTTTGGCTGGGAAAGCCTGATTTCAGCACTTTGAACCTATTTTAGTCTAGGTAGCCATTCCAAATCCCTAAAATACATTTGTATACATACAAAGGGTATTTTCATGTGAAAACAAGGATGGATTGGTTAAGGAAGGCTTCATTGAAGTTTAGGTTGAGGTTTGTTTCAAATTTTGAGTATTTGAACCTCAAAACTTCTAAATTTGGGTTTCCTAACGGTTTAGGGATTCCAAGTCATTGTTGGTGCAATGACAGAAGTTACCACCATGTCTTTAGGGGGAGGGAGTCTTTAAAGACATGAAAAATTATTTTTTCATGAACCTTGGAAGGTGGTTAACCTTCTTTAAAGAAAATGCTCATGTATGAGCTTTTGAACTTGAAATGGGGAGTGGATATCCTCATTATTTCAAGTGGGAACTCACGTGGTTAGAAAATGCTCAAGGTTGAGTATTTGTCTACAATGAGGGAGAAGGTACGGATAAATGAAGGGTATGGGACCTTCTTTATCGTGTTGATCACAATAAGTGATGTTGTGAACAACGATGAGCAACTCTTCAGGGGGAGAGTTTTTTCAACAATGGATTTATTGAAGTGTGCCCAAAATTGGAGCATCGGTTAATGTGTGTCCAAAGATGGGTTGATGTGTTTTATTAGTAAGGGGTTGATGTGTGCCAATAGGGGGAGAATGAAAGGGCTTGTGAAAGGGAGTAAGTTAGGCTTTCATTACCTAGAGGGAGTTTGCCCTCTTAGGGGGAGAATGAAGAGCTTAACTTATGCCTTCATTACCTAGTGGCATGAAGAATGAGGCTATGGGATTAGCCTAACTTACATGTGGTATTGTAAGTGTGATTGTAGTATTGTCAAACATCAAAAAGGGGGAGATTGTTGGTGCACATCCCTCGGTCGAGGTTGACCAAGCGTGAGTCTTGGTTTGGGTTTAGATGTTTGTGATAAGATATCGATCAAGAAGAGTCGAGTAGGTCGAGGTCGTGATACTGATCGGAAGTCCTAACCGCGTATTGGCGGAAGGAAGTCCTAGTGGTGAAGCGGGTAAGGAAACCCTGGTGAGTGAAGCCGGTGAAGAAAGTCCCAGTGAGTGGTGAAGGAAATCAGGTGAGTGAAGTGGGTGAAAGTCTGAGTGGTGAAAGTGAGATGGAAAACCCTAGTGAGTGAAGCTAGTGAAAGTCCCGTGAGTGAAGCAGACAGAGGAAATCCGGATGGATCGAGGATGATCGGACATCCGTGTTTGGAAGTCCAAGCAGTCAAAGGATGGTGGATACTTGGCGAGGAAGGAAATCCGATGGATCGAGGATGATCGGACATCCGGTTTTGGGAAGTCCAAGAGTCAGCCGAAGATCGATTGGATACTTGCGAGGAAGGAAGTCCGATGGGTCGAGGTGACCGTGACATCGGTGGAAGTCCAGCAGGTCGATGGAGTGACCTGCTCGCACGACGAGTAAAAGTCCAGTGGGTGAAGGGATTGTCGGACACTCGGGGAGTCCTAGCAGTCGATGGGTGGACCGGATACTCGCACGACGAGTAAAAGTCCAGTGGGTCAGGATTGACCGGACACTGTGGGGAGTCAGCAGTCGAGGAGTGACGGATCGCGGCGTAGATGTACCAACAGTCGAGGTTGACCGGATGTTGGTTAGGGAGGTTTGGGACTTGGTTTTGGCAAAACCGCGTCGGATCGATCCAGCCGTGGATCGATCGTGGATCGATCCGCATTCTTCGGTCAGAAGCTTCGGATCGATCCGTGGATCGATCGAGGTCCGATCGATCAGCCGTACGACTCGGTCGCTCTTGAGGATAGCTGGAGCTACGAGGATCGATCCAGGCGCGTTTCCAGAGTACAGAGGCGCTCTGGATCGATCCGTGGATCGATCCAGCCTCCGGAACATTCGAATCGATCGGGATCCGACCGTCGGGTTTAAAGCAGCGCAGCGTGGTCTTCGGCATCGCTTTACGAGCTCTTCTCAGATTCATTCCAGCTCCTCCACAGCTCTCTACAAGCACGTGATCGCCAGTTCTTGAAGGTTCTTGGAGGCTTTCCAAGTCAAGAGGCGGATCTATTGCAAGAGGAAGAAGTTAGGGTTAGAGTTTTTACTGCACATCTTGTAAGCTTTTGCTTAACTTGTATTTCCCTTTCTTCTTCTTATATTGAGAGTGTTGTAGGGCTTCTCCGCCTTTGGTAGTTACCATAAAGGAGCGTTATTCCTAGTGGAGGGTGTGTGCGTTGGTGTGGATCCTTGGATTAGTCACCTCTTGTGAGGTGGATACCAAGTAAAATCCTAGTGTTAGCGTTTTGTGTTTGTTTCTGTATTTTCCGCTGCACATCCAAGAAGAAACAAGCAACGCCAAGCAACGAAGCGCACCGAGCGAACGCGACGAGCTATTCCCCCCCCCCCCCCCTCTAGCTACTTTTGGTCCTAACAGGTACAACATCACTCAAGTCACTTCTTTAGTTTTTACTTTTTCTCCCACACTACTAATCCCAATACCTAGTCTTGGAAAATTTCTGTAAAATTTTCTTTACAAGAAAAATGATGAACAAAGAAATATTCGGGAGAAATGTCAACGAACTACCTCCATATGAGATATTTGAGATGGATGAATTCAATCTATGGAGGGTGTAGATGGAAAACTTCATCTTTATGAAGGACTTTGATGGTGGCATGGTGCTAAAGCGTCTTGAAATTTGGAATCAAATAAAAATATAATCAAGTTAATTTCGAGTCTATTGCATGACAAAATTGTTTACAGAATAGGACACCGAGATGCCTACGAGTTCTGGACTCAACTAACCAAACTTCACGAGGAGTTGTTGAACCTGGAAGAATAAGTCAAAAGCGAATCCAAACTCGAGTCCAATCCAACGAAGAAGCCTACAGAATTAGGGGTTGCAGGTTAGTATAATTTATCAAAATACCTGTCAGTAGTAATTATGTGACATGCACCCCTAGTATGGTGCATGATAAAATAACTCCTTGTGATAATTTAGATTTGCATGATTCAGTAAATTTGAATAAATCAAATTTAATTAAAAATTGAGAATCAAATAATAATTTATTTAATAAAACTAATTTTACTTTGATAAATTTAATTAAAAATATGAATAATTTAAATCTAAATTTAGATAATAATTCAAAGTTAATTAATAAATTTAATCAAGAAAATAACCAAGTTAATTTAGATCTAGATAAAATTAATTTGGATAAAGTTTTGTCTTTTATCATACAATGATAAATCCAATAATTAAAAAAAAAATCAGATTTAATTAATTCATAAAATCAGAATTAAATAATAAAAATCTTAAAATTCAGAATTAAATAATAATTTAACTAATTCAAATATTAAGATAAATTTAAATTTAAAACGCGAAGTTAATATAGATATAGATAAAATTAATAAATATCTTAATAAAATATTTGATAATCTAGATAATGTTGATTTAGAAATTTCTATTCAAAACATAAATTATTTTACAAATTTGAAATTAATAAAAATTTAAATATTAAAGATAATCATTTAAACAAAGATAATTTAACTAATTTAATATATTTGAAATTAAAAATTTAAATATTAAAGATAATATTTCAAATAAAGATAATATAACAAATTCAACCAATTCAAAACTAAAGTAAAATTTAAATCTCAAGTACATATATTTTTTTAAATAGAGATAATTAAACCAACTTAATTAATTCGAAATTAAAACCTAAACACTTAATTAAACTTAAGGAAATCTAAATTAAATTTAATTAAACTTAATTAAATTTAACCAAACCAAAGCATAAGTTCCAAAAGCTTATCTAACCAAGGAAGAAAGACAAAATAAATATTATGTAACTATAAATGAAATTCATTATTTAAACACAAAATAAAGATTCTATGATTTAAATTCAATGGGAGACTCCAAATTAGTTAGCACCTCAAAAACAAAACTTACCCACTTAGGTAATTAGGGCTAGATAGGAAAAAGATAATATAGTACCAGGTGGGGCAAGATTATAGTACGTTAGGGAAGCTTGGTTGAAAGTCAAGCAAGGTAAGGCATACCCTACTTGGTCTACCTAGCCAAGTGGAATTAACCGAATCTACCACGCCATGCCCAAGACTAGTTAGACCAAACTTTTTCAATAGGAAGGTTAAATGTACAATTCTTAAAGAGACTTTGTCTAGAAGTGGTCGTTGTTTCGATACCTAAGAAGGCCCCTGTGTCTCGCCACAGCCTTGAATTCAATTTTTAAAATGTAAATTTAATTAACTAACGATTAAACCTGAATCTAACACAAGGTCAAATTATCTTCAAAATAAAAATTTTAACTATCTCATCTCATAAAAACTATAGGATTAGCTTGGTTGAAAACATAGACCAGGTCAAATTAAAAACTTAACTCAAAATCTCAATTGAACTCAATTATTTAACTTAATTAAAATTTTAAACTTAAGCAAAACAGTAACTTAATTAAAATTTTAAACTTAAGAAAAACATTAACTTAATTAAAATTTTAAATTAAAACATTAACTTAATTAAAATTTTAAACTTAAGAAAAACATTAACTTAATTAAAATTTTAAATTAAAACATTAACTTAATTAAATTTTTAACTTTTACTCAATTAATTATTTTTTTAAAAATTTTTTTAAACCTAAGTTAAAATCAAAACCAACCAAAAATAAACTTAAAACCTTAATTAAACTTAACTTAAAGTTAATTAAAATTTAAATTAAAACTTAAATAAGACTTAACTAAATTTAACTTAAAGTTGATTAAAACTTAAATAAAACTTAATTAAACCGAACTTAAAGTTAATTTAAACTTAATTAAAAATTCGTGGTTAATTTTGGATTATGTAAGTTAGAATTTTTAATCTAAAATTAATTAAAAATTAAATTATTTTTACCTTAGACAAATCATGTTAAACATCTCTCTAAACACAAAAGTGTACCATGTTTGAAAATCTAGAATAGTTGAGATGCGAGGAAAAGTAAATTTTCAGGATTAGTTCATGATTGATTAAGTGTAATTACTTGTATAGTTTTCAAGAGTATATACTTTTGAAAATGATTGTTGACCAACACTTAGTGTCTAGATCCTTTAGGTCAACCATAAATTTTTAGACCCAGACACATAGGTATGCAATCTTTGTGGTTAATAAGGATTTCTTAGAAAGTGTCAGGTTAAGAGGGAGATTTATTTGAAAGACATTTTGAAAATATATTTTGGATAATATTTTGAAAAATATTTATTTTGTAAAACACTTTGAAAATGTGCTTAACCAATTTTCTTTGAAAATTACTATGAAAATACATGTTTTTAACAAAAATGTTTTGAAGATTCTTAAACATATTTTTGGAAATACTTTTGAAAATACTTTTAAAAATTCCTTAAAAAATATTTTGAAAATACTTTTGAAAACTTCTAAAAATATCTTGATTTTTTTTATTTTGAAAAATACTTTAGATGTTCTTCTGATTTGGGTCAACCTCTAAGACACATAGGAAGTTTTCCTTGTTCACAAGGATTCCTAAGGGTGTGTCAAGTTGAGGGGGAGTCCTGATTAAAAGATCAAACATAATTTTCAAAATTCTTTCAAAATTAGTTTTGCAAATCTTAGAAATTATATTTTAAACTTTGTAAAAAATCTTTCAAAACACATTCTTCCTAATGGTTTGAAAAATCTTTGAAAATTCATTGAAATTTCTTTAAAAGTTTGAACAATCTTGTCGATTTTCTTTATGAAAATTATTCATGTACTTAGCAATTGTTTTAAGTACTTGAAAGATTTTTTTTTAACAATGTTTTATCTCAAATATTCTTTGTGTTGTCATAAATTAATATGTGTATTAATTATGTCTTTCTAAAGTTATTGTTGGTGCAAAATTGACCTTAGATGGTTTATATTTATTTTTATGTGTGTCAAAGGGGGAGAGTGACCTTAAGTTAGAAATGTGACCTTAAGTTACAAATATTTCGAATCTCCCAACTTTAGTATAAAAGCATTAAGACTCATACCTAACTTAAGAAAATTATCAAACATTACAAATGGGGAGATTGTTGTTACAATCAACCTCCAGGGTTTCGATGTTTGACAATGTACCCAAGTCTGGTCAATTTGATCAAGAGTGGATCCAAACAGGATTTGATGTTTGGAAGTGTAAAACCTCCAGGGTTTCGATGTTTGACAATGTACCCAAGTCTGGTCAATTTGATCAAGAGTGGATCCAAACAGGATTTGATGTTTGGAAGAAAAAAGTCTAGTCAGGACTAGATGACTAGCAAGGGTAAGTCCTAACTAGAAGTTAGACAGATGAGAAGTCTACTAAGTGACTTGTCCTAACTGGAGATTAAGCAAGGGGAAGTCCTGATAATTGAAGTCAGGTAGTGGAAACCCTAGTGAGTGAAGTTAGACCCTAGTGAGTGAAGTTAGGTGGTGGAAGTCCTGGTGAGTGAAGCCAAACAGTAGAAGTTCTGTCCTAGTGAGTAAAGGTAGGCCCTGGTGAGTGAAGCTAGGTGGTGGAATTCCTAGTGAGTGAAGTCAGACAGTGGAAGTCCTGGTGAGTGAAGTTAGGTGGTGGAAGTCCTGATTAGTGAAGCTGGGCAGTAGTGAAAGTCTTAGTGAGCGAAACTAGACAATGGAAAATCCTAGGGGAGGTAATCCTAAGAAATGAGAAGTCTTGGAGTAAATTCCAAGCATGTGTGATTGAATAGTTTTCGGTTGACTGCGCACAGTCAATAAGACCAACGAATCTTGAAAGCTACTAACACTAATTTATTTTAATATTTTATATCTATTGTGCTAACTTGGTGTTGCATTAAAGTGTTAGTTGATCAGGTTGATCAGACAATAAGAAAGACCAAAGAAAGTCTAAACAGGTCTGGAGGACCAGATGTTTGGCAGATAAGGTTAGGTAAACAACTGGAGCGAGATCCAAAGGAAGAACCCTAGTGGGGTTGTAAGCGCTGGTTTAATTTAGATCCATTTTGAAAGTTTAAGTTGAGACCAAGACTAAATCCTGGTCTTGGTAAGACAGGATCTAATTAATAATTTTAATTCATATTATGCTTGTTGTGCTAACTCTGTGGTGCAGGAAATCAAAGCTGCAAGTTGATTGGAAAAAGAACTTCTAGGCGCCCTAGAAGGGTCCAGACGCTCAGATGTTCGGGTGCCCCACGTGCAGTTGAGTTGGTGCGCTCTGATTGGTCAGCGCACATCAGAGTCCAAGCGCCTGGGGCTGGTCCAAGTACCCGGGATTGGATAGAAGTAAGATGGATAGAGCTTCGCCTAGGTGTAACTTCGTCAGCGGTCCAGGCACCCAGGGGTGGTCCAGGCGCCCAGCGATGGATAACTCAACGTCGAAGCAGGATAAGATAAACTTAGTGGAGGCGCCCGGGGCAATCCAAGCGTTTGGAAAGGTCTATAAAAGAAGCTTCGACCAGCAACATCAACACATCATTTGCTACAACTTTCATATTCACGTGTTGCTCCGAAAATTGCTCTACGACGCTGAAATGCTCCTCCAATGACTGCGCCCGAGTTTCAAAACAAAGTTGTCAGTATACTTGTATTTAAATTACTTGCATTTTAACTTTCTATATACTTGTATCTATTCGATTGATATTAGTACTTTCTATATCCTTGTATCTATTCGATTGATATTAGTGGATTACCGGTCGGAAAGGTCCAAAGGGCCTGAGTCTTGGAGTAGGAGTCGTTGAAAGCTCTGCACCAAGTAAAATGCTTATGTTCCGCTTTCTTGTGCTTTCTCCTTCCCACTTAGTTTATTTTTCCACTGTGCACTCGTTTTCAAAAGTTGAAAAAGAAACGTTTTTAAATTACACGTAATTCACCCTCCCTCTTACATGTACACGATCCTACACTTTCTTCTCCTCTGCTCCTGTGTGTAAGAGAGCAACAAGTCGTAGGGGATTTCTGATGTACGACGGTGATAGGTTTAGGGCACTTCGGCAATTTCGAAGGCTTTGGTGGTTTAAGCTTTGGCCATTCTGGTGGTTTTGGTAGTAGCAGCTTTGAATCTGCTTGATCTTGCAGCTTTGGCGGAGGCTAAAGAAGGATGAAGGCAACAGTGGTTGGCCTAGATGGTACGATGGCTACTTGGCGAGGAGATGACACAATTTGCAGTTGCACGATGCAATCACGCGATGAATATCTCGAATGCCGAGTGAAAATTGCACAAAAGATCTTGTATAGGCAGAACAGTGGATGCAGCAGAACCTAAGCAAACGCCGATGACAAAGAGCCCTAGATCACTGCCTAAAGTAGATCATAACGGATGAGGGGAACCTTTTGGGTCTGAGTTGCCCCCAAATCGATTGGAGATGAAACCATAGATCAATCCTTTCAAGAGACGAATCCAAGGATGAATTGAAGACGGTGCGTAGGTCTATCGTTCGGAATTGGATCGAGATGAAAGAACTTGGGTGTTGAGTAGGGTTGTAGACGAATAGCAGGAGGGCCTTGCACACCCCACATCAACAACATCGGCACACCCCACACCTCCGCGCGTAGGGCCTTGCACGAGGTGTTCGAGAGGCCCCGCGGCCGCTGCTGTGGCCTTGCGCAAGTTGTGGGGCTCACGTGAGGTTGAGTTTTTTTTTCAATTTAATTTTTTTCTTTAAATTTTTTGGACTTTTTTTTCAATTTTTTTTAACCACTGAGGAGGCCTCGTATTAGGCCACCACGATGGCCTCGTAGGCTCGCACAAGCCGTGGGACCCACACAAAGCTGATTTTTTTTTTTTCAATTTAACTTTTTTCTTTAAATTTTTTTAGACAATTTTTTTTTAACTGATAATTTTTTATATTTTTTTAATAATTAATTTTTTCCCCTCTTAATTCTTTCTCCCTCTTCCCCATATATATATTTTTTTATTTATATGATTTTTCTTTAAAAAATCTTATTTATTTTCTCAAAAAACACCCTTCTTAAACTGATTAAAATAAATTAAATGTGAATTTAATTTAAAGTTACTTGATCCTAATCATTACATCTAGACTTTAGTTAATCCTAAATTAATTTTTACTCAGTTCTAATTTTTAAAATATTATTTTAACCTAATAGCAAGTATTTATAGATATCAAATATTATAATAATATTTTTGTAATTAATATATTTTATATTTAAATAACATCATAACGTATCGACACAGCATGATACGATACCGAAACTGTATCATTCCGGTTATAAACCGAAACTTTGATACGGCTCAAAATTTTAAACCAGAGTTTCTTATGGTTTTAATATTTGAAAAGTGGGTTGAAGTGAGCAATTTGTGTTTGATGATTTAGTTGACCGTACAGGTTGAATTGGTTAAAGCTAGGTTGATGGACTTTAGATCAAGCATGAAGCCGTGGAATGGTTTGACCTTGAAGGTATGCCATCAAGCTTGAAGAATGGACCCCATAGAATTGAAGGCATTTTTATGCAATTTGGGTAAAATGTTATTGAATGTACGTGGTGTGTGAGTAGAGAAAGAGGACCTGTTATCAAAGATATGCTTAAAGACTCCAATCTAGGGTCTAAATGGGGATCCAGAGCTATGAGTTATGTAGGCAGTAGAAACACCCCTTTTGTGAAAATGAGGTAATTTGCTGAGATGATACATGATAATATCCTAAAAATGGAGTAATTGAGAGTGCTCCTTGGCAATAATTTGAACAGTGAAACCAAGATGAGCTAACTGATACTCAAAAGTCAAAATGAGTATCCGATTGAGTTATATGAGCAATGTGAGATGGGTAACTAGGGGCGAAATCATGAAGAGAGGCCCAATTTACCACATGTAAGCATTTCAGTCTACCTTGGTCACCTATATAAGCACGTCTACCTCGCTGTTGGCCTCCTTGATTCTCATGTGATCCTTCAGTCAACCACCAAAGTAGAGTAATCTATTAGAGAATTAGAAGATTGTGAAACCATGATCGAGACATGTAACATTTATGTCACATCAAATAGAGGAGAAATTGAAGAGCCACTAAGGATTGGAGATTTCATTGACCCCAAATCAGGACAAACAATGTGGAGAAATTTGATGGCAAGAAGGTTATCGAAGCAGTTTTCCATGTCTTCCGTGTCTCCAACATCTAAGGTGATCAGAAAGATATCTCTGAGATCAATAGTGACAACCTAGAATGAGATGATGTGAGTAACCATCTAGATGTCTAATTGACGTAATCGGAATGGATTCCCAATTACATCATAACCTCAAGAGATATCACCAATATAAAGAGCCCTACCTTGTGTCCAAGTCCATAGTGGAGAAGTAGCAAAGGAAGATACTCAAGAGGCAAGGATAAATAGACTTTAATAGGAGAGCAAGTAGTTGAGTGTGATTATATTCTTATATGGCTCAAGCAGAGTTAGGAATCTCGGCCGCTTGGATAATGTGGTGCTCTAGCTATTTCTTGGCCCATGAACCATACTGAAATGATGATCCATGAGACTGTTTTTCCTATTCAACTTTTCCATGATAATGGTCAATGGCCCAAAAATGATACGAGTGCTCACAATGAGAGGCATCAAAAAAGTGGAGGAATCTGACATCTAAAGAGAGTTTCTAGTATCGTATGTTGGACAAAATCCAACTTAGGCTGAATAAGCTGGAGGCCTTTCGGCTGGAGTGGGCTAAAGTTGGAGCAGGGCTTTAGTTGAGGAGATGCAAAATGGAGTCCATATAGGCCTTTGGAGGAGGTGGGTTTGATTCAGGCTTTTGGTGGAGGATAAAATCCAAGGTCTTGAGCAGAGAAGCAGGTCGAAGTCCAGATAGGCCTTCAACAAAGATGGGCTGGATCCAAGCCTTTAATGGAGGAGAACCATGCTTGTGGGTACAATGGAGAAGAACCTCCTGTGCAGCAGTGGTCGCTGGCGCATGGAGGCAGGAAACCATGAATGAAGAAGGAAGGTCGTGACAATGTTGAGCACAAGACGAGAAGAATTTGGACTGGAACTATTGTGGACTCAAATATTGATGCAAAGGCAGCTTCAGCGCAACAAAACTTGCTCAATGATCAAAATTGGGAGGGATGTAATGGAGAGCTCCTCACAGTAAGTTATGAACTATTCTAGTGGAGTTAACTGTCACCAATTGATGGCTTCATCATGGAGAGAGCCGCGTTGTCTAGGCAATATTATGCAAAAAATGATTAGCAAGCAGAGAGACATCATGTGTAATCCCATACACCAAATGGAGATGACTGTTATGGGGAGAGATACTTGCACATTGAACTTGCGTTGGAATGGCCTTTGGTCCAATGTTCTCTAGATATGTGGAATAGGACTCACATGGTGAAGAAATCACAGGAAACAATGTTGGCAGAAATCAATGGTGGCTGTGATACATATGGAAGTAGTGGAAGCTGGGAAGCATTCCACACACAACCCTAGGTAGTCCGCTCCTAGCTATATTACCTATATAAATATTATTAGGAAATATAGAATATTACAAATTAACCTCAATAGTTTACCCATTAACATGTAAGTATATAACACATTGGACTACTTGACAGCTGTGAGCTAGGTGTAAAATATTGTTCTTGTACCTATTACTTTGTAGTTAGATTGGTATGGGTGTTGATCTTGACATTATAGCCAAGAAGGGTAGGGCTCAACAGTACAAATTAGGGCAAGAGTACAAAATTAATGTAACGGGAGTGGCAGTTGAGGCGAAGGAAGACACTTGTGCTAATGCTTTTTTTACATTCTAGGACTCTGTGAGCATGGTATTACCCTCGGAGTAGTTGATTAAGATCTCACATAAGTACATTGTGAGGTCAACTAGCTGCTTGAAAGCCTGAAGTAGGTGGAGGTCATGAGTGATAGAGGAATCAATCCACCCTCTCTCTTGATCAATTGAGACTATGGTGAGAGAGTTGCAATCAAGATCAAGAGGCATTGCCCTTCCAGAGATAGATTCAGTCATCGTAAGGCTCATGACCTTATTGTGGGAGTTTTTTTTATCAACGTTCACTGTTTTGACCTTTTTGAAAAAAAAAATCAATTCCCTCTCTATTTGTGTTGCCATCATTCCAGAGCTTGATCTGGTTGCTTTGAAGCATTTATTCTTATAATTCAATTTGATGATTAAGGCACACAATTCATGCCTTTCTTCTCAGTTCTTCCTTAGATAACGTTTGGTTTAGGGGTTTGGGAATGAGAGAATGGATTCATTCCCAAACCCTTGTGTTTGGTTGATGAGAATGAAATTAAAATTTTGGAATGAAACATAAAAACTTGGGTATTGATGAAACTCACCCCCTCTCTTGGGTTTTGATGGAATGAGAATGAGAATTAAGTTTTGGACAAAAATACCCTTAATATATTTGTTAATTTTTCTTTCATTTCGCTTTCTCTCTCCTTGTTCTCTCTCGTCATACTTTCTCTCTCCTTATTCTATCATCATATTTTCTCTCTCATCATACTTTCTCTCTCAATCTCTCCCATCATACACTCTCTCTTCATTTTCTCTCCCATCACACTTTCTCTCTTCGTTCTCTCCCATCACACTTTCTCTCTCATCATGCTTTCTCTCCCATCACACCCTCTTTCATCATTTTTTTCTCATCACACACTCTCTCTCATCATACTTTCTCTCTCCTCAATCCCTCCCATCACACACTTTCTCTCATTTTCTCTCATCATAATTTCTCTCTCTTAATTCTCTCCCATCACACATTCTCTCTCATCACATTTTTTCTATCCTCATTTGCTCTCATCATGCTCTCTCCCATTACACTCACTTTCCTCATTTTCTCTCATCACATTTTCCCTCTCTTCATTCATTCCCATCATATTTTATCTCTCATCATATTCTCTCTCTCATTATTTTCTCTCATCATATTCTCTCTCTCATTATTTTCTCTCATCATACTTTCTCTTTCATCATTCTCTCTCATTGTATTTTTCTCTCACATCTAATTTTTTCTCTTATTTTCCTTTAAGGGTAAAAAGAAAATTTTGGTTTATTCCGATAGAAAATATTCAACTAACCAAATATTATTTTTAATAGTGATATCCATGCTCATACTCATTCTCATTCCACAATACTATGATTCTCATTCCCATTCCGATTCCTAAGAAAGAAGCAAACGCCACCTTAGTTATTCTGCATGTGTTGCATCAGTGGAAGTGAAATAATTTAGAACATTTGGTAATTGGTAAGTGGTTTTAAAAACTAGGTATGTAAATTGGTGTGAATATTTGTGGAGTTTATACTTCTAGCTTTAAATCAAGAATGTGGACATTGGATTTTACCACCTCTTTAGCAATTTTTTGAAACCAAATAGCTTTGAGATATCAAGTGGCACAATATCTTGTAATATGCCATTACAAAATGGAAATTATTAAAAAAAGTCATATCTAGCTGTTTGAATGACAAGAGATTTGGTATCTGGTAGGTAACCTTTGTTTCATAACCTTCTGATAAAATTTAATCCATGGTGAAAACCTCATTTCTGTTTAGCTCCTGCCTCCTTGTCATTGGTTTATACTGTTCAAACGGGTATTCAAAACACTTTTTATTGTTGTAAGGATTAGGTTTTGCAGCATGGTTAATTCCTTAATTATGCATGGACATTGTCTCTTCGTAGATTCAATATATTTTTAGCGGTTCATCAAATTTACTAAATTTTGTTGTATGGCCTACCAATGATTTAGCTCTTCATACATGTCATCTTATTCTATAATGTTCATGTCTTACAGAAAGTCCTTTTGATTGGTTCAATAAGTTCTGGTTTTCTAAAAGAAGATACAGCTGGAACATCTCAGTTGTCCTTGCTACTTGAAAGACTAAGAACAAATGGTTGTGATGTGATCCTTGTCGGAAATGCAGCTCGTAAGGCTTTTGTAGATAAACCGAGTTTCTCTAATCAACATTCAATTATTAGAAATGCATCAGTTGTTTGGGAATTTCTGAGAGGAACAAAGCTGCCAGGTGTTGCTGCATTAGATAAAGTAAGACTGTAGTATTTATTCCTTTTTATATATTACATCTATTCCCAGTACTATAGAGATCACAATGAATTATCTAGAACCTTGAGGTTTCTATCATATTTGTTCTGTGCATGTATTTTTCCCTAGTGCACTAAAAAATCCATGTTTGATATTGTTCCATGCTTTGAAATCTTGTATTGTGTTGGGTAGCATAGTCAAAATGTATAGCTCCAATAAATTATTACTACTCGATATTACTTAATATAGGTAATGCCTTTTGTGTTTTTGTATCACAGTGTTAATTATCGCGTCATGCTGACATTCAACACCCTTTGACATGCTACAACAAAGTCATAATAACTTGAGATAACATTGCCATTTTTTGTAACTTGTATCCATTTAAGATGATGTCAAAACTGTACAATTCCAATGGAACACATAATGAACTTAAATAGTTAATGATTTTATTATTTTCCCTTCATCTTCTTTGTCCTTTCACCTCTAGTTTATCACCGATGCTATATGTTAGCATAATATTGAAATATTATCATTTCAGCCAAAGACTGAATTTCAAGCAGACTCTACAGCTCTAGATTTTGAACCTTGATTTGTTCCTTTTTATCTGTTCACAAAAAAAAAATGAATACATAATAAACATATATCCATTGCAAGAAGTTAGTTTCTAAATTGGTGATGTAAAGTTGGTTTCTAATCTCATCAATCCACTGGGTTGGCTAAGGTCTACTCTTCCCACAGAATGCATGAATCCGCTAGGATACTATATATTGGAAGGGTGGAGGCACTTTGTTACTTTTGAAGGAAATATGAACTCAAAAACATAGGAAAAACATGCAATTTCATTGAATTGTTTTGATGGGCAATATTAACCAGTACACATTTCATTGGGCTGGTAGATACTGCAGATAGGCAGTTTGGATTGTTTAATTAATATGCAAGGGCAATGTTGGTTAATTAATTTGCAATTTGATGTTGAAACTTGAATGTAGCATATATAAGCTATCCCTTTCTTTCCTCCCCTTCTGCCACCAGATCATAGAAACAAGGGAGAAAAACAAAATTGTAACCGTTTTATCAACTCTGATAGGCCTTTATTCTACTTGATAGTGCCACTTTGTTACAACCACGGTTTAAAATTTCGTTCCGTGCCGGACGGAACGGGCGAAACTTACCGTTCCACCAACGCACCAAATCCGGCACCAAACTAGCGACGAGTTCGTCACGTCATCGCGTGCGTCCCGCGATAGGAGGAATCGTACGCGTGACAGAAGGAATCACGTGCGCTCATCGTCGCGTGACAGAAGCGTGCTGCGATTCCATCGCGGCCGAAGGAATCAATTCCTTCTGTCGATTAATAAAAAAAACATTATATAATGTAGGGGAGGGGCAACGACAAAGGCATCCAGCGAGCTATCAGCGGCGAAGGCAATTAGCGGCAAAGCAATCCAGCGAGGCAACGACCATCCAGACAGCTATGATTTCAATTCGAGCAAAACACAAGTGGAGGCGCCCCGGAAGCGTATCGAAGGAGTCGCGGGACGCTTCCAACACCACCGAAAGCGTTGGGGACCAAGGCGTCCTAGAGGCGCCTCCAATGATGCAACTAGTCTTCGCTGATGTCCTGAGGTGTCCCAAACGCCTCGCAGACGCTCCGAAGTTGTGGGACGCCTCCGGCGCAACCAGACGATCCCAGGCGCCTCGCAAGCGCCACCGGAGGAGTCGCAGGACTCCTCCAGCGGCATCGGAGAAGTCCTGCGACACCTTTAGTGGCGCCGGAGGCGTCCCATCACTCTTCGGCGTCGCCGGACTATTAGTGCAGCGGGGCTGGCAAGAGGGGAGGGGTGAATTGCCTGCAAAATAAAATATACCCTCCTTATGCTTTCAACTCTTAAAATAACAACAGTAAAATAAAATCAAATAACAGAAAAGAAAGAAAGAAGACTCAGTAATTTGACTTGGTTACAACCTAGATGGTTGTTAATCCAAGGCGGTTGAACAACGCACTAAGAATCTCCTTCTATGAAGGCGGAGAAGCCTTTTACACACTTAAAGAGCTCAAGAGTTACTAGGAAATTGAATACAGAGTTGAATTATTATTTCCTAACTCCAGGGGTCTTTATATAACTCCTGGAAATCCTATCTCGAGTCTTGAGGGCGCCTCCAAAGGGGTTGAGGGCGCCTCCAAGGGGATGAGTGGATAAAACTTTATCCGCTCGTTAATGACCAAGTTGGCCAGGTCGAGGGCGCCCTCAAAGGCATTGAGGCCACCTCCAAGGCTGTTGAGGGCACCCTCAATGCCATTAAGGGCGCCCTTAATGCCATTGCCTTCAGCTTGCTGAAGTTGGAGGCGCCTCCAACGACTGTTGAGGGCGCCTCCAGCTATTTTTTCAGCACTTCTTCCTCTCGTTTTCAGCTTTCTAAGTTCTGTTTGATTGGGTGATTGCGACCAACCGAAATAGGGCTCACATGAATCCAATTTTCGGCCTTTTCCTTGAGCAAGCTTCCGCCCCGGCTTCTCGTCCCTCTAACGTCGAGGGCACGTTCTTTTCGGCCTTCTCCTTGAGCAAGCTTCCGCCCCGGCTTCTCGTCCCTCTAACGTCGCGCACGTTCTTTTCGTCCACCGGTATACTCTTCCGCAGCTCTTCCGTCCTTCGGATGCACCAAGCCCGTCGGCTCCCTTACCGTGCCATCCTTCTCGCTAGCTACGTCTTCCGCTCGACTTCCTGCGCTCCTAAGCTCCTGCACACTTAGACACAGGAATCAAAACTAGACAGAACCGAACTTAACTTGGTGATCACATCAAAACCACCACGGGGTCCAACAATCTCCCCCTTTTTGATGCGCATCAAAGCAAGTTCAAGTTAGGGTAAAAAATAGACAAGAAGTAATTTAAAGAAATTACTAAATTAACATTTTAAGCATAAAGATTGCAATAATAGAATTTGTAATTTTCTAAGTAAAAAATATTAACTTGTTCCTATCAATTTTATTTTTTTATTTTTTTATTTTTTAAGTACCAATTTTTAAAAAAATATTAACTCCCCCTAAACTTGTTCCTATCTCTCCCCCTTTGATCACAGGAAAAACGGGGTAGGAATTTTTCAAAATAAATTCTAAGTTAACAAAGAACTCTAACCTTTAGGCAATTTAAACAAAATATCTTTGAGAAATTTTCAAAAAATGTTAAAAAACTTGTTAAAGCATTATCTAATTTCTATTTTCATGCTTTATCAGTACGTTAATTAAACATTTTATTTCAATATTTTGGCTTCCAGGCAGTGACGAGGTACTAGGCCTTCTTGGTTATTGGAGCAACAACCACTTTTTTAGAGAAAGCCTCATAAAGAAATTAACTGTTTAATTTTTCTTGCTGAAAGCGCCAAAAAAAAAATTTAATCTAGAAAAGATTTTGGAACCCAGTATAGGTTCCTTCCTACTGGATTAATCAAGTATTTAGGAGGTACATAGCTTTTGGGAACTTTTCTAAATTGTCCTTGATGTTTTCTAATATACCAATTCAACTTTCCATAAATTCTAAGCTTTGATTTTTGAAATTTATTTGGTTTAAAGCATGCATCAGTTTTCAAATTTTCAATTTGTATTTTCAAATTATCGTTTTCTGATTTTAAATTATCTATCATTAATTTTAAGTCAGCAATTTCTTTTTCTGATTTTACCAAGTCTTTTGTAAGAATTTTGATAAACTGAAAAGACTGTTTAGGGGTTAGAGTGCGTACCTTACTTACCTCTATTTCTGATGCTCCTTCTTCATCGTAGCTTTCTTCTGATGATTCTTTCCCTTCATTTATGCTCATCTCTGAGCTGGACTCTTCTTCAATTTGATGATTGGCCATCAGTGCTACTCTGAGAAGGCTTCGACTTCTAACTCGGAGGATGATGATTCATTCCATATAGCCTTCAGACTCTTGCGTTTAGAGGATGTCGATCTTTGAGACTTCTCCTTGTCCCTTTTCTTTAATTTTGGGCAATCATCCTTGATGTGCCCTTCCTCGTTGCAGTTTTAGCATCGGACTGTCCTTCTGTTGTGTTGATGTTTTCTCGACTGCGATCTAAATTTATTAGTCTTAATAAACTTATTTAACTTTCTTACCAATAGCGCCGCTTCAGTTTCGTCGATTGACGCTTCAGAGTTGGAATCGTCCATCTCGACTTGTATGACAACATTGAGATTTGACTTCTCTATTTGTTTAGGTTCTGCAATTCGAGATTCGTGAAGTTCAAATGTAGAAAATAAATTTTCTAGCGTACTTACCTCAAAGTCCTTAGAGATGTAGTATGTATCTACTAAGGATGCTCATTCTAGAGTTTTTGGGAAGGCGTTGAGCTCATACCAGATCGAGTCTTTATTTGTTACCGATTCTCCGAGATTGTTCAGTTGAGTTATTAGCTCCTTAATTCTTGCTTGGAGTTGCGCTACCTTCTCGCCATTGTTCATCCGGAGATTTGTAAGTTAAGTCCAGAGGATGTCGCGCCTTGCTAACTTCGTTTCTGAGGTGCCTTCGTGGAGCTCCAGGAATTTTTCCCAGAGGTCTTTGGCAGAGTCGTAGCTTTCGATCCGACTTACCTCCTGGGGTGGCAAAACATTGAGCAGATGGAACTCTGCCTTTCCGTTGACCACGAAATCAGCTTGTTCCTTTTTCGTCCAGTTGTATTCTTCCTTGTCTTTAGGGACTGCAAAATCATATTTCATAACCAAAAGAATATCAAATTTTGTTTTGAAGAATACCTCCATTCGGCGTTTCCATGTAGCGAAGTCTCCGTCGAATTTCGAGAGATGAATACTTGCACCGGCCATTGTCTTGATCTTGATGCTTCAGTCAGCGATCAGTCCTTCTGAGGTGGTCTGACTCTGATTCCACTTGTTGGTGCAGCGGGGCCGACAAGAGGGGAGGGGTGAATTGTCTGCAAAATAAAATATACCCTCCTCGTGCTTTCAACTCTTAAAATAGCAACAGTAAAATAAAATCAAATAACAGAAAAAAAAAGAAAGAAGACTCAGTAATTTGACTTGGTTACAACTTAGATGGTTGTTAATCCAAGGCGGTTGAACAGCACTAAGAATCTCCTTCTATGAAGGCGGAGAAGCCTTTTACATACTTAAAGAGCTCAAGAGTTACTAGGAAATTGAATACCGAGTTGAATTATTATTTCCTAACTCCAGGAGCCTTTATATAGCTCCTGGAAATCCTATCTCGAGTCTTGAGAGGGCGCCTCCAAAGGGGTTGAGGGCGCCTCCAAGGGGATGAGCGGATAAAATTTATCCGCTCGTCAACGACCAAGTTGGCCAGGTCGAGGGCGCCCTCAAAGGCATTGAGGGCACCTCCAAGGCTGTTGAGGGCGCCCTCAATGCCATTGAGGGCGCCTTCAGCTTGCTGAAGTTGGAGGCGCTTCCAACGACTGTTGAGGGTGCCTCCAGCTGTTTTTCCAACACTTCTTCCTCTCGCTTTCAGCTTCCGAAGTTCCATTTGATTGGGTGATTGCGGCCAACCAAAATAAGGCTCACCGGAACCCAATTTCCGGCCTTCTCCTTGAGCAGGCTTCCGCCCCGGCTTCTCGTCCCTCGAACGTCGCACACGTTCTTCTCGTCCATCGGTGTACTCTTCCGCAGCTCTTCCGTCCTTCGGACGCACCGAGCCCGTCGGCTCTCTTCCCGTACCGTCCTTCTCGCTAGCTGCGTCTTCCGCTCGACTTCCTGCGCTCCTAAGCTCCTGCACACTTAGACACAGGGATCAAAACCAGACATGACCCAACCTAACTTGGTTGATCACATCAAAACTACCACGGGGTCCAACACGGGCGAGCGTGCCGTGAAGATCGTGAAGACATTACTGTTAAAAATTAAATATTTTGATTTAATTAATTTAAACATTTCCTAACTTAAGTGTGATATCTCGAAGAAGTTTTTATAAAACTTAATTAAATTATCCCAATAAAATATAAATATATTTAAAATTTTTAAAAATAAAATAATTTTATTAATTAATATTTGGAAAATTAATTTTACTGATTTAAATTTTATTTAAAAATTCTAAAAAAAATAAAAAATTTAATAAATAAGTTAATATTCTGATTTTTAAAAACTATTTTATATTTGTTTACTATTTTACTATTTAATTAATATTCTGTTATGTTTTTTATCATTTTAAATATATATTATTTAAAATAATAATTAATTTAAATAAATAGTTAATTTATATAATTATTATATATAACGTAGCATTTTTTAATTAATTTATATACTTATTATAGATAATATTTTTTTTTGTCTTAGAATCAATTTAAAATTTAAATCCATGAATATTAAGATATTTAGCTTTTTTACTTTTTAGAATTCTTGTTTTCTGAACATATGAAATATATATTTTTATCTTAGAATGTCTCTACTTATCTGCCTAGAAAATATTATGTCCTTTATTTAAGAAATCTTGATAAAGGTATGTCAAGTTTATGATTTCTAATAAAACACTTATAATTGTATGCACCTCTGATCATTCCAAATTGAGATAGTTGAATTATTATTATTAGAAGATTGTTTCAGATTTACTTTATAAAAATGTGTTATAGAAGATTGTTTGCAAGAAGTTGATCTTTATATACTTAATTTGTAAATTTGCAATGGTAAAGATATTTTTGACGTTATAAAATGATGATTATTATCTAGAAATGTGTATTATTTTTAATTTTTTTTAATGCATAGGTAATGACACTAAAACAACAATTTCATGATCCGACTTGGAGATACTCACGTTAATTAAAAAATCGATTTCATTGGTAATGTTTGTATTGCGATATGATTGGACGTGGCGGTGGGGTCACGCCTAAAACAATATCTTGCTGGTGGATATCTGGATGTTTCTAATTGTCAAAAGTTTTTCAAGAAGTTCCTCGTGCAATGAAAGAGGAACTTGATGACAAAAAAACATTTAAGTATAAACAACAACGACAATGTGAACTTGTTGATAGTCGAAGCTTTAAAGAACCAATCTATGATGAATTTGAAGGTCGCAGTGAAGTTCCAAATAACAAAGATTTTTTAGCAGCTCTCAGTGACTCTTGAACTCAATATGAATATGAGCAAAATATGCGACATAGAAGTGGCTCAACTACTGCAACAACATTAGGAAGGAGTGCAAGTGTTCGTATTCCTTCAACACAAGGTGGTATTGGTCATTTTTTTCCTTCTATGGGACGAAGACGTGCATTTGATATTGCTGATATTGATCCACTGACATTCCAGACCAAACTAGCAAATAGACTAGGATTGATGATGTATATACAAAAGAGAAGAAGAAATCAATCGGTCAAAGTATTGATAATTTTTTTCATTTTAATCATATTCCCCCTAATGCAGCAAACAACACATATTTCTGTAGCATGGTGTCCAACATCCAAAAATCTGGTCCTGGTATTCAACCTCCGACTGTATATAAAATTGTCGGTCCATATTTAGATGAACAAGTGGATGAGATCAAGATTTGGATCCTATCATGTAAGAAGCAATGGAGCTTATATGGGATTACATTAATGTGTAATGGATGGACAGAACCTACTATTTTAATTTTGTTCTTATTTATCTTACAGCTGAGTGGTGGTTACAATATAGAGAATCAACTCTAAATTTGAAAAAGTTTGCAGTACAAATTATCTCACAAATAACGTCTTCAAGTGGTTGTGAAAGAAATTGGTCAACTTTCTACCTCATTCATACAAAAGTACGAAATCGTCTTTCTTATCGTCGCTTGGAGAAGATGGTCTACGTTTATTATAATATGCGTCTTCAACTAAGAGCAATAACAGAAGAGAATGAAGAACAAGAATCTGGTGATATAAACCTATTTGATATTGGATTTGTCCAAATTGAGAATGATCCAATAATGGATTAGTGGAGCGTTGCTGAGGCTAAGAATCCATTACTTGATGAAGCAGGAGACCCACCATGACCATCTCAATTTCTTACTCAATAGATTGAAAAAATACAAACTAGAGGAGATATCTGTGAGGAAAAAGATGTTGATGAAGCTTTTGATCAAGAATTTTGATTTTTTGGATCTCGGTCTAGACGTTCTCAAACATCCCAACCCCAAATCCAACTAAAGTCCATAGATAAAGGCAAAAAACAAAGGCAAAGCTCCTGCAATTTTTACTAAAAAGAAAAAAAAAGAAGAGAAAATTCACTCGATGCAATTGATGAGCAAGAACATGATGACAGTGATGAAACATCATCACCTTCTGACACGGTCATCCGACAAGAAGTTTAAAATGAGGATAATGATGCTGATAGCAGTGCAAGTATTCATTGAAGTGATGACAGTGGTGATGCATCTGGTGGTAAAAATTATGTTCCCTTTACTCTAGCACCAGAGCCATGGACATGTGAGACAGATTACACATATGCAATTCAAGATTATGATCATGGAGCTAGAAGTAGCAGTATTCAATATCAACGTCGATATAAGAGTAATAACAAAAGAAAACTCATAATTATTAAGATATGCGAGAGAGTTTAGCTGAGATTGATTCTGGCCGAAGTTCATCATAATCGGAACCATCTTATTATAACTCTTATGCATCATATGGCGATCCATTATACCAGAGTTCGGGGGCATATGTTTATCATACTCGCAACCATCTTATTATAACTCTGATGCATCATATGACGATCCATTATACCAGAGTTCGAGGACATATGCTTATCCTTAACCTGTGTCTGTACCTGTACTCGTTCTGATTTCAGTGGTGTCAGTTCAAATCCAACTTCCAATGATGAATCGAGACACGCTGATGGACATGTGGAGAAATCAATATCAATATTGCATATCATGGGATGATTATATAATTTGGGTGTTGGAGACCTATCTAGAATTGACCTAAGTATGATGTTACAAAAATCAATACTTCCATTTGATTGACGCCACTATTTTTGGTATTAGTAAGGTAATATATTATGATGTATCAATTTTAATTCAAGTTATTGATAGATTAATTTTCTTTAAAGAAAATTATATTTAATTATTTTTTCTAATCATATTAAGTTGTCTAATAATTGAGAATTTATATAAAATCAATATACGATTTATTTTTAAATTATACACAATAAATATATTTATCTAATAATTACTATATATAAATAAAAAAATATCGAAATTGTATCAGCCTGGTACGATACGATATCGAAACCGTATCGTTCCAGTCTGAGACCGAAACCTCAACACGGGTCGAGATTTTAAACCTAGGTTACAGCCATATATGATCATACATTTTTTGTAGTCTTGTGCTTATGACCTATTTGTTTATTTCATATGTTTGCATAGTAAACATCGGTTCGATTTGTATTCACGAAAATTATCTTTGAAGGTTTTCTAATTTATATCTGTTTATCTCATGTTTTTGGATGCAGGCGTATCCCTACGATATCAATTGGGATGCCACATTTGCAGATCCGACCAAACCTCTACTGGTAGACATTGGCAGTGGTATTTCTTTTTTCCCTTTTTTTTCTTTTGAGTAACTATACAAAACAGCTGTCTCCATCCTTAATTTTTGATCAGTACTTCTTTGAGTAAACATATAACTACGTTATCTTCATTTTATCCTCACTTTTTGAAGTAAATTTTAGATTGGCCTAGAGAATAATGCAAAATTAGTCTCAATTCATTAAAATAAAAAATAACATTGTGGAAATTAGAGAATGTAGATTAACTGTGTATCTTCGTGAAATAACCACTACATAATAATATAAGATTCTGGACATAACTTTAAATATAAAATACTAGTATGAAGTAAATCTGCTACACCAATTACCCAATTAACAGTAATATTTCCAAAATTTCCCCTAAAAATTAGACTAGAAAATAATGAAATGAAAAACAGTCTATTCACACAGCCAAAACAAAATTTATGTAGTCAAAGAGCACAGCCAGTGATTCCTTTGACATTGATCAACAAAGCACTGAAGGTACTCATTGCAGTATGCAAGAGGTGAGATTGCAAGTAAAAGTGGGTTGTCATCATGCTTGCGTCTACGTGCTCCTATGTAGCTGAATTATGGTTGTCTGCCCTCTTAGTGGTTTCAGCAGTTGTATTTTGTAGAGACATTCAATGTTAGTGTCACATTGGTTTCATCATTTAGGGGTTGATTAGAGGCGTGATGGCATCCTTCTAGTTCTAGTGTTATTTTCAGCCATATATGATCATCAATTTCTTCATTGAAATTGCCTATAGCCTCCCGTCATGACACGATTTGAAGAAGTAGAGAATAAAGGAGTCTGCACTATTTCTTCCTTGATTGAGAGTAAGAGGCTACTCCAGAATAGAGAAAAGGTCAAAAGGAACATAAAATACTTCTGCAAACCAGTAACTAAATCTTTTAATCAGTAATTGGGCCAAAGAAACAACATATGTTTTATATTTTCTTCTAGATCCATCTCTCTTCTTCAAGTTAAGGCTAGAGCTAGACTTTCAATCATCAATTTGAGTAAGAGACAATATACCTTGATATTTCTTGTCATTTTAACTAATAAAGCCATTCCATCCTAATTGAACAATAAAATAACATTTCAGGAATAAATCTAGCTCTATCGTTATTTTGACTCTCATTCTCAGGCAGGAGAGTAGGTGTATTCCCAGAAATCTGTGTAATAAGTTATAACAGGATCCAGAAATCTGTTTTCTAGATGATTAGAAGCAGTTGCAGCAGACCCAACAAGAGAATGATGAAGCAAGGAAGCATACGTGTTCTTGATAAAACATTGGAACAATGTTTATGGATGAGAAGAAGGAACCTAGGAACAGATCTGTTAGAAGGTGCTTGGATGTTGAAAAGAATCTGTTAACCTGCCACTGAAACACAGGAGATCTGGAACAATAGCATGGAACTCAGTGTTAGAGGTTTCTCACTGGGAAGAAGAGTTGATCACAAACTATAGGAGATTTTTCTGGTTGTGGGGATAAGTTTACTGAGCAGAGAAGATGAACATCCTTGAGAAGTATCTTCCTGCGATCTTTGCTTGACAACTTAAGAGACCACTTAGTAGCAACAGACAATCAAACCATGGGAAAATTAACAACTTAACCATGCGGCCTGGAAGAGCTCAAATACTGGTACAAAAAAGGGACTTACAGATTTGGATGTGAGCTCTCTCTACTGAATCTGATCTGCATTTGGTATGGAAGTACACGAAAGGACCTAGTTGCAGGCATGCTGCTTGCAGAAGAGCAAGGATTCACCTGAGAGGATTCTAGCTGAGCAGTAGGAAAGAAGTTGCCTGGTCGTTGCTTTCATAGAGAAAGCTTTCTAATTTTTTTAATATTGATTTTTTAAAACATATAACTCATATATCATTTTTGACCAAAATTGCTATATGAATTTGCTTAAGCATGCTGGCTGGGCTGGTTGAGTGACTCGTCTAGTTTTTTATTTTTTGTTAACTAGATAAGTGTGCAAATTCTGCTTATGGTGAATGAACTCCACCTTGAATGGTCTCAAGCATGGACTAAACAAAGAGGGTTGTGTTTGGTTATTAGCCAACATAAAACATAGACAAATGTTATGTATGAATCCATCAAACTATTGCGGGCAAATAAGTGTGCAAGAGTTCTTTTGAATGCATGCATGATAGAATACTTCAGGTGAGATGCACTTTTGATGTTTTGGAGAAAAAGGGAGCTCCTTTGGCATTCTACAAAAAGGGCACTTATAAAACAAATCATATAATAAACTTAGTGGTTATGTAGCTTATTCATGTAACTGTCCAATTTCAGACACTGAAAAGAATGTTGCTCTAAATACTATTCTACTAACTATGCTTTTATCATTCTGTCACAAAAGGATCACATTTTGATTCACATTTTGGTTTCAAGGGAATGGCTTATTCATTTTCAAGATGGCTACAAAATACACAGACTTTAACTTTCTCGGGCTTGAGATTAACAAAAAGGTAACCCTCATCCTTTTCATTGTTTAATGCATAGATATATTTGTTATAGTTTTGCCAACATTGTTCTAAAATCTATACAGCTTGTTCGAAGGTGCTTAGATAATTTGCTTCCATCTGAAATAAATAACAGGTGAATGCCTTTAGTATAACATCATATTACTTGTGATATTTACAGGCATGTTAATGTTTTGGTTCTTGAACATATTTTACCTGTTTATTGGTCGTTTTATTACAAACTTATACTCAAATGTTCCTGAATACAGATTCTTTTTTTTCCTGTTTCATTTGATGTGTGTATCCCCACATTGTGTACAAAATGGATTCAGTGATGCAGCTATTTGTTTAAAGTATTTGATTAAATGCCTACTGCCATCTTTTTATTCAAGGAGTCAGAGGACTGCAGTTTCATGTAGTATTCTATCAAAAGCATCATATATAGGGATTACAGCCCACTACTTGATTCTTTCGTTCGATAGATAAATGCTTGGCCAAAGAAGACACTATCCTAAGTGGCCAAGGCGCAGCTTATTACTTCCGTCCTGCAGGGAGTGGAGTGCTTCTTGCTATCTATCCTACCACTACCACTAGGCATCATTGATGGTATTGCAGCATCTGTAGATTGTGCATGTGGGCATCGAAGCACCCACATGTTATGTGCAAAACTCAAAGAGGAAGGTGGCTTGAGATTTCGTGATTTATGAGCTTGGAACTTAGCCCTTTTTGTAAAAGTGCTTTGGCGGATACAAGCTAAAGAGGATGTGCTCTGGATAGATTGGGTGCGTCACACTTACATGAAGCGTGCAGATATATGGACATGGGAAATAGTCCATTCGGATTCCCCTCTAATCAAGCGCCTACTGCAGATATGAAATCTTCTATTATTGGCTGTCGGCTACCCGGAGGCTGTTGGACAAAAACTAGCAGAGTGATTTGCTCAAGATGGCGGGGTGGCTCGGGCATATGACTTCAAGAGTCAAGAGTCCACCGGCTCTCCAAGAGGCCACATTGCCTGAAAATCCTGAAGTCAATTTGGGGTAGTAGGAGGTTGGCCAAATAGCAAATCAAAGAGAAACATCGTAGTCTGAGCAAGATGGAGCTCATCTGAGGAAATTTTTAATTGGCTCGGGAGTCCACTGGCTCAATCCATAGGCCATATTGCTTGACAACCCTCAAATCAGTTTGGGGCAGGAGGTTGGCCAAATAGCATACCAGGAGGAAGCATTGAAGTCTCAGCAGATGGAGCTCATCTGAATAAAGGCAAGGAAATTGTAACTAAGACATGGATGGTTAAGCAATATGGAAGAAAAAAAGGAAGCGGAAAACAACAATATAGATTGGCACAAACAGGCACAAGTTTGGAAACTGTCACATCAGTGTAAACTGACACGGGTTCAGAAACTGTCCATTCAGAAACTGAGGAATTCCATAAGACAACAACTATGACCAGGAGAATGAGCAGGGCCATGGGTGTCACAGAACCTTCAAGCAAGCAAATCGAGATGGAAAGCAAGTGAAAACAAATAGCAGCACTAGATACAACAGTACACTGTTACTGCAAGAGAGTCTTATTTCTTATACTGAACTTAGCAGGAGGGTACAAGGTGAATGGGCGTGAGCAACTTGGCAATAGGAATGAAGATTGCTGGCTAGAATATACGATGCCTCAATAAATGCCTCAAACAAAAGGGGGTGGAGAACTTCCTCTGTAACAACAAATTGGCAGTGTTAGGAGTGCTGGAAACTAAATTATCAGCACAAGTTATCAAAAATTGCAATTGAGGCGGTTTCAGTAATTCCAGATGGAACAACTGGTTGTTCCATAGGGTTAGAGTAGGATATTGTTGATATAGGATGAACTAAGTGTCGAACTTGAGGTGAGGGAATGGCATGACCAGTTTGTGCATTGTAAAGTGACTTGCAAAGTGACACATAGACCCATAGCTGTCACTTTTGTGTATGGCAAATTGACTACTATTGGAAGGAGACCATTATGGGAAAGCATGCGACCTCTATCAAATGATATGGCTTTGCCTTGGGTTGTCCTAGGTGATTGCAATGCTTATCTATCAATGGAAGACCAAGTTTGGACTCCCACTCTCACAAAATAGTCTTACTAAATTTCAGAATTTTGTTACAGTTACTGGACTAGAGGACTTAAGCCATACAAGATGTAGATACACATGGTCCAATTGTCACATGTGCAGTAAACTTGATCGAGCTTTAGTGAATAAATATTGGCGGGAGGCTGAGTTACAAAGTTTTGCTTGCTTCACACCTCCGGGTTGTCTATCAGATCATTCGGCCTGCTCCGTCTCTATTCTGAACAGTGACATTCAAATTCTGAAGCCATTCAAATTTTTTAATATGTGGGCCAAGCATAGCACCTTCTTGGAGCTGGTTAAAACCAAGTGGACAGCAGCAGATTGACCAAGGAACAATGCAGTACAGAATGGTGCAGGTTCTAAAAATTCTAAAATTAGGCATGAAAGTTCTGAATGGCATGTACTTTCAGCACATTTCGATACGAGTTGCACAGATGAGATTGAAGGAGGCTCAAAAAGTTGGACTGTCCTATGGCACTATGGATGCCAAATACAAAGAAATTCAGCAGGCTGCATCTCGGTTAAGTGATGTTGAACACAGTTTCTGCCTACAGCATGCCAAGCTAGGATATTTCAGACAGGTGGACCGTAACTCCTCTTTTTTTCATACGCTTGTAAAAAGAAATAACAAATGCAATGAAATCACAACAGTGGAAAGGGAGGGTAGCAATTTATCATTTGGGGAGGTTGTTGGAATATTTACTAATTATTTTCAAAACCAACTTGGCACACAGGTGGGCAGGACTGAATTACCAACATCTTGCTTGCATTTTGGTCAGTTTATTCAAGCGGCGCGGCATGATCAACTAGTCCGGCTTCCCATGAGGAGATCAAGGAAGCAACTCTTTGACATAGGAGATCAACATGCCTCGAGCTCAGATGGCTATGGATTGAGGTTTTTTAAGCAAGCTTGGGACACTATTGGAAGAGATTTTTCTAATGCAGTCCTGGAATTCGTCAACAACGGGAAGCTACTTAAGAAATGGAACCATACCTTGATTTCTCTAGTCCCGAAGTCTTCCCATGCTAGCAAAGTGATGGATTATAGACCTATCTCCCGTTGTAGAGTCTTATACAAGGTCATCTCAAAATTATTGTCAACAAATATTATGGATAAGTTTTTACACCACAAGCTGCATTTAGCTTTTCAGGAAATACAACCGAAAGAGATTGTCTCCGAGGTGCATTATGAAGATTGACCTGCAAAAGGCATTTGACTCGGTCCACTGGGATTTCCTAAAGGAGGTTCTTCTTGGGTTGTAGTTTCTAGGGAAGTTTATAGATTGGATTATGGAATTTGTGACCACTACCTCATACTCACTTGCCATTAATGAAGGAACTTTGGGCTATTCCGGTGAGCTAGGGGGATGTGGCAAGGAGACTCATTGTCACCATATCTATTTGAAATATGTATATAAATATTTGGGAGACATCCAGCAGTGCACAGTTGGTTCGGCCTTCAAATTTCACCCTTAGTGTGCGCCTCTAAGACTAACTGAAGTAACTTATGCTGATGATCTCCTTCTATTCAATAAAGGTGATGAGAATTCGGTTGCTGCATTATCTACTCGTTTGTATGAATTTGGAGAAACAGCAGGTCTTCGAGTTAACAGATTGAAACCCTGCATCTATTTGGCTGAAGTTGAGGATACGGTCCGCATGAGGTTGTTGTCCATTACGGGCTTTCAGAGGGAGCTATATCGTTTAGATATCTTGGGGTTCCTTTGAGCGGCTTCCGATTTCGGACTATAGCCCTCTCCTTAACTCCGTAGTTCGGCGTGCTAATGGATGGTCGAGGCACACTCTATCTTATGCAGGCAACGCACAACTTATTTCCTTGTGCTTCAAGGTGTGGAATGTTTTTAGATGTCCATTTTGCCTATACCTTTGGGAGTCATAGACCGTATCTATATCACTTGCAGGTCTTTCATGTGGACATCTAAGCATCCTTCAATTTCTTTGGATGATATGTGTGAACCGATGGAGAAAGGAGGAAGGAGGCTTGGGATTCCGAGAGTGAAAGAGTTAAAACTTCATTATGCTAGCTAAGGTACTTTGGCTGTTTGAGGTGAAAGCAGATGCTCTTTGGATCAAATGGGTCCACCACAAGTATATAAGGCATGTAGATGTGTGGTCTTGGGCCTCCCCCTTAATTAATAGGTTGCTGCGGATACGAGACCGAATTCTTTCATATGTCGGTTGCTGCTGGACAAAGACTGGCAGTTTGGTTCGCACAGGTCGATAGAGTGGCTAAGGCATATTTAGACATCCCAATCCAAAAAAAGGTATGGGCACGAACGGTGCGGAAGACTTACTTGCAGCCTAGTCACGTTACCACTTGTTGGATGCTGGCCTTGGGGCATCTTCGCACTAAAGACAAGCAGGAGTACTTAGAGGATGGGCGGTGCGTATTTTGTCGGCAAGTGTTGGAGACGCATGAGCATTTGTTTTTGGGTGCCCTCCTATTGTTGAGTTATGGAGGGTTAGAGACCGACTTCATATGCGGCAGGCGAGGTCCACTTTCAGACGGGCTCTTAGGGTGTTTGGGAGATGTTACCGTGTGAATAGGGTATTAACAAAAGCTCAGCACTGAGCTTTGTCTTTGCTAATACACTATATATGGAAAGTTAGAAATAAATGTATCTTTGAGAATGAGCAATTGAATGTTGAGCGGATATTCAAGAGTGTGAGTATACATATATACAGGTCTTCAAGGGTGTACTCTATCCGCTATAGACCATTTCCTATATTCTTGACCTATAATATGATATTTTTTATTATTCAAAAAATTATTATTGTACAGTTTTCTCATCTCCTTGTCTCTCTATCCAAGTTTTTTTGCGAAGATGCTTCTTAATTTAAGAAGTTTTGAAGAATGGCATCCCGTGGTTTTCATATGTGTAACTTACGTGGCTGCCCAATGAGCATCCACATGGGCTGGCCATGTGGACCTTTATAGATCACACCATTGGTTGTGCCACTTCTAGTGTCCATCCTTTTTTGTCCCATGCGATTCACTCTCATGGGTACTTGAGTTTACGTTTGCATGCACACATGCAGGGACTTATTCACAAGTTCATGTTCAACCTTGCACTCTCGTCCAATTGCAACTCAACTTGGACTAAACTGCTGATATGCACAATTTTCTCCATTACTCAAATAGCTTCATTTTGAACATTTACTAGAGAACTTAGTTTATGATAATATGCTTGTGGTACAAATTATCCATGCCCCTACTCTATCTTAGTGGTTCTAAAAAATCAATTTTCGACATATTGACCTATACTTGATAAATATTTGGATAGGCAATATGGGAATACAATACCATACTTTCTTTTGTAGGCCATCAATTTTTTTTAATTCTGCTACAGTATTTTCCAGGTTAAGATTTACAATGTCTAATTCTGCTTCATCGTCTAGTCCTAGTCTCCTTATAGTAAACTATTTAGTTGTCAATATTTGAATTCATTGTTCATTGTTTTAGTAAAATGAGATTGAAATATCCTAACACGATCTTTGATGAATGCCTTCATAATTATGGTTTATTTCTAACTTCTTTGTTTTTGTGTTCACTAGATATTTTTTATCAACAAATGCAACCTCTACCTTTAGTTCTATTGTTTCTAGTTATCCTGGAGATTTGGTGATCGTCACAATACAGGTACATGTTTCCTATTCTCAAGTCTTCCTTCAATTGCTGTTACTATAAATTTTATATCTTGATGTGTTCTCGATTCAATCTGGCATTTTTTTTTCTGAACTAATAGCATGTGATATTTCCTTCATAGATATTTACAGTGATTTATGGATCTTAACCTCATTTGTATATACCATCTTCTAATAATTTTAACACAATGTTTTCACTATAACTTAGTGAACCTCTATCTGTCTAGTGTCCGGATCCCGACTTCAACAGAGTGAATCATAGATGGAGCATGGTGCAGAGATCACTTGTCGAAATGATAGTGGATTTGCTTATTACAAACGGAAAGGTACATTGTAGAATATTCAACTATATTTTTCTAGTTTTCTCACGCAACGCTATCATGGCCAAGGTATGTTGCCTTTGGCGGCATCCATCTCCTTGAAGGTTTGATTCTAAAGCTCCTCTGAAGTTTCAGGTGTTTCTGGAATCTGATATTGAGGCAGTTGCAATGAGAATGAAAGATCTGTTTATCATGCACGGGAAGGGTAAACTTTTGGTGCATGGTCATGGCAAGGGATGGATGGAGGAGAATCCTTTCGGCATTCAAACGGATTGGGAGCAGCGTGTTGTTGAACGTGGAGATCCCATGTATAGAATTATGCTCAGGAAAGTCCCATAATCCCTGCTAATCATTCGATTCATGGTATCCTTTGGATCAAAGATTGGATAAATCTTTAAGAATTTTTCTCTCTCCCCAACTCTTGGAAGAGCAATTCTACTCAACTGACTTGCCTTTCTCGTTAACATCATGTTTCTGCCATTCACTCTCAACATGCTTGCTGCCCGGATCAGTGGAGGTGCCACCGGCTATCTATTCAGAAGAATTTTTCATCTGAGACAATCTACTTAGTGGTGTTGCCGAAGTGTACTCAGTTCCATCAAATGTTGTATTTCTTTCCTATTGATGTATATGGTAAACTATTACATATGTAATCTTCTCATTGTTGCCAAGATTGTAATCTCAACTTTGTAACAATTTGGCATTTAGGTGTTGTATGGTGTATAAGATGATTCTTGTTAATGATCAACTTACAACTAGGAGAGTTCACACTTATTTAATATTTAAGAACAATAACCCAAGATAATTCTTAAGGGTGCAAATAACCTTATGGAGACAAATAATATAAAAAAATATTGATATTCCAGTTTGAACTTAAAAAATGTGTGATATTTGAATTTGATTCTAAGTTTGAAAATACAAATAATTTTGATTTGAGCTTCGTTTAAAATGAAATTTGAACTCAAGTTTGGCTTGAGTTAATCAAATGCTGATTTGAGCAGAATTGTACTCGAAATGGTTCAAATTCGGGTTACTTGAATGTTAATTTGAGTAAGTCGAACCAACAAGTTTAAGTTCAATTTGTTAGTGGTTTGTGAATAATTAAATAAAATATTATGGGTTTGAATTAAGCTCGACTTCAATAATTTTAAATTGAATTAAATATTTCTTGAGCCAGCTAAAAACCTAGTGCTTAAAGACTCCTCTAATGCCAGTCGGTTTTCACCATCTTTTCCCCACTATATTCTTCTCAATTTTTATCAATTTTTTGAAAATGCATTTTAAGATTTAATTAATGGTAAAATGCATCCTCTAAAATTCTAATTTTCTTTAAATTCATCAATGATTTATATAAATAATTTAGGAAAGTAAATAGGTTTTTTTTTAATTGACATTAGGTATTCAATTTATATCGATTAATCCGGGGTAATCAATCTAGTTATATGGTAATTTTCTGTTAATGTATCAATCATTATACAAATTTTTAAATACCTTTTAAATTAAACACCTTGTATTGGTATCATTACGGTGGATGTAATCCTGTGGGTACGTATAATCATATATTTTGATATTTAGATAAAAAAGTTTAAGTTAGATTTACTCCAAGCACTGATGCCGGGTTCAAAAGGCATTTGTTTAATGAAGTCAAGAGCTTCCTCCAATCGTCCACTTCGACATAGGAGATCAACCATGCATCCGTAATGTTCAGACCGAGCAGTAACAGTGTGTTTTTCTTCAGACATGAGTCTGAAATAGTGCCAGCCTTCGTTCACCAGTCCTGCATGGCTGCAGGCAGATAAAATCGCAAGATACGTAATCTCATCGTGCTTAATCTTCAATTCAGTCATCTGTTCGAACATCCTAATCGCATCACTGATGCATCCCGACTTCCCGTAGGTGGAAATCATAGCAGTCCAGAGGATTGGATCCCTCGAAGGCAGCATTTCAAAGACGATCTTTGCAGATCCGTTGCAGCCACACTTCGCGTACATATCCAACAAACTGTTTCGAATAACCAAATCCGAATCGAATCCAATCTTGACAACCAAAGTATGAAGCTGCTTTCCCTGGTTAATCGAGGCCAAACTAGCACATGCATCAATGCAAATAGCATAGGTGAAGTCACAAGGCCTCACACCATAATTAACCATGAAGACCAGCAGCTCCAAAGCTTCTTCGGCTTGCCCAGAGCGGAGATAACCAGACATCATCGAGTTCCAAGCAATGAGGCCTCTCACAGGCATTGAACCGAACAGTTTCCGGGCATACGAGAGACAGTGGCATTTGCAATACATGTCGAGCAAACCATTGTAAACGACAGGATTGATAGGGCAGGAGAAGCTAGACGTGATCACTTGAGCGTGGATCTGCTTGCCGTAGGCCAAGGCATCGACTCCGACGCCGGAGCAAGCGGTCAAAGCACCCGAGAAAGAGTAACAATTGGGGGCTGTGCAGCTAGCCAGCATCTTCTTGAAGAAGGAAAAGGAGTTATCGTAGCTGCCGTGGCATGCGTGGCCGACGATCATGGAAGTCCAAGCGACGACATCCCTGTGGGGCAAATCGTCGAACAGCTTGTGGGAGTCACCCAAGGCGCCGCATTTGAAGGCGAAGTCGATGAGACCGGTGAGGAGGACGACAGAGCTTGAGAATCCGAGCTTGATGATGAAGCAATGGAGGGAGTGGAAGAGCTGGGGCGACCTAGTGGTGGCCAAGAGCTTGATGGAGTGGGAGAGGGAGTATTCGTCCAGATACATATACGAAGGCATGTGTTGCCTGCGGAATTCTTGGCTACCCATTTATGGCAATCTTGCAGCCTTCTGAAAGGGCCTGCACGAAGCTTCTTCCATCAAATTTTGACGAATCCAACACAGTGCTTGACAAATCACTGAATTTGATTGAATGTCCATTCTTCTGTGCCCTGCACTGTTCAGAATTTAGATTCAGGTAAAATATTTTCTATAGACAATTTATGTTATTACATATGAATCCGAATCCTTCTTACAAAATTTTGTGTTGCTAAAAATGTATAGTAAGTATCATGTAAATGTGCTCCGTTGCAGGATCCTTGTTTAGAAATTTAAGCATTGGCTGGCTAGAAAAATATCTATTTTGCAACATGTTACACTGATCATTTAGCAGCAAGATATGAGATGGAGGGTCTATTGTCAGTCAATTTCTCATTCACGTAATTTTTATTGGTTTAGAGGTCACAAAACATTATAAGATATAGGATAATGTTCAGCCCAAAAATGTGTGCCATAATTTATATGATGCACTAATGTTGAAATCTTGAAATGAACGGCATGGAATATTTATATATATAATCTTTTAAAACTTGTACTATTTTTAAAAAATTTTAGCCCCAATTTTATCAATTTAAGCTCTATTACATTTTTGTTATTTTTAATATTTTTCTTAAAGATTTATAACATTTAACAACTTTAACTAATAATAAGTCTACTTAGGCACTTTAGACCAATGGAGCAGCCAATTGAGTTATTTTTAGTTGAGCTTTAGATTTTCTTTTAAGAGGATGTGAGTGAAGCTTCCCAGGATTTAGAGACATAAATATAGATAATAATAAAAATGAATAAAATATTTTTATAATAATAAATCCCCCCACCCAAAAAACCAACAAAAAAAGAAGAATTGTGTGAACGAATTTAATCTTTTTCCAGATGAATTAGAAACTACTATTTTTTTCTTGTTTTGTCAACTGAGTATTATGTTTGTTAAACGAGTTACTCAAGTAGAAGATTTTATAAAAATATCATCAACATTAATTGTCGATCAGTTGGTGTTCAGTCGGAAACTGCAGATTTTGCGAAATAAAATTGGCCCAATGTCTGATAACCCTGGAAGACTATTATGCCCGATACCAGGCTCCACAAGCTTTAGATCTTATTTACAAATCAGATAAAGAACTGAGTCAAGTTTCTCCATCTCGACAAGCATTTGTTTAGCGTACTACATTTCAGCGACAAGGTTTGCTGATGGGATTGATGAATCTTCGACAAGGTTCCCCTGTGTCCATCTCTTCAACATCTCTAAAGCAGCCTTTGGTTGATCCATAGGGACCATGTGGCCTGCATCGTGAACCTGTTCCAAGTAAAAAATGCCGGGGAATTCAGCAAAAGTGCGTAGCCCATTTTAGTTCACCAACTTAGACGACAATTTTACATCAAACAAATGTGTAATCGAGTTCAGTTTGACTTATCATCTTGCAGATGGAATGAGTGCTGGATACCTTTAAGAAAGTAAGAGTTCCATAGCTCTTCAGGAGTCCAGCTTCAGTGCCGTCCACTGTAAATGGTGTCTCGGATGAAGAAACGAACTTACTCTGGCCTGACCATTCCATTGCATGGACCCATCTTGAGTTTCCTGGTCAAAGTGGACGAAAACTCTTTAGTTGACAGAGTGGAGGAAAACTCTTTAGTTGACAGACTGGACGAAACTGTAATATTCTTTCATTTTCTTACCGAGCCAGTTGCAAATAAGATCGTATTCTCCAGCATAGACAAGCAATTTGATGCCATCCTCCAGCAGTGCAGGAATGCCGACTTCCAAGTTCCTCATCCAGTCCATAAGCATGGCTTGATACACAGTTGGACTGCACGAAACAAACTCTATGCTCCCTACTCCAAGGGACTCCCTGACAGACTCAAGCTTGAGAAATTTCTCCATGTTGGAGAAATCGTAGCACAGGCTTCCTACGCATGGTTTCCTAATATCATAGTACTGTAAAAAAGGTGTGATGAAGTTAGAAGAAATAGCAGTACAAGCAATAGATTAGCAACAAGAAAACGATCGAGTTGAAGCCTTACATTTGCATTTCCAGCTAGTGCCATGATTGAGCTGAATATGGTGTTGCAAACCAAATAAGATGCCAAGCAAGAAACAGTCCCTGATGTTCCTGAAATGCAGCATGTTTTAGTGTCAACTCTGTTCAATTTAGGTTGAATGCTAAGTGAATGAACAACAACTAATAAGTCTTATCCGACTAAATCCTCTTATGTCATTAGACTCTATCTCCTATTATCATCCTCTATATTTAAATAAATTTTATTTTATTTTATCATTACTAACCAAGTTTTCTTTGGTCTTCCTCTTCCTCATTTAATGTGTATATTGATCATAGTTTCATATCACCTAACTAGAGCATTTATTAGACATCTAAGTATATATGCATATCATCTTAAACGCAATTTCCCCTCAATAGATGCAACCTCAACTCTCTGTCATTTCTTATCTATCCATCCTAATATGTCCGCACATCCATCTTAATATTTACATCTCTACGACTCTTATCTTATGTTTGTATGCTAGAATCATAGTCCAACATTTATATCCTTACTGAAATTCATTTTGAGAGGAAATAATTACTTGGATAGCATACCAAACAAACTACCAACCTATTAATATGCACACGACATAGACTAAAATTGTGTAAGTTAACAAAAAGTCAATTTGTTTTTGAACTAAAATGTGCTTAATGAGTGGATTTTATCATGTAGGTGAGGACCCACATAAACAGAGATATGAAATCAGTCAACTGAAACCAAGATCCGAGGAACTAAGTTACTCCACAAACAAGTATTAGGATTAATGTACAAGACATGCATAAATAGGGAATTAGAAAAACCACATTTGCATCCAACAAACATACCGGAAGAAAAATAATAGAAACAAGAGATGCTAATCAAGGACAAGCTATCAGATTTACCACAAAGTTTGATGGCAAGTTTACATGCCGGATAAATCTTATTAATTCTCTTGTAATCAGATTCTTTGATAATGCCCATATCCAATGCATAATCAGTGTATGCTTTGTACTGGATTGCTGGATCAGTTAGTCCGTTACCAATGGCAAAACCCTGTAGCACAAAGTAAAATAAGCTGACGCAGAAGTGGAGTTGAATTCTATTGTGAAAATTATGAAGGTTTACCTTCAGTTTTATGTGAATGCCTTCATTGTTTTTGTTTCCTTGATGAACGCGGCTTGCAAAAGCAGGGATATAGTGCCCAGCATAAGACTCGCCAGTTATGTAAAAATCATTCTCTGCATATTCTGAGTGCTCAGCAAAAAATGCCTAGAAAAGTAGAGGGAAAAACCTTGTTCTTGAGTACCAAATATCACGTGGCCTATTTTTAGAATAATAAATCCAACAAAATCAATCAAACCACAGATACTCGAATAGCATATTGAATTTAGTATAGTTTTTTTAATATATATATATATATATATATATATATAATGAGAATACAGACTATCCAACCACTAGGATTTACTCGGAGTAAGTTCATCCATGCTAACTAAGTTTGTTTGCTCAATATAAAGAGGTTGGATAATGTAACATAAAAGGCGATAAAGCATAATTCTAACACATACAATAGTAGAGAATATAACAAAACAATAGGATACTCAGATTTTACTTAAGCATAAATCATGAAGACCACCAAAACAATGAATGATCAGAAATCAAATGAACAAATGGTTTCATTGACAAAACCCACATTGGCTAACCTTAAACTGGTGCCACTGCCCACTCTAAGTGCAAATGTGCTATTGAGAGGAAGGAAAGGCAACAAGTAGGTGACGCAGTGGCCCATTCAAATATGATTTTGGGAGAGGGATGGAAACCCCAAGTGTCCCATCCCAACCCTTGAAAGCTCAATCTTGTCTACACCAGAGAAAGAATTGCACCTCATGGTCTAGGTGGAGAAATAGCCAAAAAAAACAAAAATTGGTGACCAATAAAGTCGGGAATCCAACAATCTGAAAGAACGATAGGTGAGGAAGGTGAAAGTAGTGAAGTGATACTACAGGATTTTATGTTAGAGGCAAAAGAAGGCAACAATAAGGAAACACTTAGAGAAAAAGAGAGAGATAAAGAGAAAGGGAAAATTGTATTACCTATTTGATGATCATAAATATTGTATTGTCCTTTATAAACTTCTGAATTAACTTATTCTATAGAATTGTTTCTGCATATAATTATTATTCTAATTAACGGTTCAATGTTTGCTTATTCTTCTAAGACTTCTTTTATGTATTCTTGGAACCCCCCAACCAAAAAAAAAAGCCAATCTGCAAAGATTGTAACATTTCTTGCCCCATCCAAATTCGTGCTTGCCCTTAAGTACATGCCATGCCTTCCCATTTATTCCATAACTAGTTCTTTCGATACATCTTTGGTTGGTGCCAATTTCCCTGGCTCCGGATGTCGGTGATCATTCTTTGCTAGCAATGTTGTCATTTGATGCACTAATTTTTGTTTGCTCGTTAAAGAAATCGGTGTTGTGAGGTCTCTTCCAATTTCACTAGTCTTGTCTTTAAATTATACGGCCATGACCTTAAAATACAAGAGGACAGGGTCCAAAGTGCTTAAGCATCTGATTTTATATTATGACATTAAATTTTGTTAGAGGAAGAATAAGAAAAGAAAGGCATCAAATATTGTTAGGGGAAAATAAAAAAATCCATTATTATACCTCTTCAATATCTAGTAGTATGCAGAAGGTTAACTAGACCTGATTCCTTGAAATCATTCTTCTTTAGTGGTCACACTGAGCATTTAAGGTTCTCATATTATGTTATCTTTGGTTCAGTTATTAATTTCTCATTGATGAAGCTATGTGTGTTACATCAGTCGAAGAGGACTACAACGGAGTGCAAGGGGATAGTGGTTGACACTTTCATTATTTGAGATCAAGGGGTTAAGGAACTCCTTGGATGGTCATTATCAAGTAGTGAGGAGGTTTTATTGTTGCTTTTTTTTATCATCCACTCCATCCAGCATTAAGAACTTATTGCGCTTGCATGAGAATGGTTCATTGCAGTTGAAACAGAGTCTCCTCGCACATTGTTCAGCTATCTCAACATTGGTTAACTATTAAATGGATGGTGGTGGGCTTCATTTTCAATTGTCTATGATGGTTGGAGCGTTTAAGGCCATCGCATTTTTGGATAATAGATCTGTAATTGATCAGATTTTGAGATTTCTTTGGTAGTGCACTTTTGCCTCTATCTATATAGGTCGAAATAATCCAAAGATACAAAAGATCTAGCTCAAAGGATATGGTCAAATTTTTACACAAGGAAGAGTTTCTTGAACTCACTTAAACACTAACCCAGTGTGTCAAGTGGATTTTAGCCAACTCCACCAATTTCCTCCCTCTTTTCAGGGGCCCAAAACTAGCATGGCATAACGCTTGGAAGTTCTCCCACAATGCCAAATAGTCTCTAAATAGCCTCTCTCAGTCTTTAGAAACAAAACTCGTACCTAATGGTCAAGAGAGGGAATCACCAATACTTTTGTACTTAGGAAAATCAAACTACGATGGACACTCTTCAAGTGGTTTTCAACCATAGGGAGAAGTCCAAGATGGGACGAATCTTGATGTCTTATTCTTCATTTGTGCTCTCATATATTGCTCCTCAAGGTGCTTCACATACGAGTATATTGCTAAGTGTCCAATCATCTTCATCTATCATCTTGAGGGAGGTCCATAGGTCTCTACCTTCATTGCTAGTGAAATAATTTTTCTCTACTTTCTCATGCAACAGATCATCATTAATTTTAGTCAACTCTTTTGTCATCTACTTGGTCATGTCCAATATATGTTATAGGATGTCATCATTAATGGTCGATTTTGACACTAATTTGATATTGTCACATGCATATGACTAAGTCCTCAAGTGATGCGGTTTAAGGTTGTCTTATAATTGGATAAAGGATACCACTTTATTTGTCCTGGTGTCACCTTCCACAAGAAGTGTGATTGACCATTTGGCCTTTGTTGGATTGATGAGTGGGCAACTCAATAAGAATTGGAAATTGATTAAGGAAGTTAGCAAGTTGAGATGGCAGTAAGCAAGGAAGAAGCATCAGTTGACCCTGGGGCTACAGCAACAGCCATTGGCGAGCAGCGAAAAAGAAACAATAAGAGGCAAAAGATCCAACTCCTTCTTTAATGAGCTTAAGGTCCAGTTCCCTCTCATTTTTAGATTTCCAAATTAACATATTCTATGGAATGTTATTACATGGCATTATTTTAATTGTTGAAATGGCCAGTATTTCCTTGCTCATTCTTTTGAAACTTGTTCCATGTCAATCATTTCTAGACTTATTCCATGTTGCATGGATAGTAACACAATGCTCCTAATAAGATTTATTCAACTAAAGCAAGCAAGCAATATAAAAGGAAATCACAACTTGTGGTATAGACAAAGTGGCAGCCTCTAAACAAGAATCGATAAACCTCAAGCGAGGAAACTAGCAAATCGAGATGATGATAGGTGGAGGAAACGACAACAAAAACTAGCTCCATAGTGACAAAAGGAAGCGGAATGAGGAAACATAGAGAGAGAAAGGGAAAACTATAATACTTCTTCAATGATATAATAAGGTATAGTTCCCTCTCTTTTTCAAACTTCCAAATTGGCATATTCTATGGAATGTTTCGTGTTGAAAGTATTCTACTTGTTGAATGGTTCCATATTGATCCTTACGAGACTTGTTCCAAGTCTACCCTCCTTGGACCATGTGTCACCCTGTCCCATAAGGATCATGACAAAAATGCTATTTGAGTGCATCTCAAAAGAAAGTGCATAAGCATAATAAAAGAATTCCATAGAAAAGGGCATACGCATGATAAAAGAAATGCCAATGGCATATTACTTAAGCTGGGGAAGAAAATACATAAGCAAAATAAAATAAGGTGCATACTATTAAAGAGTGAGAAAGGCAAAATTTGAAAGAATAATCGTGTGACAGAATAATCATGACAGATCAAAGTATACTCTTCCAAATTACAAACTTCAATGGCTAGACCATACCAAATAACCACAAATCATATTTGTGTGATATATACCTGTAGAAAATCATAAAGATCATCACTAACACCTTGTTCATTGTGACGGGTATCACGTCTATCTGAACTGAAGCTAAATCCAGTTCCAGTGGGCTGATCCACATATATAAGATTTGAAGCCTGCAAAATCCACAGAATAGAAATAATTTTCTGAGCCTACTTAATTCTAGCTCACTGGCACTAAAAAATCTTATCACAATAATTTATTTATTTCTCATTAACTCTTCTTCAAAACAATTCAGCATTGCACACAAAAACATCTAGAAAAATGCAGAAAGTAATTCTATAAGTGAACATATGTCAAGCCTACAAAACTAGGCAATTTAGCTGCAAATTTCAAACTAATCATATGAATTATTATTTCTTGTACATGGAGTATACAAATTTAGTAGTTAGTCAATAAACCAATAAAAAATCATACAAACTTCTTTTGCATAAGTTTTCGTCCAAATAGTTGAGTTCGCCTCAAACAGAAAAATAACTTGCAGGGAAAAACTTCAACAACGAACTTTTGCAATCTAGAGATTCAGCAACCTAAGAATAGAAAGCAATCGCCAGACTCAGCATACCTGGTCCCAACCAAATTGGTTCCACACGAGTGACATGTTATCAGCTATGCTGAAAGGACCATTCTCATAAAAGACAGCCAATTCGCTGCTGCAGCCAGGTCCTCCTGTCAACCAAATGACGACTGGATCCTTCTTACTATTCCTTGACTCAAAGAAAAAGTAGAACATCCTACAAAGAGAAAACAAGTACTCAGAGTTCAAGATAAAATCAAATAAAACCTACATCGTCACACGAAGCTAACATCCACCTTTATCAGAATCATACCTATAGTACTACCAGAGCAGGGGCAAAGAAGCCCTAATTTCTGAAATGGCCCAAACTACAGTCTACCACTCGCCAAAACTGAAATAACCAGCGCCCCTAATCGTGAAATGCACCTAACCAAAAGTCAATAGTCTCTCACCTAGCGTCATAGGTATGGGGAAGGCGGTAATAACCGGCGTGATGGCCGAGATCATCGGCGGAAGCCCCATCAGACAAGCCAGGGAAGCGGAAGCGCCGCTCGAATATTCCATTCTGCGAGGATCCGGAGAAGGAGGAGGATCCACCGCCCGCCGCGGAGGATGACTGTATGGACGCGTCCTTGGGGATGAGATTTAGGGCCCGGATCAGCTTCTCGGCGGTGGCGCGGGGAAAGGAGGCGGTGGAGGGGAGGCGTTGGTGGTCGGGGATCGAGGCGGCATCGACGAGGAGGAAGGCGGAGAGGAGGAAGGCGGGGAAAAGAGAGAGCATCGCCATGATCAGATGGAAGGAAGACCGAAAAAGAGTCGTTGTGGGATTTTTACCCTGCCCACCTGACTGCACACATTACTGAGCGTGAGTCCGGCGCCTGGAGGCCTATCCCCGAGTCACTTTTGCCGATCGAACTCGATGTTGTGTGACTGTATGGATCCAGGGCACATGATTCAATCAGAAGATATTTTTATTGTTTGTTTATATTTTTTTTTAGGTATATTATGGGTATTTAGGAGATAACATTTTAGAATTTAAGAATTGAATTATAACATATTTTAGTTAATAAGATTTTTTTTTAAAGGTTCAAGCTTCCTCCTTGGATTATAGTGTTCAAGATAAAAAATTTTAGATGTTCACGGGATATATTATATGTATTTAACGTTTAAGATTTTAGAATTTAAGTGTTGAGTTATAATAGATTTAAGTCAATAAGATTTTTTCTTATAGTGCTCAAGATAAAAAGAAATTTAAATCTCACATAGTATAATGTTAATTTTTTAAAAAAGAAATCTTGATTTAAAAAAAAAAATTAGAATCCCGGCATCACTAGGCGAGCACAAGGCACACAGCATTGGTTCCGCGTATATATATATATATATCCTACACATTCTTAGGGGGGTCGGATCTTCTAGACCAGGAATTCCTGATCCCTCCCTGGACCACATTCTTTGTATAAAACCCTCCCTCCCTCACGTGCGAAGCACATGCCAACGCAAAAAAAAAAAAAAAAAGCCCTAGCCCTCTTCCTCTCGTCGCCTCCCTCCAGCAAGCCCGCGGCGATTCCTCCAGTGGCCTCAGCATCGCCTCCCTCCCTCCAGCGCCGTCTCCAACGCCGGCCCACCTTACTCCGACGTTCCAGTAATTATAGATGCCGTCGCGAAGATACCAGGAACCTCAGATCTACAAATCTCCCTTTGCAAGGAAATGGTAGAGTGTACCCGTGCTGAGAAACGCACATTTCTGAGGCAACGAGTTGAGGCAAAACTTGCAGCTCTGCTGATGGAAAGCAAAGAATATTCTGAGGCCTTATCCCTACTCTCAGGTCTCATCAAGGAGGTTAGAAGATTAGACGACAAACTACTACTGGCGGACATTGATCTTTTAGAGAGCAAGCTTCACTTTTCCTTGCGAAACTTGCCAAGGCAAAAGCTTCATTGACTGCAGCGAGAACAGCTGCTAAACTCATTGCTCTGCTACCCTTTGTGTCTCGAATCCATTTTGATTGTAATTCTCATTTCGTGAACAAAAAATTGTCAAATTTATACATTCTGAGTCAATTCATTCAACTGAAACTTATTTAATGATTACACAAATCCAGGTCCTTCACAGTTTGCCCCCACAATGGCAATGCTATTGGTGGAAAAAAAGGTCCTCTGCTTGATCTAGAAGATCCAAGCAAGACGTCCTCTGGAGGGAGGGAGGCGACGCTGGAGTTGGAAGAGGCTAGGGCTTTTTTTGTGCGTTGGCGTGTGCAGGAGGGCGGCGCTGGAGGGAGGCCACAGGCAACGAGGGAGGCCGGCGCTGGAGGGAGGCCGGAGGCGACGAGGGAGGACGGCGCTGGAGGGAAGGAGGCGACACTGAGACTGCTGGAGGAATCGCCGCGGGCTCCTGGAGGGAGGCGACGAGAGGAAGAGGGCGACTTTTTTTTTTTTTTTTTGTGTTGGCGTGTGCGAAGTGTATACTAAAAGCCTAGCTTTTGGTATAAACATTTATCTAGAAATAAGAATCACATTGGTCAAATGTTTACATTTATGATAAATGTAGTTGTTCAATTAATTTATATTGTAGATAACATGGTGTGTGGTGTCACACACAGAGGATCATGTTATCAGTACCTTATAAATTATAAACAGTAGCTCACGACCATAATGGAAAGGAACAAATCATTGGAAGGTCGTAGTGTAATTAGATATTAGTTTATCTTAACTATATAATTACACTAGTACACTTAGAGTGTATTGAGTAGGACCATTAGAGGTCGTTTCTTTTATACTGACTTTATAAAGAAACAAAGACCTCAGTTATTATGGAAGTATGTGCTCTTAATCCTAATATAATAACAAGCACATATATTTGATATTTATTTCTTTAATTTATCAATGGGTGAGATTTAGTTCGATGAATCAATAAGCCCGATAAGTTGGGAAATGATATCACTTATAGTGTGTGTTGTTGATTATAAAAGGAAACTGTGTCCTAGTGATCTAGGTTGAGAATGTCCCCAAAAGGAGCTCATAAGGATTGTCATGTTAAACCCTGCAGGTGGACTTAGTCCGACATGACGATGAAGTTGAGTGGTACTACTCTTGGAGCTAGATATTAATTAAGTGAGTTGTCAGTAACTTACTTAATCAGTGGACATTTGTTATCTTAAACACAGGGAGATTAACACACTCATAATAAGAAGGAGCCCAAAAATGTAATTTGGGATTGGTGCGGTAGTTCAATAATAATTCTCTAGTGGAATGAATTATTATTGATAAAATTAAGTTGTGTGTTCGGGGTGAACACGGGATGCTTAATTTTATCGGGAGACCAAAACCAATTCCTCCTCTCGGTCCCTATCGTAGCCTCTTGATTATAGAGTACTATACCCACTTATACCCACCTTCTTAACCATCCTATAGGGGGCCGGCCAAGCTAGCTTGGAGACCAAGCTAGGGCCGGCCATGTTTTGGTTCATGGGTGAATTCATGTGGCCGGCCCTAGCTTGAACTCAAGCTTAGGTGGCCGGCCCTATTAAAATAAAAAAGGAATTTTATTTTTAAAATTTTTCTTATGTGGATAACATGATTTAATAGAGAGTTTAAAAATTTTAATCTTTCCTTTTATAAGATTCTACAAAAGATTAAGAGAAGAGTTAAATCTCTTTCCTTATTTGTAGATTAAAAGGTTGATTTTAATTTTGGTAAAAACTTTCCTTTTAATCATGTCCATGATTTAAAAGAGAGTTTAAAAATTAAATATCTCTTTTATAAAGCTTCTACAAAGATTAAGAAAAGATTAGATATCTTTCCTTATTTGTAGATTGGAAGAGATTTTAATTTTTAAAGATAACTTTCTTTTTATCCACATGTTTAAAAGAAATATTTTAATTTATAAAATTTCCTTTTTATTAATCATCATGAAGGAAAAATTATTAGAGAAATTTTTTATAAAATTTCCGGAAACAAATTAGGAAAGTTTTAATTCTTGATTGAATTAAATTTCCTTTGCTTGGTTTAAAGTGGTCGGCCACATTGTTGATGAGATAAAATTGTTTTTAATTAAATAAATTTTCTTTATCAATGGCAAAAGAATTAAGGAAATTTTTATTTAAATTTCCTTATTTGCCAAGGCCAAGGATTATAAAAGAGAGGGTAGAGGTGCCTTCATGGTGAACAACTCTATTATTTTTCCTCTCTCTTTTTCTTCCTTGGTGTGGCCGGCCATCCTCTCCTCCTTTCTTCTCTTTGATGGCCGAACCTCATCTTTCTTGTGGAGACTCATATGGTGGCTGGATCAAGTTTAGAGAAGAAGAAGAAGAAGGAGAGAATGAAAGCTTTGTTTCTAGCATCCCTTGGAGCATGGTGGTGGTGGCCGAACCTCTTCATCCTAGAAGATGTTTTGATGGCCGAAACTTGCAAGGAAGAAGAAGGTGCTTGGTGGTTCTCATCTCGGAAGATCGTTGCCCACACAACGTTCGAGGTTAGAAGAGGAATACGATAGAAGATCAAGAAGTCTTTCTAAAAGGTATAACTAGTATTTTTTCTTTCCGCATCATACTAGTTGTTTTTGGAAATAATACCAAATACAAGAGGCTTACGATTCTAGTATTTCGAATATGTTTTTTGAAGTTGTGTTCTTTTGTTTTATTTTTCCTTGTGATTTGATTGTTCTTTTTGGTTAACCTAAAGTTATTTTAGGAAATTAAATATTAGATTTCTATAAAAGGTTTTGTCTAGTCGGTGGTGGTTGCTCCCATATCCAAGAAGGCCATGTGCCTCGCCACGTCAGTACTGAGAACCAATTATGGAAATTAATATTTAATGGAATTAATAACTTAAGGTGATTTGGGTCAAACGTGTTAAGTTTCGCAGGAGATCCAAGTCAAAACCTAAAAGACCAAATAGATTAAGTTTTGGATCAAACGTGTTAAGTTCCGCAGGCGATCCAAAATTTAATTTAAAAGAACACATGGTAGCTAGGAAAAGGTTCAGACCTTTGTACAAAATTTTTGTACAGTGGAACCTCTAGGTTTTCCGAGTAGCAACCAACACTTCGCACGTGAGGGAGGGAGGATTTTATACAAGGAATGTGGTCCAGGGAGGGACCAGGAATTCCTGGTCCAGAAGATCCGGCCCCATTCTTAGGCGCCCCTCACATGTCTGAGGGTCAAATGCACACCCGGGTGCCCCGATTCAAAAAAGTGAATCGGGGCACCCCAGAAGTGTGCGCCAAAAATTGACATCTTACACGTTGCACAGTGCGCGACTGCACGCACAGGACATTAGAACGTTTTTTAATTTAATTTATTTTTTTATTTTTAAAATTCAACATTTCCTCCCATATAAATCCTAAATATATTACTATACCCTGTAAACGTATTACTATACCCATAACATCTAAATTTTTTTTGTTTTTAATTTTCTTTTAACTAAACACTATAACCCAATTGGGAAGTTTGAATATTAGAGGTAAAATCTTAAAAACTTTTAGCTTGAACACTATAACCCAATTGGGAAGCCTATGTTGGTCCCCGGGCGACCGACAAGAGGGGTGAATTGCCTGAAACCATAGTTTGCAAAATCGTGATCCGGATCGTAGGATCGTACGATCCTACGATCCGGAAACCCAAAACGATCCAGGATCGTGTAGAATCGCTTTTTGCAATAGGATCGCAGCAGGATTGGTAGGAGTGGTAGGATCGGAACAGAATTGACAGGATCGGAATAGGATCATAGTAGAATCGGAACAGGATCGGTGGAAGCTTTGAGAGGTCATAACTTTTGACTCGGATTGAACCACGATGTCTATAATATATCAAATCAAAGCTCTTTCAGAGATCTTTAATAAATTTCAAGGTTTATCCTTAACCACCCTATTTCAAACCCAACAAATATCATTTAAATCCTTTTCGGATGTCTAGAAGATTTTTTTTATTATATGCTTTTCATCTTATTAGGGTTTTAAATTATTTAAACATATGTTTAATTATTTTCGAGTTAGTTTTTTATCAATAATATTCTGTCATTTCTTTTCTCCAAAATAATGAGTTTTTGGATGTTTATTGTCTAGTATTGTGTGGCATCAACCAGTCTTTAGAAGATTATTTCCGGCATTTCAATAGCTTATGTTATATGTTGGGACCAATGTGTCCAGCTAGAGGGGGGTGAATAGCTTCTCGTCGCTTGCTCTTTGGTTGCGTCGTCTTGATGATATGCAGCGGAAAGAAAGACACAAAAAATCAAAACGCTAACACCTAGGATTTACTTGGTATCCACCTCAAGAAGAGATGACTAATCCAAGGATCCACACATGACACGCTATCTCCACTAAGAACAACTCCTTCTCGGTCGCAGCCGGAGGCGGAAAAGCCTCGTACAAACTCACACACAACAACACAACTCACATAAGAAGAAAATACAAGATATAAATGAAATACACTCTTCTTCTTGCTTACTTGTTGCTTGTTGTTGCCTCTTGAACCTTGGGAATGCACCCAAGCGCCTTCAAGAATTGGCGGTGAAGATCGAAAGAAGCTCGCGTGAAAATCGTTGAAGATCGCAGGAGAAGAACGTAAAGTTCTTGAAGGCGCTTTGGTGCATTCCCAAGGTTCAAGAGACAACAACAAGCAATAAGTAAGCAAGAAGAAAGGTGTATTGTAGTTATATCTTGTATTTTTTTCTTGTGTGAGTTGTGTTGCTGTGTGTGGATTTGTACGAGGTTTCTCCGCCTCCGGCTGCGACCGAGAAGGAGTTATTCTTAGTGGAGATAGTGTGCCGTGTGTGGATCCTTGGATTAGTCACCTCTTCTTGAGGTGGATACCAAGTAAATCCTAAGTGTTAGCATTGTGAGTGTTTGTCTTCGAGTATTCCACTACACAACAACAAGACGAAGCAAACCGACGCAAGCGCGACAAAACGCTATTCACCCCCCCCTCTAGCGGGCACATCGGTCCCAACATTATATACGTTAGGTGTTTTGTTGGCCTTTAAATTGAATTATCTTATAAATCAAGGAAATATTTTTGACATTAATGTGTTATTATTATTGTGTTAATAGAAATTTTATATTCTTTCATTTTATGATTTGAAAATATAAATATTATTATTATGCGAAAATGATAGTTGAATTACAAGTTAATTTAAATTTATACATGTAGTAATGTAATTTAAGGTGTTGGGTGTAAATGATTGCATATATATACAAAATTAGTTATTTATTTATATATAAATGAGTTTTTATGTATTTTTCTAATTATTAATCATGTATGATAAGATTTTAAGGGTTTTTGGTAGGATCGTACGATTCTACGACCCGATCCTGACCCTAAATCGATTCTGCATAGGATCGCGATTCTACAAACTATGCTTGAAACTACAAGAATACTTTTTCTTGATCTTTAGACTAAGTTAAGCAAACATTTGTTAAGAAATAAAAAGTAAATGCATAAAATAAAGAAAGAGACAAGAATATTTACTTGGTTTGCAACCAGAAGATTCCTAATCCAAGGTAAATATAGTTCACTAAAAATCTCTTTCTTCAAAAGGCAGAGTAACCTCTTACAACGTTGAAAGCTCATAAAAGTAAAAAAACAGAACTAGAAATTGAAGTACACAACTTGTTTACAAGTGTTGTTCTAAACTACTGAGACCAGGACTCTATTTATTATATGTTGGTCGAATTTGACCATTTGTTGACATGACAGCTCCGGGCGCCTGGATGGGGTCCGGCGTCTGGTCGTGGATAAAATTTTATCCACGCTGACAATGGTTCGCAATAGATAAACTTATCCTGGTCGGGGTACCCGAACACAGTTGACGTGCCCTAGCTCAGTAGCACATCGAGGAGGCACCCCTAGGGGTGCCCGAGGGCCAGGGTGTCGAGGCCGTATTGGTGCTTGGACCAGTCCAGGTGCCCAAACAATTAGCACCAAGTTGACTATCTAGTTTCTCCTCTGGTTCGACTTCGTTCGCATTTCGACCATTCAGAATTGGGTTCACCCGAACCCATCTTCCGGTCTTCTCGTATAGCAATCTTCCGCTCCGGCTTCTTGTCCCTCAGAAATGTCACACGCTTCCTTCTCATCCGTTAGCGTACTCTTCCGCAGCACCTCATCCCTTGGACGCACTGAGCTCATCGACTCTCTCCCGTGTCATCCTTCTCGTTAACATCGTCTTTCGCTCGACTTCTTGTGTTTCTAAGTTCCTACACACTTAGACACAAGACATCAAACATAAACAGGACCTAATCTTGACTTGTTGATCACATCAAAATCACCCCACGGGGTATTTACAACCTAAACCCTAAGGGTAAAGAGTTAAAAAAAACTATATTAAAATTTTTTATGTTTTTGCCTCTAGGTTCCAATTTCCCAACTGAATTATAGTGTTTAGTTAAAAGAAAAATAAAAAAAAGTTAGAGGTTTACGGATATAGTAATGTGTTTACGGGGTATAATAATATATTTGGGATTATATTCGAGAAAATATTGATTATAAAAATTAAAAAATATATATATAAAAAAGAACAAAAAGGAACACGTTGATATCCTGTGTGCGTAGAGTGATGACGAGTAGGATATCAGTTTCGTGTGTGTGTATATATATTTTCTTTAGTTCTTAAGCTCGGGGTGTGATCTAAGTCATCCCTGCTTAACCTGACTTGTTAGACCAAGTCAAGTCGTGTCAAAGCACATTATATGCACGTTCGAAAACCAACTCCTAAAATATTTATTCATTCAAATTATGGTCCTCTTAATTATTCTTATTCTTACGAGTACTTTATTATTATATTATATTATATTATATCCATGAAGTACCAGAAGGATTTTTTTTTATATATGAATAAATGCTCTTTTAATTTATTTGCCAAATGATTTATTTACTTTAGGACGAAGAAGTCATGGTCACGGGGCGACAGTTAAGACGTAGTATTGATTTGATTTTTAGAATGTCCTGGTTCGATCTTATGGATGAAAAAAGTATATAAGTTTACCTTCATAAGTACTGATTCAGTGTTGGGACGATAAAGATCTTGAAGTCAACTGCCTATTATTTGATATTGTACTTTCATGATTTATCTTTAGGGATTGATTGAGAACTTTTATATGACCGTGAGTTGACCGTCTCCTATGTTAATTAGAATGTAAAAGTTGGACATCGTGTTATCAGAGTATTTACAATACATTATTATTATTATTATTATTATTATTATTATTATTATTATTATTATATTCATCACCTCATAAAAAATATAAGGTCCACTGTCACATATTCATTATAACATATATCTTTCACCCACATTACTTTTAACATTAACACTTATTATTTATTAGTCTCACCATTCAAATAATCCTCCTAAAATTATATCATATTAAATAAATATATTTTAAAATATTTAAATTATTATTTTTTTAATAATAATTTTATTTTTTAAAAAATATTTTTAATATTTGTTAAAAAATAATATTATTTTTTTCAATTTAAAAAAAATAAAAATAAATAAATAAATAAAAATGAGACGGGCATTCAAAGACGTTAATCCATTTGAAACCCCTCTCTGAAGAGGACTATTAAATAAGCATTATAATACTCACTACAAAAAAAAATAGCATTACTGACAGATTATTCCGTCGTAGTTCCATCGATAGAGGTATTTACCGACGGAAAATAATGTGTCAGTGTAAAATTCGTCGAAAAAGTATACTCCGATGGAATACCTGTTTTGTCGATAAATATATTGATGAAATATCTGTTTCCGTCGGTATATATATACTGACGGAACATGTATTCTGTCGAAAATCTTGTCTTAATACATCATAATCCCATTTAGAGATTACCGACGGAATTGGACATTCCGTCGGGAATCCCTAAATGGAATTACCGATAGAATGTCCAATTCCATCGGTAATTACCGACGGACTATCCAATTTCGTCGGAGAGTACTGACGCAATTGGACATTTCGTCAATAAATATTTACGATATCTACCAACTGATTTTTAATTCCGTCGAAAAATTAAAAAAAAATCACAAATGTCATTTTAATTCAACCCATAAACTGTATACAATTTTTATACACATAAAGTACCATCACAAACGATGGCATTTTCCTATATACAAACGATATAAAAAGTTCACAATCCACAAATACATTTCACATTCATACATCCATACATTTCACAATCCAAATACTAATAGAAACTCATATCTATCCATATCTATAATAGAAACATTCTTACAAACAAAAAAAAAAAAAAACTACAATAGCCACTCATAATCCAAATAGTACATCCATATCTAAGATTATAATAGAAAATCTTATATAATGTCAAATATGATAGATTTATATTATATTTATATATAACTAAAAATGTTGCATATATATTATAAGTTTTAATACCTGGATAGTTAGCATGAGCAAATATGATCATCAATGACAATAAGTCTGAACTCCTGAAACATATAGTAACACAAAATTTAAATATTAATCTAGTAAATTATCAAATCATAATAAATATATTTTGCATGAGTTATGGATGATAAAAAATTTTAAGTTATGGTTGAACAAACTTAAAAAAAACTAATGATCATGATCTGATGGATCCTGAGTCTCCTGTGGCGGTGGGGGCAAATGACCTACGAACGCTCGCATCTAAGCCATGAGAGCATCGTGATCCTGTTTTCGCTTTCGATCATCCTTAGCTCGTTGTCGCTCAACCGCCATCCACTCATTCATCTTCTGATCCATTGAGGCAACTTAAGTACGCAGTTCTTGATTTTCCCGTCTTAAAGACTGCATCTCAGTAGAAGAAGAAGAAGAAGATGAAGAAAAAGAAGAAGAGGAACCATCACGACCCCTAGGAGTCCTTAGACGATCAAATACGACTTTGGCTTGGGAGCCAAGACCATAGAGGGTGGAGTGTTTTGTCCGTCCAACGACAACATCATAATAAATATCATTTAGTGCCTCGGTGGATAGAGACTATGACTCCCCCCACCCTTTGCTGGTGGCTGAGATGCTTAAGCCACTCTATATGATCCTGTGTGAAAAAAATATAATATGAATATTATTCAAGTTAATCATAATTACAAAAGTTAATAATGATAGAAAGTTAAATGTAATAAAGTAAATAAGCTTACGTGTATGATCTTCGATCTGAGATCGACAAATGTATTATCATTCTTCTTGTGAGTCTTAAGAAAGACCTTCATACAAGTAGGCTGGCGACTAGTTCATGTTCCTGCATGCACAAATAATTTGGGACAAAATTATATAAATTCCATGCACTCCATACCATCTCGAAAACATACGTCGGTCTTGTGCCCTTCTTTCTGATGTAGTACACATGTCTCTGTACAGTTTGACACAATAGCTATTCCATATGGCCATAAATTATTTTTGTTGACCTTCTTCCCATGTATACCTTTTCTGTAATTATAAGTTGAATATTTAGTATATGAAAGGACAAATGTAACATGGAATGTCAAATATATTAAATTACTTACTACAAATTCATTATAGTAAAACATCTTCATGTCCTGGTCTACATGTCTCCATGTAGTACTAGAAGTACATACTCTTTCTTTAAATTTTTCGGTGATGTAAGATGAAATCAAGTGGCTATCAGGAACGAATCTGCAAGAAAAAAATATGCATGATATCAATACTAATAACAAAAAATACTTACATGTCTCCAACAACTCTAATAACTTTATAACCACGCGGTGATATTGCTTGTTGCGCAGCTATAATAATATCTGCAAAATAATATTACAGCACAACATATATATACTAAAGTTTTCAAACATGCATGACGTCAATACAAAACAACATGCAAACATAACTTAATTGATGAACAATAATGCTAATATTTTATTATTTTTAGCATCTGACTAATCGACAATAACAATTTCTAAGTCCTCATCGCTAGACTGTTAGTTGATGTGAGCTCGAGTGTCATGCTATGGGAGCTTATCAAATTACAATTAAAGTTACCGAACCCCTCTACACTAAAGTAGTATAGAGTTGACTCGGGTCGTCTCCCAAAGAATGTAACGATAGGATGATGACTTCAGGATTGGTTATGGCTTTTGGATTTCTGATATGAAACTGGGGTTTTGGGTTTTGAATTTTAAACTACGATATGAAATAACAAACAAGTATGAAATTAAACCTAAGGAACAAAAGAGCAATGCAAGTATGAAATCTAATCATAATTAATGAAAGACGTCCTATCTATCCATTAATAGTAATTTCATAGTACATTGTCACTCTACACTACGATTCACCATTAATGAATTAAACTATGGAATAAAACAACCACACATTAAATGAACCTAACCTAGTAAATGAAAGACGGTGCAAGTAAGAAAACCTAGTCTAACTTAAACTATGATTGCAAGGAAATTAAAGACAACATAAAGTAAGCAACTAAAGAAATTAAGCATAAAACGTAATCTAACCTTATCTAATTGCAAGTAAACAAAGACATAACATAAGAGAACCATGCAACATTCAATTAACAAAGCATTGCAAGAATCAAAACTAAGAAAATGCAAAACTAGGATGATCAAGATGGTTGGGGCATTTCAACAAACACTTGATGAGCATTAAGTAAACTAAGCAAAGTACGTGTAAATTTAAAATAGGAAAGAACAGCTTAGTACAAGCATCAAACAATCAACTAAAAGAAACATCAACAATCAATTTGAATCAAGTGAAAACTGCAACAAACAAAAGCTGTCCAAATCTAATGAAGAAGAACTGCTGATGAAGGCAGAGCTGTGACTATGAAAACGTGGAGAAGAGATGCTCGGACTCAAATTGCTATTGTGGAGTTCCGTCCAGATCTGTTGAAGACGAAGGAACTGCTCGGTCTTGAAAGTTGCTATTGAAATCTGATGAAGGAAGAAGTTCTGCTCGGATTGAGGTGGAATGGGTACAAACTCCTCCTCTTCTAACCCTCCCTGTAGTCACACAAAACGTCCAGCTCCAGAACCCCCGAAACTGATGACAGCAGCCAAGATACCGGCTGTGAGAAGGCGCTGTGAATGGGAATGAACCGCCGTCGATCCTCTGCCTCTGTTGCCTGAACCCCAGTAGGAAGAAGTGAATGGTGCGCTGATGGATGTCTTGCTGGAGAAACCCTCTCCGGCGAGGTGAAGATGGTTGATGCCGAACCTTGCTGTCGGATCCATTAAGAATAGGGTTCAAAATTGGGCTCCAAATTGGATGAGTTGGGCTTTTGTGATTGGGCTTAAGGAGTGCAGCTCTACTTCTTTCTTGATCCAAATTGGAATGAAATGAGTCAAGCTCTTCAAATTAGCTCATGCTCAACCTTAGCATTGGGTCCAATTAATTTGACTCCACTCATGTCTATGACTCCTCTTTAATTCCCTACAAAAATCATGAAATAATAGCAAAATTAGGGAAAAAGTATAAAAAGCTCATAAATATATCATAACTCATGAATCATAATATTAAGCAAGATTTAAGTGAATGAGAGGATAAAAATGCTAAGTATGAGAGCTAAAATATTACATAAAAATGCTAATTATCATTAGTACAACTTCATCTTCATTGTTAGATATTTCTCCATCATCTATCTCCTCGTAAGTAACATTAACATCTACAAGTAATTGAGATGTAGATTGGAGTTGTGCATCAACTGAATGTCTCATCACTTCGTCATTCTGAAATGCATCATGGTTCTGAGCAATGATGGTGTTCGACATTTCTATTGTTGAGCGAGGCTTCGATTGGCAAACAAACAACCATTCACTAGGTCTTCTTCTCTTCGTAGGGTATTCAAGATAGAAAACCTGACCCGCTTGTACTCCGAAAATAAAGGTTTAAACTTATTGAACCTTTTGTTTGCATTAACCTCAACTAAATTATAATGTGGATGTATTCTGGTACTTGTTCTTGGGGTAGGATCGTACCATGAACGTTTGAATAACACACACCTTTTTATAGGTAATGCAGGATATTCAACCTCTATGATTTCCTCAAGTCTACCATAGTAATCAAACTGAGTGTTATTGTTGTCCATAGATCATTTAACGCAAACACTAGAATTATAGGTTAATCTTCGTGAATCTCGTTGTGCCACGTGGAATTTGAGCCCATTCATATAATAATTAGAGTAGACCTTTATTTTACGAAGGGGTCATGAGGCAAGATTCATTATCCTATTATTTGTCACATTTGATATTCTACGATCTTGAACCTATAAAATTAATAGACATTAGGACACTTCATAATACACATGAACTTAAAAATTTGATAAAATCTCCAACTTACATATATTTCAAATCATAATGCAAATTCAGACTCTAACTTTTTAGCTACCCCACCTGCATCCATTGATGGATTTTGTAGATATAGTTGTTGTTCATACAAGCTGGGAAGAAGGTAATTTTAAGATAATTGAGATATCAAACAATCAAATTAAACAGGTGATAAATTTTTTATTAGAGAAGTTAGCTGACTTTATGTATGATTTGACTTCATCACAGTTTAAGAGTATATATGTTCTTGCAGCATGATTTTTTTCAGAAGTTAAAAATCTAGAAACAGATGCACCAATTGGCTTACCAGGAAACTTGAAAATAGAAAGCATCGAATGGTCTATTGTCTGAGCATTATCAGAATTTCTAGGACATTTGTGATGTCTGGTCTTCACATTATCAGCAAAATAATAGGAGCAGAAAAAAGATGCTTCTTCAACCAGATAAACATTACATATTGAACCCTTAACTCTTGCTTTATTACAAACATTATTCTTTAATTTTCTTAAAAACCGTTTTAAAGGATACATCCATCTGTATTGCACAAGACCAACTATTTGTGCCTTATATGGTAAATGTACTAGAAGATGTTCCATTTAATCAAAAAAAATTGGGTGGAAATATACGCTCCAGCTTACATAGTATGAGAGGAATGTCTATTTCTAGCCGAAGCATATCATCCATCATAATACACCTTGCTGTCAAATCTCTAAAAAATATACTCAATTCTATGAGTACTTGTCAAACATTATGAGGAAGTAAATCATGGAAAGATACTAAAATAAGTCTTTGCATGAATACATGACAGTCATGACTCTTCATTTCAAACATCTTTAACCTGTTTATATCCACCCATCGAGCCATATTTGAGGCATACCCATATGAGAATTTTATTTCTTTCAACCAACTACATAAAACCTGTTTACCGTCTTTGTGTAATATATAACAAGCCTTTGGAAATCTATTGATTGTTTCATCCTGATGCAACTCTGGTCTGTTGATTAGTTCTTTTAATTCCTCACGTGATTTTGCAATGTCTTTAGTTCTTCCAGGCACATTCATCGCAGTGTTGAATATATTATCGAAGAAATTTTTCTTAACATGCATGACATCTAAATTATGTCGAATAAGTAGATACTTCCAATATGACAACTCTAAAAAAATACTCTTTTTCTTCCAACCACATTTGCACATCCTAACAATGTATTTATTTAAGTCATCGGAACCAGGTTGAGATACTGGTAGAAATCTATAATTGTCTATTTGTTCAATGATTTCTTCACCTAAAATATGGACTGTTAAAGGAGGTTTTCTGACTACCACGCTTTTTAGGATTTTTTTTATTTCGCCTAAAAAGGTGATCAACAAGTAAAAATTTACGGTGATTATCAAACTAAGATACTTTCCCATTACAAGGTAATGAAATGCATCGGAATCTGTCATACAGTGTGGACAAGCTAATATACGAACCGTGCTCCATCCTGATAACATTGAGTATGCTGAAAAATCATTGATCATCTATAATAATATAACATGCAATCTAAAATTAGTTTTACTTGCAACATCATAAGTCACTGATCTTATATTCCACAAATCATTTAATTCGGTAATTAGCGGCTGTAAAAAAATATCTATCTTCTCTTTAGGATTGGTTGGACCAAGAATAAGCACAGTAAGGAATATAAATTCATCTTTCATGCATATCAATGGTAATAAATTGTATGGTGTTAATATAATTGACCAAGATGAATATTGCTGTCCCGACAGACCAAATAGTTGAAATCCATCTGTAGAAAGTCTCAATCTCACATTACGTGGTTCTATTGCAAAGGAGAGAAATACAGTATCAAAATGTTTCCGTGCAGGGGAATCACAAGGATGACACATAATTCCTCCTTCATGCTCATGTTCATGATGCCACGTCATGTAATAAGCTGTAGCACTAGATGCATATAAGCGTTGAAGTCTAGCAGTCAAAGAAAAGTAATACATCACTTTCCAAGCAATATTTTTCTTCTTCTTCCTTGGTATGCGAGTACGATGCTTATAACAAGGGTGACTATAAATTTTGTATTCACTCAGTTCGTTGTCTTCATTCCAAAAGATCATGCAGTTATTTATACAATAATCAATCTTCTCTATAGGCAAACCTAAACCTCTAACCAATTTCTTTGTACTATAAAAAATATTCGTCATTATGTTGTCAGCAGGGAGAAACTCTGACATCAATTGACATATGTCATCGTAACATCTTTCTGAAAAATGATTTTTTGCTTTCATATTCAATAACCTTACAGTAGCTGATAATTGCGAATGACTAGAGGGAATGTCTTCTCATACTTCTCTTTCACTAGCCTTTAACATTTCATATAGTTATTGATATTCAGGTGTTGGTATTTCGTTGATATTGGAATAATCAACTGCATCATTCATTGCATCGTGAACCATTGATTGTATTCCAATATCATAAGTTGATGATTCAGGCACAATAAAAGTTGTACCAGATGAAGAACCACCAGAAGACCCAATTGGTTCATACAAATAAGACTCTCTATGACAGTACCAATTGTAATAATTTAGCACAAAATAATTTCTACATATATGTACTTTAACGGTATCCTCATCACGGAAAGCTCTATTTGATATTTTTTATGATTGTACGGACACCGTAACTCGACACCATTTATACATTCTGGATGACTCTTAACGAAGTTCACAAATTATTTTACTTTAGAAATAAAATCATCTCTAATAAATCCTTGTTCTAATCGATTATACATTCATACTTTGTTCATAGACATTGTCACCTAATAATAATACAATTTAAAACACTATTAAACTTTTACAATTTAATTTAACATTAATTAAAGTAATCAAATATAATATAGTGTGAGTAGTTTCCATTTAACAACATAACATATTAGATCACACATAACGTTCATTTTCTATTGAACATTTAAACTTAGTGAACCAAAACAAATCTAAATTGTTTTTCCATATATTAAACATGTAGTATCTACCAACACTAAAATCACCATATATATGACTATATCATGTTATATATCAAAATACTAACTTAACCTACATCTAAATTCAATCATATAAATTATACCTGAATATGTGTAGTCAACCGGAGAAGAGGAACAAATGTAGTATACTGCAAAAGAAATAAAATTTAGAGAAAATTAATAAAAAAATATGATATGCTAAGATAAATTCAAAAGGAACAAGCCGATGGTCGCCCAACCTACGCACCGACAGTCGACAAAGAAGCCAACCACGTGCTGTTGGCCGCTATTGGCGCCATAACACCCGCCAGGCGCGTGCTGGCGGTCGCCGTAGCCGCATGCTGGCGACCGGCACAGCCGGCAATCGCGGGTTGGTGACCTGCACAGCCACCAATCGCGGGCTAGTGGCCGGCATAGCCGCCAGGCGAGTGCTGTGCCGGCCGCTAGTCACTGTCGATGTCGGGAGGAGCAGGAAAGAGGGAGAAAGAGGAGACGTACCGAATCACCGGAGATCTGGATCAGAGGAGAGGCCTGGAGATCAGGATTGGAGGGGAGGAGAGCAGCGAGCGCGCGTGAAAAAAAAAGGATCGGGTGCTCTAAAAATAGATTTACCAATGGAGATAAACATTTCTATTGATAAATACAGATGAAAAATTTATTCTATTAGTAATCTATAATTATACTAGTAGAATTTATTTTCTATCGATGATTATCGATATTTTTTTCCATCAATAATTTCATCAGTATTATTATTTTTTCGTTAGTGACCTATTTAATACCTCGTTACGGATGCTCTCAGCAGAAGAAACGTGGTGTAATATTTTTCAAACATGACAACTTGCCACGTAGCTCTTGATAAGAGTTTTAAATGAATGGTGTAGCCGAGTTTTTATTTTTTAATATAAAATGTTCATACAATTTGACTTTAGGGCACCATAACTGAAACTTTATTGACTGAAACAATAGCCAAGAGTTTAATTTAATAAACTCAAGATAGTGGGACAACATATTAAATTTTATTATTCTCATTAATTCTTTTTTTTTTATTTTACAAATATTACCAGTATCTTTGTTTAATCTATGTCGAAATGTTAACCGTAGGAGATAATTCAAACTTTCAAGTAAACTAGAATAGAGTTTTCAACGAAAAATCTTAGGATGACTAAATATTTTTTTTTTGATAATAAATTAAAAGAATTTTTTTTTATCGATTTTATCAAAAGGGCAACCTTCCGCGCGTGGTACAATGATAAAACAGAATAAATAAGAAGATGGTAATTTAAATTTTAATATAGATGAATATTTTAAAGATTAATTTTTAATGTAATTTAAAATTGTATTCTAAATTTGCCGAATAGATAAACCAGAAGACAAGGTTATTTACTTCTGAGCTGGATAGATCCAAGAAAAAATGGTGAGCTGAGCTTTAGATGGGGAAGGGATGGACTAAGTAAACAATATTTTTATAAAAAAAAAATTAATATGTAATAAATATGAAACATTTTTTATAAAAATTATTTTACAATATGCAATAAAAAAAATCTTTGTATAGCTCAGGACAACCCTTAAGATGGTTCTTCTCTGCCTTTAGGATTAATCGGACGAAACTTAAAAATCTGAATTATTTTTTTAAAAAATCCTATTTTAAAATTATCAAAAGGGTATATACTTGTTTGTACTTAGTCAATCTAACCACATAAATAGGAATCGACAACATATAACTCAATTCATAACATAAATTAATGTGGTATCATTTTGTACCAAATAACTCTACGGCTATTTATTGAATCATATAGTTAAGTTTTTAAAATTACTTAGATCAGATAGGATAATTTAAAATTATTAAATCAAGTCGATTAATTTTTTTATCAGTCAAATTAATTTTACTTTGTGATGAAATGTCAAAATTCTAAATAAATACTGATTTTTTTTTTATCAAAGTCAATTTTAGATCATATTGATTGATGGACCAAACAATCTCAGATTAATATGAAATTAGTTTCTATATATTTAACTATCTCTCCTAATTATATCCATACTCTTAAATGTTAATTTGACTCAATATATTAAGAGCAGTGATTTTTTGAACACGAATATATTTGAAAAAAATTATTTATATTCAAAAAATAACTGATCTCAATATATTAGGTTAAATTAGTTTTTGAGGACATAAGTATAATCAGAAAAGGTAGATGAACACATAAACATTAGTTTTATATCAATCTAAAGTTATTTGATTTATATGAAACTAGTTCCTATGTGTTCATCTATCTCTTTTGATTATATCTATGTTCTCAAACATCAATTTAACTCAATATATTGAGAGTAATAAATTTTTAAACACAAATATGTCCATCAACCGATTTTGCCTCAAACTGGATGATGGACCAAATGACTTCAGATTGACATGAAAATAGTTCCTATGTGTTTGACTAGTATCTTAATTATATCCATGCTCTCAAACATCAATTCGATCTAATATATTAAAAGCAATAATTTTTTGAACATGAATTAAAATTTTCAAATATATTCATGTTAAAAAAATCATTGCTCTCAATATATTGGGTCAAATTGATGTTTAAGGGCATGTATATAATCAAGAGAGGTAGATGAACACATATAAACTAGTTTTATGTAAATCTGAGATTGTTTGGTTCATCAGTCGATTTTGGACAAAATCGACTCATGGACCAAATGACCTTGAATTGATATGAAACTAATTTTTATGTGTTAGTCTACCTCTTCTGATTATATCCATGTTCTTAAATATCAATTTGACCTAATATATTGAGAACAATAATTTTGTGAATACAGATATATTTGAAAATTTTAATTCATGCTCAAAAAATAATTGTTCTCAATATATTAGGTCAAATTGATATTTGAGGATATGAATATAATCAAGAGAGATGGACGAACACATAAGAACTAGTTTCATATCAATCCAAGGTCATTTGGTTTATTAATCAATTTTGGACAAAATTGATAGATGGACCAAATGACCTTGAATTGACATGAATTAGTCTTTATATGTTCGTCTACTTCTTCTGATTATATCCATGCCTTCAAATACTAATTTGACCCAATATATTGAAAATAATAATTTTTAACATGAATTGATTTTTTCAAACATGTTCGTGTTCAAAAAATCATTGCTCTTAAGATATTAAGTCAAATCGACGTTTAATGGCATAAATATAATTAGGAGAGATAACCGAACACATAAGAACTAGTTTCATGTCAATCCGAGATCGTTTGGTTCATCAACTGATTTGACATAAAATCGACTTTGATAAAAAGAATAATAAATTAGTCAACTGATTTGCTTAGAATTTTGATGTTTCGACATAGAGCAAAATCGATTTGACTGATAATGAAAATCATTCGACTGATAGGGTAAAATAGAAAATGGGTACGTGATTTAGTAATTTTGAAATTACCCTACACGATTTAATAATTTCATGTGGTAAAAGGCGAAATCGCTCGCCCCCAGCGCCCCCGCCGCACCCGACCCAAGGCCATCACGAGGGAGGTAAATCACAGCATCCTGAGCGAGCATGTGGCAGGTGGGGTGAGTTGCACAGGACCGGGGATTTATGCCCCGACTACCCTTAGTTTTAACCCCATAACCTCATGTGGTAAGTATCCCACCACATACCAACTCGGATGACTTGTGGAGTCAACAAGAAAATAAAAGAGCTGATTTAATAATTTCATAATCTTATCTACATGGTTCGATAAAAAACAGATAACTCTCGTGTCATGTTTACTTAGAGGCGCAAATCATATAAAGTATGGATTCTAGATCAGCTAAGGCACTTTCGGTTGTTTACTTATTTTAAACTGTATCAATGAACGAATTTTAAATACATCCGTTGATTAAATTTGATATGTTATCTCGTCAATCTAAAATCGAACGTAACACTTCCATTCGTCCTTCCTTCTCGCTTTGACTACTTCCAGGTTACTCGACAACCAACGGTGATGTTGCGAGGCATGAGGTCACGAGCGTCACGGACGAGGTTTGAGGCTGTGGCCTCAATAGAGATGGTAACGGGGCGGAGTGGAGGTGAGTTTACCATTCTTATTTTCATCCTGTTTTCATTTTTTTGAATTTGGAGATTCCCCGAATCCGAACACATGGGTTCGGGGATTCCCTATCCCGTCCCATTTCTAAATTTAATTTATATTATTATTATTTAATAATAATTATTAATGATAATATTAATATTAATATCAATATCAATAATATTATTATTAATAATATTTTCAAAAATTTTAATATTAATATTAACACTATTATTAATATTTTTTTAAAAAATTATATTATTATTTATTAATATTAATAATAATAATATTCGGGACGGGTTCGAGAATGGGGATAGTATTCCCATACCCGCCCCAACCCGTCCCATCCCCAAAAAATCGAAGATCTCCATCTCCATTTCGAATTTTCTCCACGGAGCCCCAAATTTACGGGAAAAATTATCATCCCTAGACCTCATGATGAGCTCTTGGTGACACTCCCAGGGTATAAATCACCATCGATGATGGGGAATATCCCTTATAGCGACAATTACTAATACAAAATGATACAAAGCCAAGATTGTAACAACAAAATCATATTAAAAATAATAATAATAATAATAATAATAATAAAAAAGAAAAGAAATCGAATATATAAATATATAGGTAAAAGGAAAGGTTTTGCATGCACGCACAACTTTAAAATTACATTTAAAATATAAAAGTGAAAATCAATGAAATAGAAACAAATATCAAGTGACAAGTATTAAAGAAAAACCAAATTGAAACAGTAAAGACGAACACAAAATGAACCATCAAAGTAACGTACGTGGAACCAACAACCAACACCTAAAACTTTTAAGTGAGTTGAGAATATCAAAGTAACATGAATCGACAACCAAGACATAAAACTTTTAAGTGAGTTGAGAATCGTAAAAGAACATGGAATCCATAATCAAGACCTAAAACTTTTAAGTGAGTTGAGAGTTAAGAGACTTGTACTTAAGAGAAGGTAGTATTTAACTTAAGCAAAGAATTAACTATTAGGATGATCATAGTTAATGATCTAGTTAACTCTCAACTCACTGAAAATTTTTAACTGTGGGAGAAGAGACAACCAAATTAGAGGGGTAAATAAAAAGCACTAAGCTGCAAGTGATGATCATATACTCTTGCTACGAAACGAACAATCAACTACTTACATAATCACTAACACATGGGGTTGCTCCCACAAGCTTACATAATTGGTACTTGCATGTGGTATTACTATAATAAATCATGGAATAGATTTTCAGTATGTTGAAATATAATGCAAGTCATCTGACCACATACAAAGGGTCATTATACTGGGCAAAGCTTCCTGTGATTTATCTTTTTTTCAAATCACATGGGGTAGTCCTAGAGGGGCCCCTAGGGCAGGGATGGAGCCACCCCAAAGGTTGGGTTGGGCTCTAACCCAATTTTTTTTTTTAAAGTTAGTAATATGTATTGAGTTTTATTTTTTATTAGGCTTAAGTCCTAGGAAAATTATTTTGGCCTTTAAGCTATTATAATTTTTAACCCATTAAATTTCTTTTAGCTCAATAAAACATAGAAAGCTCAAATAACCGATCAATTTACTAGTCTTCTCAGATACACAAATCGAGAGGCACAATTTGGTTATCTGCCCAACCACTAGCCATTAGAGGTGCGTGGAATGGGGGTGTGGGTCATGATTCATTCAAAAATATTCTTTCTTGCCCAACCATCCAACATGCTATATGGCATAATCTTGGATCCTAGATTGACTCTCGATTGATCTCAAGGTACGCATCCATTGGATGGAATCCAATTAGAGACATCTAGATTTGTTTTTTCCTTGTTTTAAACCCAGAAGCTAGTTCATTAATTAGGGTCGGCTCCGGAAGACTTCTGGGATGATTAGAGTAAATGATAAGTATATATCCAACCCTTTTTTCTAGACCGATCTTGGTTTGGAACCCTGCCTTTATTTATTCTATCAATCGATAAGCATGGGTGGGGTGGAGATAAATGATTAGTAGTTTTCATTAGAATCAATCATTTGTAACATACATGAGATTGTTTTAGATTGCACAAATGATATTAGTAGTTTTTTAATCTGGTAAAAAATAAAAATTTATATATTGATGCTTTCTTTCTTTTTTTAACACAATTAAAACTAAGATAGTATGAATAAGGTAAAAAATATATAATTAATTAATTATTTTTGTTGAATTCTTAGACTATTACTGAGATTATCTTTTGTTTGTGTGTTTAGTATTTATTTGGATGTTCATCAATTTGTATATTATATGTTGGTCCTTTCTCATTAGTTGTATATGATAGATTGGTTTTTCTAATGGAAGCTCAAGGAGGCAAGATGAAGAATATAATTTCATATTTTAAACTAAAAGCTAGTACATCGACAGGAGAGGAGCATTCCCCAACTAATGTTGAGATCTCAAACCATGATGAAGAACTTCCTGCCAAGTATCAAAGAGTTGATAGTGATGTTAGTGTTTATGTTCAACTAGATCCAGCCATGCGTACTCCAATATGATAATGCCTAGTCAATGAAAGAGATGAAATCAGACAAGCTTATATCTTAAGAGGGTCATATCAACCTGTTATGGAGTAACTGCAAACCAAATTAGGAGAACAATATCAACAATTTCAAAATATTGGTTTGAGCAATTTCCTTGGTTGGAGTACTCTGTAAGTACCCCGTGTTGGTTTTGATGCGGTCAACCAAGTCAAGTTAGGTCCTGTGTATTTGATTCTTGTGTCTAAGTGTGCATGAGGTTAGGAACACAAGAAGTTGAGCGGAAGATGCAGTAGACAAGAAGGATAGTACGAGAATCAAGTAAACGGACTCGGTCCATCCGAGGGATGAGAAGTTGCAGAAGAGTACGCTGGTGGAGCGAGAAGGATGCGTGACGCTTCCGAGGGACAAGAAGTCAGAACGGAAGCCTGATCGAGGAGAAGGCCAAAGTTGGATTCGAGTAAGCTCAACTCTGGAAGGCCGGAGCATCACCCAAGTGACTAGAGATAAAGCCAACGACCGGAGAAGGCATCGAACGGTCAACACGAAGCTGACCGATTCAGGCGCTTGGACCGTCTGGGTGCCCAGACCAATTTTGGTGCCGAAGAGCCGCTCTTTGCTGTGGATCATCGCTGGGTTCACATTAGCAGTGGTCTGGGCACCCGGAGCGGGTCAGGGCACCTAGACCGTGCTCCGACCAGTGGGCTATAAAGAGAGCCTTGGTCTTCTTCATTGGAACAATACTTTCTGTATTCGAGTTATTTCATTCTGTTCTTCAAAGTTCGCGCTTTCAAAGTTTTGTACGAGGCTTCTCCGCCTCCGACTTGTGTTAAAGAAACAGTTGATTAGTTGAGCTTCATTTACCTTGAATCAACAACCTCTCCGATTGCAAACTATGTAAATCATTTGTGTCTCGTACTTATTTTACACATTTTAGTTTCTTTTATTAAAGTGTTTATTTTAATCAAAGTTGTAAGTTTCTTGAAAGGTATAGTTGTTTTTTTCATGGTAATTCACCCCCTCTTGCTGGCCGCACGGGACTTTCAATTGGTATCAGAGCGAGGATGCTTTAGAAGGATTAACTGCCGACCAAAGCACACAAGAAATGGTTGGACCAAGCATCTACCCACCTAAGTTCGAGGGAGAGTTTGTGACTTGGAAAAAGAAGATGAAGATATTTTTCAAAATAGATTTCGATTTACTTTTAATAATGAAATATGACTTTGTAGTACCTAAGGATCAGAAAGGAGCCAACAAAGAAGAAATCAGTGGCGAAGAAGGGGCAAGCCAACTTCATAGCAAACGACAAGGTAGAATTCCATCCGCCGAACATTTTACCACCACAAGAAGTTAACCGGATCGGAGCCTACGAGTCAGCCAAATACCTCTGGGAACAATTCTTGGAACTGTACGAAAGGACCTCGGAAGCGAAACTCACAAGATGAAATATACTCCGGAACCATATCAACAACCTCCAAATGGAAGAAGGCGAAACATCCGCACATCTACACTTGAGGATCAAAGAACTGATCACTAGACTCACAAATCTCAGAGAAAATGTAACAAATTGAGATTAATTAAGGTATGCTTTAAATGTATTTCCAGAACACTAGAGTGAACATCGATAGTCGACTCGTTCTACATTTCTAAGGATCTCGAGGTGAGTATCTTAGAAAATTTGTTTTCTACGTTTGAACTTCACAAATCGAGATGTGCAAGCTCAAAGAATAAAGCCGAAAAGACATCTCATAACGTAGCACTGAAGGCTAACTAGAAAAGTGAACCAAATTCAGTCAAGTCACTTGACGAACATGAAGCCACATTTATGATAAGAAAATTTGGTAAATTTCTTAAAACTAACAAATTCAATAAGTCACAGGCTAAGAAACATTCACGAAGCAAACGAAAGGTGTGGTGTTATAACTGCCAAGAAGGGCATATAAATGATCACTGCCTAAAACTGAAGGACAAGGAAAAGAACAAATGATTGACTCGAACGAAGCACGAAAATATAAAGGCGACGTGGGATGAAACATTGCTATCAGAATCAAAAATTGAAGCCTATGCCGGACTTGCACTTATGGCAAGTCACCAAGAAGACGACGAAGTGAGTTCATCCAAAATAAGAATCGGGAGTATTAACGAAGGGGGAGCCACTTTAGAAGGAAGCAATATTACATGGGGAGCATCTGATAACAAGATCGACAAAGTAAGTCAGGTACGATCTTTACCTCTTAACAAATTATATAAATTTATAAAAATGCTTTCGAAAAATTCTTGTTAGTTAGAAATTGAAAATGAAAATTTTAAAAAAGAAATGTATAATTAAAATTAACTTTACTAAAATCTTGTCGATTAGAAGATTTTGGCAAGTTAAAAATTGAAAATGAAAAATTAAGGGATCAGACTTGGAAAAAAATTAATTTCAAAATTCTAGGAACTATCAAGGGCTAAATTGACATTTCAAATATTACAAGGGCCAAATTAAAAAAATAATAAAAAAATTTATTCCTCTAAAGTATTTGATTAATTTAGTAAGTAGGAACCTATATTGGATTCCAAAATTATGCTTATGTTAAATTTTCATGTATGTGTTAATTTTAATATGCCTTAATAGTTTATTTGCATGCTTAAAATTGTCTAATTTTTTAAATAAATTATTGTGTAACATTTCTCTTTGAAATTAATTAGATCTTAATTTTTCTGTGAAAAAACATTTTATCACTTATCGGTAGGAAAATTTTCAAAATCCTTGACCACCATATTATTTTTTATGAATTTTTTCAACAAAAATCATATTTTTAAAATTAAAATTATTTTACAGATTTAATTTTTGTAAATATTATTTTTTTGATAAAATATTATATTCTCTATCAAAAAATATTTTTTTTTGAAAATTTTTTGACCGCTAATCAATTTTCTACAAATTGTTTATCGAATATTAATTTTTAATATTAAAAATTCTCAAAAAGTCAATTTTCAAAAATTTAATTTTTCTAAAGATAATTTATGTTTTACATACTTAGAAAAAGTTGCAAGAATTTAGAGTTCAAAATCTATTTATTAAGTATTTTTTTCAAATTTATTTATCTGTGTAAAATAATTCATTACTACTAATAATAATTTTATTTATTAGTAAAATTCTTATCACTATTTTGAATAAGTATGTTTAACTATGATAAAAATTTTCAGAATTTTTTAACAATTAAAAAAATTTTAAAATTATTTCTTACAAAACTGGTATTTAAATAGCAAAAATTCCATATTTTCGAAATATCCCTTAAAATTTCTTTCAAATTAATTTTCAGAATATAATCCTATTTTTAATGTGATCAAACAACAAGAATTATATATTAAGTCTAGAGGAAGGTACATTATTATTATTATTATTATTATTATTATTATTATTATTATTATTATTATTATTATTATTATTATTATTATTTTTTGCATATTAAGTGTTTTAATTTTGCATATTTATTAATTGTATAACATGTTTATTAATTGCAATTATTTTTCTATTATTTTACTTTTTTTTTGTTTTGTTTATCCCTAACTTAACCTGGGACTTGGGTTGATCACATCAAAAAGGGAAAGATTGTAAGTACTTCGTGTTGATTTTGATGTGGTCAACCAAGTCAAGTTAAGTCTTGTATATTTGATCTTTGTGTCTAAGTGTGCAGGAGTTTAGAAACACAAGAAATCGAGTGGAAGATGTGGTAAATGTGAAGGAAGACACGAGAATCGAGTTGACAGGCTCAATGCATACGAGAGATGAGAAGCTGTAGAAGAGTACGCCAGCGGAGCGAGAAGGGCGCATGCGGCACTTTCTAGGGACGAGAAGCCAGAACGAAAGCCGGCTTGAGGAGAAGGTCGGAGTTGGATTCAGGTGAACTCAACTCTGGAAGGTTGGAGCATCACCCAAGCGACTGGAGACAAAGCCAACGATCAGAGAAGGAGCCAGACGGTCAGCACCAGGCTGACCGATCCGAGCATCCAAACTAGTTGGTCCAAGAGCTCGGACTAGTTGGTCAGGGCGCATAGACTAGTTTTGGTGCTGAAGAGGTTCCTGTTGCTATGGATCATCGCTGGGTCCACGTCAACAGCAGTCCGAGCGCCTGGAGCGGGTTTGGGCGCTCGGAGTGGATAAATTCCTATCTCTTTGCCATTGCATAGCCATTGCGTGGAGATAGAGTTTGCTCCACTAGGGGCGCCCAGAGAGGGTCCGAGCGCTCGGATCACGTTTTTTCAGCAAACAACTAGTTTCGACCAGTGGACTATAAATAGAGTCATGGTCTTCTTCATTGGAACAACAATTTCTATATTCGAGTTATTTCACTTTGTTCTTCAAAGTCTGTGTTTTCAAAGTTCTGTACGAGGCTTCTTCACCTCCGACTTATGTCGAAGAGAGAGTTGATTAGTTGAGTTTCATTTGTCTTGGATTAGCAACCTCCCCGATTGCAAACTAAGTAAATCATTTGTGTCTCGTACTTATTTTATGCATTTTAGTTTCTTTTATTAAAGTGTTTGTTTTAATCAAAGTCGTAAGTTTCGAGAAGGGCATATTTTTTTTTTCAGGGCAATTCACCCCTCTCTTGCCAGACGCAGGGACCTTCATACTCTCCTAATAAAGATGTGCCCTTTTACTTCCTATGATGTTTCCTTTTCCAAGAAAAATGACTCGATATTCTGCACTTACAGTTGATGATTTCAGAGGTTAGAAAAGAGTTAATGATGGGAAGAGATGTGCTTTATTGATGCATACATGGAGTCCCACTTCACCACATAATAATGTCATTCATGTAGGATCAAAAAGCGCAAGAGGGGGGTGAATAGTTCTCGTGGCTAATTCGTTTGTTTCGAGTAAACTCAAAGTAAATACATAGCAGAAATAAGAGAGAGATAAACAAAGCACAAACACCAAGGATTTACTTGGTTTGGAGTCTATGATGACTCATACTCCAAGGCCCGCACATGATAGTGCTTTCGATGGGCCATCACTATAAGCTCGAGAATCTATACAAATAAGTAAATATAAATATTGAACTTAAAAGATTATACCGATAATACAAAAGATGATGGAATTAATTGTTAGTTAGAGCCCTAGAGCCAATCATATGATGATTGTTGTATGGACTCGTTGTATCATATTCTTGTATATAAATAAAGACATTTCTTTATGGTCATTATACTTGTATTGGTGCTAAATAACTAAGTATAATGACGTCCTTGAGTAGAAGGTTCTTATTTATATCAATCGATTGGTTGAATCGATAGTGAGATGATATAGAGAACACTACTCTTAATCATTCCTAGTCAAGTATTAACATTCAGGGACAATGTTAATGCGACGAGACTAGCATGTAGGTCAACTGATGACTTGATCTCACAAGTCATGGATATAGAGATATCAAGTTGACACATGTGTGCATTGGAGAATGTATACTGAATGACCCACCATGAGAAAATATCATGGATCGTTATATGAGTGTCATATACTTTCTCATGTGACTATTAGTATGACTATTAGTCTTTGGACCTGAAGTCACCATGGTTCCCTACAGAAGGAGTTGCATACTTTGGCTTCGTCAAACATCACCCGTAACTGGGTGGACCATAAAGGTGATCACTGGGTATGTAACAAATTATGTGGAGGGATGTGAGTGATGTAGATGGGATCTATCCCTCCTATATGACGGGAGTGACATCGATATTCTTGATAGAGTGAGACAACTAAGTGCATGACCATGCCCAAATGAGTCACTATGAGATATTGAGCTCATTTGATTGAGTGAGTCTACTTGGAGTTCAAGATTTAGATTGATTAGAGGATGACACGGTCTATGCCTCATATTGATCAATCTAGATGTCTAGGATAGAAGGACACTTGTCATATATTGTGAGGAGTCATAATTAGTAGTCACAAGGTAATGTTGGATCTCAACATTCTTGTAACTTGGGTAGTAATGATGTGTTGTTAGATACCGCTCATTACTTATGCTTCTAAATGGGTTTAGGAGTATTGCCAACGTTACAAGAACCTATAGAGTCACATACAAAGGGCAATTAGATGGAGAATAGGTTCATATGATGAACCAAGAAGATTAGGTTCATGTGATGAATCAAATTGGATTAAGAGTAATCCAAATTAAACTAATTGAGTTGGACTCAATTTGATTCATGTGTCCAATGAGTCTAATTTAGATTATGACTCATTGAATCAATTTAATTTAATGAATAGAGATTCATTAAATCAAATTGACTTGAATCTATGGTTGGATTTGATCAACCATGGGAGATAAATGGGTCAAGTTTGACTTGACTTGAGAGGGAAGGTGAAGGGTCAAGTTTGACTTGACCAAATGCCACTTCATTGGTCAAGTTTGACTTGACCAAAACCACTTGGCATGGGCCGACCAATCATGGTGTTCCACATCATCAAGGTGTGCCACCTAATGAGGGAGATCAAGAGCCTTGACTCTTGATATTCCATGGAGGTTTATAACCTTCCAATAAGTGGCCAGCCACTTTAATTAAGGAATCAAGAGCATTGTGTGCTAATTGATTCCTTCTTCTTCCTCCTCTCGTCTCTTCTCTCCCTCTCATCCTCCTTGGCCAAAACATCCAAGAGTGCTAGCACACTCTAGGTGTTTTTCTTCCATCTCTTGTCCCGTGTGGATACTTCTAGAGGTGTGTACACTTGAACACACTTGAGATCCGAAGAACCTTGGACGAGCGAGATTTGCGAAGGGCTTCACTTCAAAGGTATATCCCTTATCATGTAGATTTAAGGTAGATCTAGGATAACAAACATGCACATGAATTTATTTTAATCTTCGCACGGATCCGGTGGCAACACTTCGGGGTTTCTGCAACGCAAAAAATGGTTTTTGCGGCCCGAAAGTCCCAACAGTGGTATCAAAGCCACGTGCGAAGCATGTACTTGTTTCATTTTGTATTTTTATGAAAAATATAAGATCTGTAAGTTTCTATAAATTTGCTATTTTTATGTATTTTATGAGTATTTTTCTCGTAGAGGTGAAGCAACAAGTGTTTGGACACTTGTAGGCTTCGACTACTGAGAAACACCTTCCGAAACGGCAAGGTCTCATCCAAAATATTTTGGGACAGCGGCTTAAGGCGCTATTAGATCATCGTGGGACACTCGTGAGACTTATTTCACGAGAAGGGGTGCTGCCCCTAACCCCACAAGGGACATTGTCCCGCGATTGCGCCCGAAAACCGTTAAACGGGACCGCCGGGAAGTTGGAACTTTTAAAATTGTAAAAAAAATAGTAATAAAATTATAGAAATTTATGAAAATTACATAATTTAGAATTATGTATAATTTTGTGATGGTCATGGCCCAAAGAACCCAATTTGATTGGAAATATGTGTTGTAATTCATAGGCCTGTGTGCCATTTTTGTGTGATTGTGCGTGTTGTATTTGATACGCGACCTACGCGTCGTGCCTTTCTAATTTAATTCTTGTTGTAAATAGATTTTAAACTCGAATGTAACTCGAGTTTCAAATTTGTAATGTAAAAAAAAATGAAGTGGTGGAAGGTCCACTCGAGATGAAGTTACAAGGAGGGTGCGAGCAACACATGGCGGTCAAAGGGAGGAGCTTGAAGAAGATGTTGACCCTAGGTTGACCGTCTGATCTTCTCATTGGCTTGAGAAGATCGTAGTAGGGCCATGACCTAATCAAAATTTAATTAATTGCTTGTGTGTATGTGATGCATGCTAGAGTAGAGTAATTAATTAGTGCCTTAACGATTAGATTAGATTTTAATCGCGTATATGATACATCTTAACGATTGGATTAGATCTTAATCGCGTATATGATACACATTAACGATTAGATTAGATCTTAATCGCGTCAACTCGAAATGCCTACCACGTTTTGATACCCATCACTACCTCGATCACATGTTGTTGTTGAATCTGCCAAAGCAAAGCAACACATATTATCTTGGTAGGGTGTGGAGGGACAATCTTGGTCCTGCCTATCAAAGCTTGGGTGAGTACAAACTCAATTAGATGGAGTAAAACTAGTTAACTCAATTGGATCGGGTTTAACTATAGCCATTTTTCAATGGTTGGAAGATAGGTCAAAATCACATTTATATTAACTCTTGGGCGATTTAGCCAAAGCTAACTCAAGTTTTAATATACATGCGGATCTTGATCCTATAAACAAGAGTTGCATAGAGATGTAATTGGTAATTAGTTACCTACCGATCATACTAAGTCTTGGGCGATTTAGCCAAAGCTAACTCAAGGCGTAGTATGATGTGGATCTTGTCCCGCAAGAATTATAGCTAGTTGGTTAGAATCTAGTGAGTGTGGTTTGACCACATCCATGACTAAATTCTACAAAAATTCTATAATTCAGTGGGAGTATCATTTAATTAAAGGCTTAATTAAATGATTAGTGGAATATGATATTTATTTTCTGTATTTTTCTGTTGTAGATTGTCATGTCGACAAACACGAACATCTTCTCTCTGCTTTCTGTCCTTGATAAGGACAAGCTCAATGGAGCTAATTTCCTAGACTGGTACAGGAATTTGAGAATAGTTCTCACTCAAGAAAAAAAAATTGTACGTCCTGGAGCAGCCCATTCCCGAGGCACCTCCTGCCACTGCCACGCGAGCTGACAGAGATGCTTATAAGAAGCATTAAGATGACGCATTAGATGTGTCATGTCTCATGCTCGCAACCATGAACTCTGAGCTTCAGAAGCAACACGAGTTGATGAATGCTTATGATATGGTTGAACATCTTCGTCAACTATATCAAGGACAAGCAAGGCACGAGAGATTTGAGATCTCCAAGGCACTGTTTCAGTGCAAGATGCAAGATGGGACTCCCGTAGGATCCTATGTGCTCAAGATGATTGGGTACATAGAAAACCTACAGAGGTTGGGATTCCCACATGGCCAAGAGCTGGCCATTGACTTGGTCTTGCAATCCTTGCCAGAGAGTTACAGTCAATTCATCATGAACTACAACATGAATGAAATTGACAAGCCACTACCTGAACTGCTAAGCATGTTACGAACTGCTGAGCTTAACCTTAAGAAGGTGAAGCCTAACTCCATTTTGATGGTGCAAAAGCATAAAGGCAAGGGCAACCCTAAAGGTAAGGGAAAGTCCCAAGCCAAGGGCAAAGGCAAGACACTGAAACCTAAAGGAGGGGTTGCCAAGGATGCTACTTCCTTCCACTATGGTCAGATCGGGCACTGGAAGAGGAACTGCAAAGTTTACCTGGAAGATCTTAAGAAGAAGAGAAGTGAGACTTCCACTTCAGGTATATATGTTATAGAAGTCAATCTATCTATTTCTGCATCATGGGTATTAGATATCGGATGTGCTTCTCACATTTGTACTAATGTGCAGGCGCTGAGAAATAGCAGGGCATTGACGAAGGGTGAGGTGGACCTACGAGTAGGCAATGGAGCACGGGTTGCTGCTGTTGCTGTAGGGACTTACTTTCTATCTCTGCCCTCTGGGCTTGTACTAGAATTAGATGAATGTTATTATGTGCCTACTCTTACTAAGAACATAATTTCAATTTCTTGTTTGGACAAGAAAGGCTTTTCGTTTATCATAAAGAACAAATGTTGTTCTGTCTATTTAAACAATATGTTCTATTGTAGTACACCTCTGATGAACGGACTCTATATTCTAGATTTAGAGAACCCCATCTATAACATAAATACCAAAAGGTTCAAATCAAATGAAATGAATCAAACCTATCTCTGGCATTGTCGCTTAGGTCATATAAATGACAAGCGCTTATCCCAACTCCATAAAGATGGTTTGCTGGACTCATTTGATTTTGAATCATATGAGACATGCGAGTCATGCCTACTGGGCAAGATGATCAAGACTCCCTTTAGTGGACACAGCGAGAAAGTGACTGACTTGTTAGGACTTATACATAGAAATGTATGTGGTCCTTTCAATGTCGCTGCCAGAGGTGGTTATAGGTACTTCATTACATTTACTGATGACTTCAGTAGATATGGTTATGTGTATTTGATGACACATAAGTCTAAATCCTTTGAAAAGTTCAAAGCGTTCAAGAATAAGGTACAAAACCAGCTTGGCAAGAGTATTAAGATACTTTGATCAGATCGAGGTGGTGAATACCTTAGCCATGAGTTTCGTGACTATCTAGCTGAGTGTGAGATTCTATCCCAACTCACTCCTCCTGAAACACCACAGTGGAATGGTGTATCCGAAAGGAGGAATCGTACCCTATTAGATATGGTACAGTCTATGATGAGTCACACAGATCTTCCTATATCTATTTGGGGCTATGCTCCTGACACAACAACCTTCATACTCAACCGTGTTCCATCCAAGGTTGTGATAAAGACACCATATAGGATATGGGCTGGGAGAGATGCCCAGGTATCTTTTATGAGGATTTGGGGTTGTGAGACTTACGTTCGACGTCAAGTCTCGGACAAACTGGGACCCAAATCTGATAAGTGCTATTTCATAGGATATCCCAAGGAAACGAAGAGATATTACTTCTACATTCCTAGTCAACACAAAGTAGTTGTGTCTAAGACTGGGGTTTTTCTAGAAAGGGACTTTGTTTCTAGAAAAACTAGTGGGAGTACGTTCAATCTTGAAGAAGTTCAGGATATGGACTATAGCACTGAAGCCTTGATGGAAGTTGAACTGGAACCACAAAGTGTTGTGGATGATGAGATTGCTCCACAAGGAGTTGAGAAACAATAACCAGTTCAAGTAGACATACCTCTTCGCAGGTCTGATAGGGTACGTCGTCATCCTGAGAGATACTCATTTCTCTTGTTTGACCATGATGACGTTATGCTCGTTGAGAATGAGCCTACCTCCTATCAGGAAGCTGTGATGAGACCAAATTCTGAGAAATGGCTAGAGGCCATGAGATCCGAGATGGAATCCATGTACACCAACCAAGTATGGACTTTGGTTGAACCACCTGAAGGCGTCAAACCCATTGGATGTAAGTGGGTCTTTAAGAGAAAGACTGACATGGATGGACTTATATATAAGGGTCGTCTGCTAGCTAAAGGTTTCAAGCAAATTCATGGTATTGACTATGATGAAATTTTTTCTCCAGTAGCGATGTTTAAGTCCATTCGGATCATGCTTGCTATTGTAGCATACCACGATTATGAGATCTGGCAGATGGATGTCAAAACCACGTTTCTGAATGGAAACTTGCTCGAAGATGTGTACATGACACAACCTGAGGTTTTGTAGATCCACAGCATACAGGCAGAGTATGCAAGCTGCATAAGTCCATTTATGGACTAAAGCAAGCTTCTCGGAGCTGGAATCTTCGATTCGATGATGCAATCAAAAAGTTTGGTTTCATAAAGAATGAAGATGAACCTTGTGTCTACAAGAAGATTGTTGAGAACACAGTTGTCTTCCTTGTATTGTATGTGGATGACATACTACTCATTGGGAATGACATTCCTTTGCTCCAGTCTGTCAAGACTTGGCTGAGGAATTGTTTCTCAATGAAGGACTTAGGTGAAGCAACCTGCATTCTAGGCATAAAGATCTATAGAGATAGATCTAAGAGATTGCTTGGCCTAAGTCAGAGTACATATGTTGACAAGGTATTACTAGGGTTTGCCATGCAGAATTCCAAGAAAGGATTTCTGCCGATGTCACATGGTATGAGTCATTCGAAGACACAAAGTCCCTCTTCTAGAGAGGAGAGAGACCGCATGGATAAGATCTCTTATGCTTCAGCCATAGGATCTATCATGTACGCCATGCTATATACTCGTCCTGATGTTCCGTATGCTTTGAGTATGACGAGCCGATACCAATCAGATCTAGGTGAGTGTCACTGGATAGCGGTCAAGAATATTCTTAAGTATTTGAGAAGAACTAAAGAATATTTCTTGATATATGGAGGCGATGACGAGCTAGCTGTAAAGGGTTACAGTGATGCTGTTAGTTAGAGCCCTAGAGCCAATCATATGATGATTGTTGTATGGACTCATTGTATCATATTCTTATGTATATAAAGGCATTTGTTTTGGTTATTATACTTACTTGTATTGGTGCCAAATAACTAAGTATAATAGCGTCCTTGAGTAGAAGGTTCTTATCTATATCAATCGATTGGTTGAATCGATAGTGAGATGGTATAAAGAACACTACTCTTAATCATTCTTAGTCAAGCATTAACATTCAGGGACAATGTTAATGCGATGAGACTAGCATGTAGGTCAACTCGATGACTTGATCTCACAAGTCATGGATATAGAGATATCAAGTTGACACATGGGTATGCATTGGAGAATGTATACTGAATGACCCACCATGAGAAAGTATCATGGATCGTTATATGAGTGTCATATATTTTATCATGTGGCTATTAGTATGACTATTAGTCCTTGGACCTGAAGTCACCATGGTTCCTTACATAAGGAGTTACATACTTTGGCTTCGTCAAACGTCACCCGTAACTGGGTGGACTATAAAGGCAATCCTGGGTATGTAACAAATTATGCAGAGGGATGTGAGTGATGTAGATGGGATCCATCCCTCCTATATAACGGGAGTGACATCCTTATTTTTGATAGAGTGAGACTACTAAGTGCATGACCATGCCCAAGTGAGTCAATATGAGATATTGAGCTCATTTGATTATAGTGAGTCTACTTGGAGTTCAAGATTTAGATTGATCAGATGATGACATCGTCTATGCCTCAAATTGATCAATCTAGATATCAAGAATAGAAGGACACTTGTCATATATTGTGAAGAGTCACAATTAATAGTCACAATGTGATGTTGGATCTCAACATTCTTGTAACTTGGGTAGCAATGATGTGTTGCTAGATGCCGCTCATTGTTTATGTTTCTAAATAAGATTTAGAAACATTGTCAACGTTATAAGAACCTATTGGGTCACACACAAAGAATGAGTGGATGGAGATTAGGTTCATATGATGAACCAATTGGATTAGGTTCATATGAACCAAAATTGGATTAACAGTAATCCGAATTAGACTTATTGGGTTAGACTCAATTGGATTCAATTGTTGAATAAGTCTAATTTATAGTTGATTCATTGAGTCAGTTTATATTAATGAATTGTGATTCATTAAATTGAAATTGACTTGAATCAAAGATTGGATTTAACTCAACAAGGAAGATGTGTGGTCAAGTTTGACTTGACCAAATGGGAAGTTGAAACATCAAGTTTGACTTGACTAAATGCCACTTCATGAAGGATGATTCATCCTACATGGCATGACCAACAAATACATTCTTGCCACATCATCTCCACATCATCAAGGGAGAGCAAGAGGCATGGAATGTCCATGTGTGGCCGGCCATATGAATGCAAGATTCATTGGCATTGAATGTAATTTATTGGCATTCCATGTGTGGCCGGCCATATGAATGCAAGATTCATTAACATTGAATGTAATTTATTGACATTCCATGTGTGGCTGGCCAAATGAATATGAGATTCATTGGCATTGATTTGGGTGTGATGGTTGTTGTCTTCTTCCTCCTTAGCTCATTCTTGTTCTCATTCTCTTCTTGGCCGAGAGTTTCAAGCAAGGGAGAATAAGGTGAGTGAGTTTAATCCAAGAAGAAAGGTAAGTGAAAGTCACATAGAGAGTTTTAGAGGAGTGTATCCTCTCTTCTTTTCCCCTCCTTTCTTCTTCCAATCCCATCCGAGTGCCCTAGGGAGTGCTAGCACACTTGTGGTGCTCTCTTCTCCATCCTTGAGTGTTAGAGAACACTTCTTGTTCGTGTACATACTACTAGAGGTGTGTACGCTTGAACACACTCAAGATCCGAAGGACCTTGGACGAGCGGGATTTGCGAAGGGCTCGCTTCAAAGGTATAACACTCACCATGTAGATCTAAAGTAGATCAATCTAGAGTAGGAAATAAGTACAAGATTTTTTTTTAATTTTTCGCACAGATCCATGGCTAGCATTCGGGGTTTCTGTAACGCAAAAAGTGATTTTTACGGCTCGAATTGCTAACAGATGACAGCTTCCAAACTGACCAGGATGACTATAGATCGCAGTCTGGGTTCGTGTTTTGCTTGAATAGTGGTGCTGTGAGCTGGAAGAGTTTGAAGCAGGACACAGTTGCTGATTCTACAACAGAGACCGAGTATATTGCTGCATCAGAAGCATCCAAGGAGGCAGTTTGGATCCGCAAGTTCATTACTGAGCTTGGGGTGGTTCCTAGCGTTGCAGATCCTATTGAGCTCTATTGTGACAACAATGGAGCAATTGCACAGGCTAAGGAACCTCGCTCACACCAGTGGACCAAACACATACTACGGTGCTTCCATCTTATTCGAGAGATCATCGTTAGAGGAGATGTGAAGATTTGTAGATTACCCACAGAGGCTAACATAGTTGATCCCTTGACCAAGGCTTTGGCACAGAGAAAGCATGATGGTCACACTAGGTCATTGGGTATTAGACCCTACACTGATTGACACTAGTGCTAGTGGGAGATTGTTAGTTAGAGCCCTAGAGCCAATCATATGATGATTATTGTATGGACTCGTTGTATCATATTCTTGTATATAAATAAAGACATTTCTTTATGGTCATTATACTTATTGTATTGGTGCCAAATAACTAAGTATAATAGCATCTTTGAGTAGAAAGTTCTTATCTATATCAATCGATTGGTTGAATCGATAGTGAGATGATATAGAGAACACTACTCTTAATTATTCCTAGTCAAGTATTAACATTCAGGGACAATATTAATGCGACGAGACTAGCATGTAGGTCAACTCGATGACTTGATCTCACAAGTCATGGATATAGAGATATCAAGTTGACACATGGGTATGCATTGGAGAATGTATACTGAATGACCCGCCATGAGAAAGTATCATGGATCATTATATGAGTGTCATATACTTTCTTATGTGGCTATTAGTATGACTATTAGTCCTTGGACCTGAAGTCACCATGGTTCCCTACAGAAGGAGTTGCATATTTTGGCTTCGTCAAACGTCACCCGTAACTGGGTGGACCATAAAGGCGATTACTGGGTATGTAACAAATTATGCGGAGGGATGTGAGTGATGTAGATGAGATCTATTCCTCCTATATGATGGGAGTGACATCATTATTCTTGATAGAGTGAGACTACTAAGTGCATGGTCATGCCCAAATGAGTCAATATGAGATATTGAGCTCATTTGATTAGAGTGAGTCTACTTGGAGTTCAAGATTTAGATTGATTAGAGGATGACACGGTCTATGCCTCACATTGATCAATCTAGATGTCAAGAATAGAAGGACATTGTTACATATTGTGAGAGTCACAATTAGTAGTCAAAAGGTGATGTTAGATCTCAACATTCTTGTAACTTGGGTAGTAATGATGTGTTGCTAGATACCGCTCATTACTTATGCTTCTAAATGGGTTTAGGAGCATTGCCAACGTTACAAGAACCTATAGGGTCACACACAAGGGTAATTAGATGGAAAATATGTTCATATGATGAACCAAGAGGATTAGGTTCATGTGATGAACCAAATTGGATTAAGAGTAATCTAAATTAAACTAACTGAGTTGGACTCAATTTGATTCATGTGTCCAATGAGTCTAATTTAGATTATGACTCATTGAATCAATTTAATTTAATGAATAGAGATTAATTAAATCAAATTGACTTGAATCTATGGTTGGATTTGATCAACCATGGGAGATAAATGAGTCAAGTTTGACTTGACTTGAGAGGGAAGGTGAAAGGTCAAGTTTGACTTGACCAAATGCCACTTCATTGGTCAAGTTTGACTTGACCAAAACCACTTGGCATGGGCCGACCAATCATGGTGTTCCACATCATCAAGGTGTGCCACCTAATGAGGGAGATCAAGAGCCTTGACTCTTGATATTCCATGGAGGTTTATAACCTTCCAATAAGTGGTCGACCACTTTAATTGAGGAATCAAGAGCATTGTGTGCTAATTTATTCCTTCTTCTTCCTCCTCTCTTCTCTTCTCTCCCTCTCATCATCCTTGGCCGAAACATCCAAGAGTGCTAGCACACTCTAGGTGTTTTTCTTCCATCTCTTGTCCCGTGTGGATACTTCTAGAGGTGTGTACACTTGAACACACTTGAGATCCGAAGAACCTTGGACGAGCGGGATTTGCGAAGGGCTTCGCTTCAAAGGTATATCCCTTATCATGTAGATCTAAGGTAAATCTAGGATAACAAACATGTACATGAATTTATTTTAATCTTTGCACGGATCCGGTGGCAAGACTTCGGGGTTTCCGCAACGTAAAAAGTGATTTTTGCGACCCAAAAGTCCCAACAGTAATCGTCGATTGTGTTGGAATCCCAAGGTGTTTTGATGTGATCAAACAAGCTAAGTTAGGTCCTGCGTTTGTTTAACCCTTGTGTCTAAGTGTGCAGGAGCTTAAGAACACAGGAAGTCGAGCGGAAGACGCGGCTAGCGAGAAGGACAGCACGGGGAGAGAGCCGACGGGCTCGGTGCATCCGAGGGACGAGGTGACCGCGGAAGAGTACACCTGTGGACGAGAAGAACGTGCGCGGTGTTCGAGGGATGAGAAACCGGGAAGGAAGGCTGCTCGAGGAGAAGGCCGGAACTTGGGTTCGGGTGAGCCCTATTCCGGATGACCGAGATCACCCAAACTAGCGGAGCCGGAGTTGAAGAGCCGAACCGAGACGAGCTGAACCGAAGCAGAGCGACTGGATGGAAAAAGTCAACTAAAGTTGACTTTTGGGGTCCGGGGCGCCCGGACCGAAGATGTTGACCAGATCGAGTCAAACTCGATCTGAACGTTAGCGGATAAAGTTTTATCCCCCTAGGGCGCTCGGAACCCCTTCAGGGCGCCTCGACCAGTGCTATAAATATAGCACTGGTTTGCACAGATTATTTAACTCACTTGTAATTCATTTCTTTCTGTGCTTTCTATTCTTTTGTTCTGTCAACGCTATAAGAGGCTACTCCGCCCAGAGGAGAATCAGATAGTGCGCCATCTTTGTCTTGGATTAGCAATCCTCTGATTGCAAACCAAGTAAACCCTCTTATGCCTGATCTTTAAATTTAGTCTTTTCTTTTTTATTACAAGTGTCTGTTAATTAGTTGAATATCCGAGAAAGGTTTTTTGTTTATTTTTGTAGGGCAATTCACCCCTCCCCTCTTGCCTACCTCCAAAGGGACCTACAAGTGGTATCAGAGCAAGGCGCTTCAGGAAGACTAATCGTCGATCGAAGCAACAAGATGGCCGGACTAAGCATCGTTCCACCAAAATTCGAGTGGGACTTCGCAGACTGGAAGCGACGTATGGAGGTATTCCTAAAAACTGATTTTGAAATTCGGTCTATTATGAAGTATGATTTTGTAGCTCCGATGAATCAAGACGGAGAAGAAAAAGAAGAGAGCCACTGGACAAAGAAGGAGCAGAATGAGTCTGTAGCGAACAGCCGTGCGGAATATCACCTACTGAGCGTGTTGCCGCCTCAAGAGGTCAACCGCATCGGAAGCTATTCATCCGCTAAAGAACTCTGGGAGAAGTTCCTGGAACTCCACGAAGACACGTTCGAAGCAAAGCTCGCTAGAAGAGACATCCTCCGGAACAAGCTGATGAACATACGTCTGGAAAAAGGTGAGAAGGTAGCCAATTTACACGTGAAGGTAAACGAACTAGTTACTGGTCTCGAGAACCTCGGAGAAACAGTTACAAATCGGGACACAACACGCTACGCACTCAATGCGTTTCCCAGAACTTCAGAATGGACATCAATCGTCGACGCCTACTACATTTCGAAAAACCTGGAGGTAAGTAGTTTGGAAGAACTGTTCTCCACTCTTGAATTGCATGAAACCAGATGTGCAAGAACAAAGGAATCAAACCAGATGATTGCGTTAAACACAACTAAAAGGGATGAACCCGAGTCAGACTCAGAGGATGATCAGGAAGCGTACATGGTAAGAAACTTTAAAAAGTTTTTTAGAGCTAATAAATTTAAAGAAATGCAGAATAAAAAAAATCCAAGAAATAGAAGAAGGATGCGTTGCTACCAGTGTCAAAAGGAAGAACACCTAAAAGAAGAGTACCCAGAACTAAAGAAGGACAAAGGCAAGATTCCCATGAAGCACAAGAACCTAAAAGCTACTTGGGACGACACTTCTTTATCTGAGTCCAAGATTCAAGAATATGTCGGGATAGCACTGATGGAAAATGTGTTTTGATGTGATCAAACAAGCTAAGTTAGGTCCTGCGTTTGTTTAACCCTTGTGTTTAAGTGTGCAAGAGCTTAGGAACATAGGAAGTTGAGCGGAAGACACGGCTAGCGAGAAGGACGGCACGGGGAGAGAACCGACGGGCTCGGTGCGCCCGAGGGACGAGGTGACCGCGGAAGAGTACACCGGTGGACGAGAAGAACGTGCCGACGTTCGAGGGACGAGAAACCGGGAAGGAAGGCTGCTCGAGAAGAAGGCCGAAACTTGGGTTCGGGTGAGCCCTATTCCGGATGGCCGAGATCACCCAAACTAGCGGAGCCGGAGTTGAAGACCCGGACCAAGACGAGCTGAACCGAAGCAGAGCGACTGCACGAAAAAAGTCAACCAGAGTTGACTTTTGGGGTCCGGGGCGCCCGGACCCCTCCGGGGTGCCCGGACCGAAGATGTTGACCAGATCGAGTCAAATTCGATCTGAACATTGGGGATAAAGTTTTATCTCCCCAGGGCGCCCGGAACCCCTTCGGGGCGCCCCGACCAGTGCTATAAATATAGCACTGGTTTGCACAGATTATTTAACTCACTTGTAATTCATTTCTTTGTGTGCTTTCTATTCTTTTGTTCTATCAACGCTGTAAGAGGCTACTCCGCCCAGAGGAGAATCAGATAGTGCGCCATCTTTGCCTTGGATTAGCAATCCTCTGATTGCAAACCAAGTAAACCCTCTTGTGTATGATCTTTTAATTTAGTCTCTTCTTTTTTATTACAAGTGTCTGTTAATTAGTTGAATATCCGAGAAAGGTTTTTTGTTTATTTTTGTAGGGAAATTCACCCCTCCCCTCTTACTGGCCTCCAAAGGGACCTACAGATTGTCGGAACAACAGCTGAGCGTCGTTGAGTCGTTTCGGCATAGAGCGCAACTTTGAAAATTGCTTGTAGAAATTTTTGTTCCAAGTAGCTGGCCGAGACCCCTTTTTATAGCAGCTTCAAGCCTGATCCAGATCCCCTAATCTTCAGGATTAAGCCTTGACTCGACCCAAATCGGTTGAACGATCCCCTGGTTTGGTCGACCGAACCTGTTGTGTCACGCCCCGGGGGAGTCCTTGTCCGAAGAAATTTCGGCAGCACCTCCCCTGTACGACTGACAATCTGAATCATTTCTACATGCACAATATACCTCAGCCACAGACGGTTGGAATATACATACAACCACGTAGTTTATATGTAGCCTACTCGGCTGATACAATAAAAACATCACCACGTAGTTATATGTAAAACTAACAGCCCACTCAGCTGTACCAGAACCAAACACAGCGAAAATACAACGGACACACATACAAACTAAAAACAAATACTGCTAGCTGGCTAGGCTTACACAACACAATAAAACAACACTCCATAAACAAAACCGGAGCACAAGGCTAAATACACTGATACATAAAACCAATAAAACATAAATAGGAACGACAAGTCTCCTGATGTGACGTGGGAACCGGCAGACAGGATACTCCAAGCGACTCTATAAATAACCTGGTACTTGAAAAAGATAGTGTTCACGGGGGTGAGTTCAACAACTCAGCAGATACCTAGTTGACATGTATAATAAACTATAACAAATGGTAATAACTATGGAGTACAGTCTCCTGGACAAAAGCTGGAAGATGCACAATAGAAAAGGCTGAAGAGAACTGTACTCACCAGGGCCTCCTATCAGAATAGTCAGGTCATCAGACTGAGAGTATCATAAATCCTATATGCATGTCAAACATATGCATCCATACAAATGCAGCATATAAGTGCAGCAAACACAATCAGTAAATGCATAAATGCGTATGATGCCAATGATGGGTCCTGGTCACCCCTGACGCCAGTCAGCCATCTCACACATGATGGTGAGACCGAGTGGGTAGGGCTGTGACAACCGTGCACTCTGACGTCACTGCTCCTGATGAGTGACCGAGTGGACGGGATGCTGTCGGAGTACACCTATCCTCCTACCCCAAATCATAAGTGGGGGAGCACAATGCTCTCATCTCCCGGTACACGATGACGGGGAGGGATCCCTGACGTGCTACCACGCTGCATCACACTACCCATGAGCGGACCAACGGAGCACCGACAGAGCAAAACTGACGTGTTACCACGCTGCGTCACGCTACCCATAAGCGGACCAGCGGAGTACCGACAGAGATGAAACTGGCGATGTGCTCAACAATAATGGAGCAGACTATCGCGCAGCATGCAATCATGCGAATGATGCATGACACTAAGCATGACAAAATCCTGAACAGCATAGCAATATCCATATATATATAAAATGTGTACCATAGGACAATGAACCAAATCAAAGGTACACAGACCAGATAAGGTATAAAAACCTAGATCCTAAACATAATAAACACAAGGTTGTGTCACTACCCCTATAAGCATGTATAATCAGGTAGATACTAACATGAAGTGCATAATAAGTAAACAAAACAAGCATGTAACAGGTATCGGGTAGTGACCAACCGAAGCAAAGACGAACATAATCATTACTAAAGGTTATAACCTACTAGACATATCAACATGACATTATCAAAGATAAGTGAAGGTACCCGCCTCAAATATCACGCGTGCCAAAGGAAATTCCATGTAAGGCAACTCGTCGCAAATCAGAGTCCTGTAATACATGATATACAGATTTAGCTAATTACATCTAAATTAATTAGCTAAATCAAATCTCCGATAAGCTAACCTAAATCCACATCCAATTATAAACCCTAATTGGATCATCTAACTCCTTCCCCATATCTGATAATCATTTCTATACTTTGAATAGTAATCATTAAATCATATAACCCTCATAAATCACCTACCAACGAAATACAATAAGATATGGTTTCATTCTATAAAAAAAAATCAGATGCTACCTCCTTACACATCCCCTTCTCCTCATCAAACTAGAACAATTTAACTACTGATATATCATCACTCTGCATCAACCCGAAAGCTGAATAAAACTCACCTCAATCTCTACACGTAGCCCTTCATGAATTGTTGCTGGAAAGGGTAGCCGATACCAGATGGAGCTGCTGTCATCCAACTAAAATTCTCCAAACCAGCGCTGTACCTAGACCCATACTCTAGATAAATCAAGATTTAGTTAATCCTATAAACCAATTCAAGTTTAATTCGACACCTTACCATAGATCTGTGTCAGCAGCACAAGGTCCCACGGTGGTCCTAGATCGGCTGCATCTGGCGGGTGAAGCAGTAGACAACGCTGATCAAAGCTAGGGCACGGATGAAGAAAAACTAGGACCTGAAGGTGGCTCGGCAGAACCTGGTGCTAGAGCACAGGGTAGGCGGTCGTCTATCGACGCTAGGGTAGAGGACGATCGGCGTCGGACTGGGGTGGTCGGCGATCGAGCGACGCCGGCAGTGAAGTCGTCGCCGGTTGTTGGGTTCGGTGGTAGCACAGAGGGGAGAAGGGCGTCGGCTAGGGCACAGTTGAAGGGGAGGTGTTGCAAGCGGCGCCGTCGGCTGTGGCAACACAAGGAGGAAACAGGAGATCGGGAGATTTAGGGCTTGCCGTGGAAGAGAGGAGATTGAAAACCTAGGCTGAGATCTGCATTGGGGACCAGCCGACAGTAATAGGTCTCCAATAGCCGGCAACGTCACTGGCTAGCAGTGCCGACATCTAGCTTCTCGCCATTGGTGGTCGACGGTGATGAATGGAGAAGAAGAAGAGGGGAAATCGGCTCGAGGCTTCCTTCTCCGAGAGGTCTTGTACGCGGGGAAGAAGGTGAAGTGTCGACGATTTGGGAAGGGGAAACCGTCGGGGAAAGAAAAGAAGAGGAAGCGAAGAAGGGACGACACGGGCATGGGGAAAAAAAAAGAAATAGAAAATAAAAAGGAAAAGAAAATCAAACTTTTCCTCGCTTAAATGGGATAGTCCAAACAGGCTTTCCCAGGGCCCAGTTTAATCCCCGTAAACTCGTCCATACGATCTCCGAAAAATTCCAGAAAATTTTCCAAAAATTCTGAAAAATTCCCTTATCATTATTCGCCATTTTCCAGTATTTTACATGCTGAACTTGCCCGGCCTTCCGTCCAAATGCAGCCTCTTTGGATAGCGCTTGTGTTCGGTCGACTGATCCCTCTGTTCGGTCGACCGATCAGCCGATGGTCTCTGCCTCATCTGATCCGATCAACTCGCTCGACCATGTCTTTGTCTATCTTCAGTTTGGTCCATCGATCCCGAGGTTCGGTCAACAGATCCCTCTGGTCAACCCTTCACCGAGAGCTGGATTTTGATCCTTTATGCATTGGGGTTCGGTTGATCGATCAGGTCGTTCAATTGACCGATCAAGGCTAAGTCCGACACTGTGGAACTATTAGTTTCTTGTAAAACAGAGTTAGGGAAATAGAGCAAATAATATTAAACAATTAAGTTGACAGCCGTTGGACTGTCCGGTTCTAACTTCGGATTTCCTTCGAAAATCCTAGGTCAAACCGACGCCTATTGTTCCCTCAACGGGGAATGCATCCTCACCTACTCCTCTAAGGAGAGTTTACCTGTTGCCAGATCGGTCCTCTAGACTGACTGGAATTTCCGCCTAGGGTTACCACCCCCTAGGGTTTTCCTTAGCTTAGGGTTATCGTCCCCCTAGGACCTAGAGTTACCATCCCCTATGATTTTCCTCAGTCTAGGATTACCACCCCCTAGAGTTTTCCACCTGCCTAACCGCAGTTAGGACTTTCCATCGCCTAGGGTTACCGCCCCCTAGGACCTAGGGTTACCGCCCCCTAGGACCTAGGGTTACCATCCCCTAGGGTTTTCCACCTGCCTAGAATCCAGTAGGACTTTTGCCTAAGTACACTTAGGACTTTTCCTGCAAGCTCATTCAAACCTGTTAGATAACAAGTAACCTTAACTTTAAGCCCTTTGCCATTATCAAAACACAGATTCGATCGTCTGATGCTTCCCGCATCGACAATCTCCCCCTTTTTGATTATGGCAACACAATTAAAAGTTAAATAAAACATAAAACAATAAAGCGATAATCAGGAAGAGAAATGCAGCAGAAATGTAAATTGCATTTAGTACAACTTGTTATGCATTTAGTACAACTTGTTATTGCTCCCCCTTAACCACTTAACTTTCTCTTTTTCTTAACTTTAATCTTCTCTCTCCCTTTGCCATAGATAAAAAAGAATACTAAATAGAGAGAAGGATGTCAAGATAGGAAATTTATCCTTTTTAACTTTTAGCTCCCCTGAAAGGTAGCATTTAAAAAAACTTAGCTAATTTTTAAGCGTGGAAAAAGACTTGGATTTTTCAAAAAGACTTAATTAATCTTTAGTTGTAAAACTAGCTTAGCTTTTTCCAAACACGGAGCTAAATTAAAAATGCTTTGGAAATACTTTAGCTTTTTCAACAAAACTTTGCTTTGAAAAATATTTTGATAAACACCTAGTTTTTTTTTTAAAAAAAATGTTTGATAAACGCTTGGCTTTAAAAAAATCCCTTGTAAAAATTCTTAGATAAGAAAATGATTTCTTTGAAAATTACATTAAAATAGTTTATCAAATACTTAGCTTTATCAAAACTTAGTTAAGTACTTATATTTTTTAAAAAGATTTTAATAGAAGCTTAGCTTAAGTACTTAGTTTTCTGAATAGAAGTTTTGAAAAAAAAAAACTTTGCTTTAAAAAGTTTGATTTTGAGAGAAACTCAGCTTTAAAAAGATTTGAGAGAAACTTGATTTTAAAAAGTTTGATTTTGTTTTAAAAAAGAGTTCGATGAAAAGCATAGTTATTTGAAAAGGTTTTGATAGAAAGTATAGTTTATGTACTTAGCTTGAAGGAGATTTTCATTAAAGCGTAGTTAAGCTTGAAAAATACTTAGCTTAAAAAATTATAAAAACTTAGCTTAATGAAAACTTAGCTTTCTAAAAAGAAGTTGATAAGAACTTAGCTTTAATATTTAGCTTTATAAAGGTTTTGAAAAAAGGCTTAGTTAAAAGTACTCAGCTTAAAAAGGATTTTGATTAAAACTTAGTTAAAAAAAAAATTGATAAAAACTAAGTTAAGTTCTTAGCTAAAAAAAAGTTGATAAAAACTTAACTAAGTACATAGCTTTAAAAGTTTTTTGATAAAAAATACTTTTAGCTTTTAAAAATATTGTGATAAAAACTTCACTAAGAATATTTTAATAAAACTTAGCTTTAAAAATTTTTTATAAACACTTAGCTAAGAATATTAAAACTTAACTTAGTAAATGAATTCTTTGAAAAACACTTAAAAAAATATTTTATCCAAAACTTAGTTTCTATCTTTTCAAAAATAATTTATTTTTCTTTTCAAAAATAGTTTTAAAATTAAACTTCCTCTTTCACTCCCCCTTAATTAATGTCAAAAAATTTAATTAAGTAATTTTGGTTTGGGAGTCCTAGAGTCCAAGCATGTAAATAAAAAACATAAAGATTATTATTTATTTTCCTGATTTTCCATCTCACTCATTTTATATTATCAAACATGTTGAATTTTTGAGTGTGTGTGAGATGGAGTTAAGTTGATTTTATCTTTAACTTTGAAAAATATTTATCATCTTGAAGTATATTTCAAAAATAATTTAAGTTAAATTTAAATTTTGAAAATACTAAAATTGAGATTTTGAAATATAATTTTGAAATATAATTAAACTTTGAAGATTAATTGAACATTTGAAAATAATTAAGATTTTGTAAATTAATTATACTTGTGTAATTGATTATGATTTTTAAAATTAATTAGATTTCGAAATTAATTAAGTTTTTGAAATTAATTATGATTAAAAATTAATTATACTTGTGAAATTAATTAAGATTTTGAAAATAATCATAATTTAATTATGATTTTGAAATTAATTAAGTTAACTTAATTGAATTAATTAATTTGAGTTTGAGTAACTGCTTTATATTTTAAATCTAGGACCATCTCACCCTTTTCTAGATTTTTAATCAAGGAACCTTAATAGTTTTTGTGAGATGATTAATTTAATCTTCAATTTAAATTCCAATCTAAGGATTGATTTATAATTGAGTTAGACTAAGGTTTTACTGTTAGCCAATTAAATATTTATTTCAATGATTGACTTCTAAGCTGTAGCGAGGCACTAGACCTTCTTGGGTATGAGATCATCCACCACTTCTAGATAAAGCCTTTCAAAGAAATTGAATATTTAATTTTCTTTTTGAAAATCCTAGGTCTAACTAGTCAAGTGTGAATCAAGCCTAAGTTCTTATCTATCCTAATCTAGATTAAGCAATTAGTAATCATGAATGACATTTATCAATTAATTACTTATATGCATATTCATGGTAATTATACATGGATCAAACAAATCAAGCATTTATTGGTTAAGTTAACAAGTTACAATTTTAGGTTAACTTTTATGTTGAGTTTTAAGTTTACCGATTAATTTAGTATTTATTGATTGGTTTCATAATTAAAAGATACTTGATTATAGCTTGATATGTAGAGTTTAAATTTCACCTTAGACTTGTAATCTAAGTCTAGATTTTATGATTTGATTAAATTATTAACAATCTTTTCTAATTTATCAATTTTATCTTTTAAAATATTATTTTGTATTTCTAATTTTCTAAGAGTTAATTTCTTATTTTTATTAAATATTTTTGAGTTATTCTTATTTAGATTTGAATTAACTTTATTCATTACATTATTAGCATCCATATCTAATTTTTAAGAGAAATCTAAACTAGTGCAATCAAGATTAGTTAGGATACCGACATGCGTTGCGAAAAATGGATTTTCATATAATGTAAATTTACTAACCTTGATTTCTCCCCTGGATTCTTGGGTCTTCTTTCTGGGCATTGTCTTTTGCAATGACCCATTCGTTTGCACTTGGAGCATTCAATGTGCTTCTTCCCTTTCCGGATCAATTTCTCCTTCTCCTCCGATTGTGCCGGCCGAATCTTACAAGTAGGGCATTGGTTTCTATAGTGTCCTCTCTCCCTACACTTAAAACAAGTTATGTGAAATTTAAGATTTGAATTTACAATTTTACCTTTTAGATCTCATGATAGGATTCTCCCCCTTGACTGTTGCCATCTCGAATTTGAACTCAGATTCATCTATCTCTTCTTTGTCCATCAGGGCTATGAAATCGGTATGATCTGATTCTTCTGAGTCTGGTTTGGAGGTTGACTTTGGATATTCATACTCAGATTCGAATTCAAGTTCAACTCGGTCTTCTGGCTCTAAAGGCATCTCATGAAGCTTGATCAATTTTTCCCAAAACTCCTTAGCATTGTTGAACATTCCAACTCGATCAAGCTCTGAATTTGTTAATCCGCATAGGAGAGTACATGTTGCTTTTGCATCTGTCTCGATTTTTCTCCTTGTCTGTGCATCCCACTTGTCACAAGTGATGGGCACACTTTCTTTAGTGGGGAGTATAAATCCAATCTGGATTATGATCTATATTTCCACTTGGGTCTTCAGTTGGTGCTCCATCTGATCTTTCCAGTACTCGAAATTCTCGTCGGACAAGAGTGGTAGGCGTGCGGTGCTGTACCCATCTTGGTATGCCATTTATTTAATAAATCTAGCACACAACAAAAACAATTAGACTTGTCCCAAGAATAGGTCTAGGATTAGTAGTGTGAGAGAAAAATAAAAATAGCAATTCACTAATTTTGAGGAAATAATAATAATAATAATAATAATAATAATACTAAATATTAATAAAATATTAAAAAATATTTAAAAAATATTATTACAAATGTTTGAAAATACGATATTTCACTAATATCGACCAATGGTGAAAAGATGAAAATGAATTTTTCAAAAACAACTTTGGAGGAAAAAATGAAAGGCGTAAGGTTTTATTTTTTAACAAAAACGGACGAAAAAGCAACGAATAAGAATGCTCGAACGGTAGTTGTACCGATTCAGAACGATCCCGCTCTGATACTAATTGTAGGATCAAAAAACACTAGGGGGTGAATAGCACTCGTGGCTAATTCATTCGTTTCGAGTAAACTCAAAGTAAATACGCAGCGGAAATAAGATAGAGACAAACAAAGCACAAACACCAAGGATTTACTTGGTTCGGAGCCTATAGCGACTCTTACTCCAAGACCCGCACGTGAGAGTGCTTTCAATGGGCAATCCCTATAAACTTGAGAATCTTTACAAATAAATAAATGCAAGTATTGAACTTAAAAGATTATACCGACAATACAAAAGATGATGGAAGTAGTTGTCGATTGTCGGAATAGCAGCTGAGCGTCGTTGAGTCGTTTCAGTGTAGAGCGCAGCTTTGAAGATTGCTTGTAGAAATTGTTGTTCCAAGTAGCTAGCCGAGACCCCTTTTTATAGCAGCTTCAAGACTGATTCAAATCCCCTGATCTTCGAGATCAAGTCTTGACTCGACCCGGATCGGTTGACCGATCCCCTAGTTCGGTCGATCGAACCTACTGAACTTGCCCGACCTTCCGTCCAGATGCAACCTCTCTGGAGAGCGCCTGCGTTTGGTCGACCGATCAGCCGATGGTCTTTGCCTCATCTGATCCGATCAACTCGCTCGACCAGGTCTCTGTTTATCTTCGATTCGATCGACCGATCCCGAGGTTCAATCGACCGCTCCCTCAGGTCAACCCTTCACCGAGAGCTGGATTTTGATCCTTTGTGTACTGGGGTTCAGTCGACCGATCAGGTCGTTCAGTCGATCGATCAGGTCATTCAGTCGATCGATCAAGGCTGAGTCCGACCCTACAAAACTGTTAGTTTCCTGCAAAATAGAGTTAGACAAATAGAGCAAATAATATTAAACAATTAAGTTGACAGCCGTCGGACTGTCTGGTTCTGACTTTGGATTTCCTCTAAAAATCCTAGGTCGAACCGACGCCTACTGTTCCCTCAACGGAGAACGCGCCCTCACCTACTCCTCTCAGGAGAGTTTAGCTATTGCCAGATCGGTCCTCCAGACCGACTGGACTTTTTGCCTATGGTTACCACCCCCTAAGACATAGGATTATTACCCCCTAGGATTTTTCTCAGCCTACGGTTACTGCCCCAAGGGCCTAGGGTTACCACCCCCTAGGGGTTTCCTCAGCCTAGGGTTACCACCCCCTAAGACCTAGGATTACCACCCCCTAGGACCTAGGGTTACCACCCTTAGGGTTTTCCACCTGCCTAACCGCAATTAGGACTTTCCATCACCTAAGGTTACCGCCCCCTAGGACCTAGGGTTACCATCCCCTAGGGGTTTCCACCTGCCTAGAATCCACTAGGACTTTTGCCTAAGTACACTTAAGATTTTTCCTACAAGCTCATTCAAACCTGTTAGATAACAAGTAACCTTAACTTTGAACCTTTTGCCATTATCAAAACATAGGTTCGATCGTTTGATGCTTCCCGCACCAACAGTTTAATCTATGAGTGTTTTGATAAATGTAAGTGGTCACATCGATAAATTGATGACTACACAAACATTAGAAGAAGCGAACAAGAACAGATTGAGACTTACAACCATAATTGAAAGTATCCGTTGACTTTATTTGCAAAGATGTGCGTTGAAAGGACATGATGAATCTTCACCTTCTAAAAGTCAAGGTAATCTTATAGAAATGATAAAGCTTATGATAAAAATAGATGTTAATATTAATAATGTTATTTTAGAAAAAGCATCAAGAAATGCAAAATATACGTCACCAGATATTCAAAAAGATATTTTGCATATTCTTACTGAGAGAGTGAGAAAAAAATACGTGAGGAGGTTGGGAGTGCAAAATTTTGTATTTTGGTGGATGAGGCTGACATACTAGACAAAAGCAAATGGCTATTGTGTTGAGATTTGGTGATCATGAGGGATTCTTAATAGCGCGCTTCTTTGGTATTGTGCATGTTGCTGATACTACTAGGTAACACTTAAAACATAAATATGTAATGTAATTAGGCGACATCATTTGCATATTAAAGATATTCGGGATCAAGGATACGATAGAGCTAGCAATATGCATGACTCCTAAAACGGGCTACAAACTCTTTTTTTTTAGAAATTCTCTACAAGCATATTATGTACATTGTTTTGCATAAAGACTTCAGTGGTTGAAAAGGAGAGTTCATTTGGCTATTTTTTTTTAAAAAAAATTGACTTCTATTTTGTAATCTTATTAAGGCATCACCAAAACGTCACACTAAGTTATTTGCCCAAGCTATTGAAATTGCAAATATGGTAGCCACTGGTATTCATGAGATAGGTACTAAACTTAATCATATAATTTAACACTAATTAATCAAATTGAGTTATCAGTTGATATCTCATTAATCATCCATTTCTCTTTTTTTTTTTTGACAATGGTACTCGCCTTAATCACATTGGTACTTTGCAACAAACTAGCAAGACGTGTTGGAGTTTTCATTTTGAGTCGATTTGTAATATGATAGATATGTACAAATAAGTGATTGTTGTGCTTGAGCATATGGTGGAGGAAGCATCTTCGAATTCTACACGTGGAGAAGCTATGGGTTCTTTTATTGTGCTCAGATCATTTGATTTCATATTTATTTTATATTTGATGCACAAGATTATGGGAATAACATATTTACTTTATCAAGTTTTGCAAGAGAAGTCTTTAGACATATGAAATGCAATGGATCTTGACTCAATTACAAAATTTTTACTTCATTCTTTGAGAGAGACGGTTATGATATTTTTCTAATGATTGTGTAATCAGTTTGTGAAAATAATGATATTTACCAGATATGAATGCTTGTTATAGATCTTCTACATGACGTTTGTGCCAGCAAAGAGATTCTATTACATTTGAGCACCATTACTATTTTGATGTATTTAATGCTATAATAGATTGTCAAGTAGGAGAGCTAAATAGTAGATTCAATGATGAGGCCGTAGAATTTCTTAGAATTAGTGCTACTTTGGAATCTTGAGACAACTTTAAGTTGTTTAATGTTGATGATATTTACAATCTTGCAGAGAAATTTTATCCTGGTGATTTCAATAGACAAGAACTACATTATTTGAGAAGTCAGTTAGAGCATTATAAGTTGGATATAATTCATCATAAAATGTTTCATAATATCTCTACCATTTCTGAATTATGTCGACGATTAGTAGAGATTGAAAAGTGAAAGTATTATCACTTAATTGACATACTGATTTGTCTTGTTTTAACGCTTCTTGTTTCTACTACAACAACGAAACAATCATTCTCAGCTATGAAACTTCTTAAAATGTCTCTTCGAAGATAAAAGAAGAGTTTTTGGCAGATTCTATGATTGTCTACGTTGAAAGAGAATTTACTACAAAGATTGACACTAATTCAATAATTGATGAGTTTTATTCTATGAAAAACCACAGGACACAACTTCAGTAGTTTTATCTTGTTCAATGTTACTATGTCATATTTTGTAGTTAACATTACATGTGTAAGTGTTTCTTGATTATAAATTAGTCTATTATTATAGTTTAAATATTAAGTATTTAATTTATTGGATAAGTCAAGTTAGGGACAGTAGATTTTCTAGCTACACCCTTACCATAGAGTGAGGGTTATCACCTTTTGCTGACTAACATATAGGGCTTATATGGTTCGATAACCCTTAGGCTCCTACTCTACAACCTATAATATCAATGGATCACTCTTGAAAATATTATATTTTCTCCTTCTCGAACAATTATGATAGGTGGAGAAACCTCATGCCATCACAAGAGATTACAAAAAATATAAAAGCGCATGAACATAAGAAATATAAGGTTTCTAATATGGTTTAACCAACTCTATTTCGTTTACCTTTAAGCCACCTTCAACTCCTCCTTTTATAGCCTTTAAAATTCTTTTGTAAGTCTAGCTACTACCTAACAATTGACTAACTTGTGGTCATCAATCGATTGATCCTCACGATCCAACCGTGATTGCACAACAATAGCTCATTTCTATTTTACACATCGACCACCAATTGATTGACACCATCAATCGACTCAATCAGTAACATAACTATTATGTTCACTAGCTCCTCGACCAAATTGACTGTCCTAGCTCGTGCCCATCATTAGTCAATTGGTTAGCCCCTAAACTCCAAAGCCATGTTGGGGTAATGAGTTTATCAATCACCAATCAATTGCTGACCATGACTATAACCATCTCTACCCACAGGGCATAGCCGAGATAATACCCAAATGGTAAACTTGCATTAATAGGCAAGGATTCAGGTCATGACTGCAACAAATAACCCTCCCATTTGGAGGTTGCTCAATACTTTATTTTCCTTTATCTCACCGTGGGACCAACGATGAGAGATACTTGACATGAGCATTATCACATTTTTACATCAATAACTACAACCATCTCTAAGGTCAAATTCAACTATATTGAATTCTACCCTTGTCCCAACACTCACTTCACAGGAGTCTTACCATTGCAGTTTAACTTCATCCCTCAGTCATTCACATTCACGTTCAGGCCATACATCTCTTTGATGCACTTAAGCCTTTAGCTCCTTTACAAGTCATCCTTCATGTGACATGCTTATGTAGTTCACTTTCATCGGTTGTCATCCTTATTATCTTAATATTCCTCGTCCTACGATCCTCTATCACACGTTCGTTCAGTATGTGATTTACATCCCTTCATCTCATTGTGGGGCCAGAGATGAGAGGCGTTCTATGAGCAAAATCTTTTTTGCTCCATTGGATTATATATCTTATAGTTTTTTTCTTCTTCCATAAATCCTTTTAAACTCAAGGTTCCCCACTCTCTTGCAACACCTGACCTTACAAGTGTCGGAGCTTACAATCATAGCAATAGAGATTTAAGAGATTGTGTTATCTAAATCAGAATGCTTTGCTTACAACAAGTGAAAGAATTTATTGTGCTTATAATGAGCAGAAGTTTTCAAACCTATACAACTGTTGATGTATATTTATCGCAGTTGTTTTGATCAAACTTAACCTTTCAAGGTGGCATTGATCCTCAAACACAAAGTAGAACCGAGAGTAAATTTTGTTCAGGAAAAAGAAGGCTATATGAATTGGCCGCTAGTTGTTAAAGTGTTCAAATAACTCCCTGATCATCTGTCTTTCATCCTTTGTAAGGTCAGCATCTTTGCTTCTCAAATGGGTCGTTAAATTCATTGCCTCGGTGCTCATGTCCCTATTGATAATCTGCAGTCCAAATAGAGAACACGCGATGATAGACCAATTCAAGAATCCAGAGATCATGGAAGAATTCAGAGTGGAATATCTTACTTCGACATAGTTGTTTACTTGACCGTCACTGTTTGGAAATGTCAACAACTCATGTTCGTTGCACATCCATTCACCATCAACTATATACTTGTACTCGTAACGTCCCTCCTATGACAAAAATCCAAATCAGCATGTGTTTGTTTAGAAGCTGGTCCTAATTAGATAACCACAACATAATATTGTCAATTTGGTTCAACCAAGAAACCGATCCAATACATCAAACACACGAAAAAAAAGACATTTCATTATCAATTTCCAACTCTGTTAGATCGTAACATAATTGACCATACTTCGTATCACAAATATCATCGAGTCATGTTTTTAGGTTTAGGCATGCACATCCAAAGCAAATTCCACTGAAACATTGGCAATGCTTCAAGAAGTATTTCTTGATGTTGAACAATGAGTCAATAAAGATAACCATAGAAGTTTAGATTCGATCATGACTGGGTTTATGATGTAATAAAAAGGCATCAATGAAATTCTAGTTCAAACATTTTGTGAATAAGACTAGTAAACTAGCGGAGTAATCACCTACTGATAACTATAGAATTGGTACGTCATGAAGAATCCTGTCTAATAGATTGAGTAGAATAGGGAAATGTGCAATTGTGAAACCAACATGGAGGCACAACACATTCTATTACAAAAGACCCCATTAAGGAAATTTCAATAAAGTTGAATTAGCTAAAAAAAGAATACTCACAGGTAATTCCTTCTCAAGAATCCATGCTCCCTGATCTTTGTTAAACTTCAGAGGAATTTTCTGAAAAAGCAGAAATGATTCGATGGCGAAAGAAATCCTTTCATGATAAAAAAATATATATACGAGTGCATATACTTTTGAATTTCAGCATGAATGCCTTGCAATCAGGATAAATAAAATCTAGATTGTTACAACAAGATTGACTTTTGGAGCAAAAGGTGATATTGCTCACCCCAAGCATCCAGTATCGTCGGTCTCACGACAATATACAGGCAGGTAAATCACAGGAGGCATTTGCCCTAGCACAACAACCCTTTGAATGAGGGATGTCAGACACCCAACGAGGCATTTTGCACTGAAATGGTAATTATGTAACCTTACACCATGAAAACATGGATATTTGAAAGACATCTACAACATGTTTTTGCCGGTCCCAACTATTTGGGATCAGTTATGCAGAAATTCTTAACCTTCATTGAATTCTATAAAGTGTTTGATGATTAGTAATATTCAAGCTTCTTAGATCACCTTTTTAATTATATTAAACTGTAGTTTTCTCTAATCTCTTACCCTTGCACATTCAAACCTACTTTAATTGTAAGATTTATTCAACATCTTTGGACAAATCACCCAAGTGAGCCGAGCCGGAGCGGAAGACCCGGACCGAGGCGAGTGGAACCGGAGCGAAAGACCCGAATGAAAAAAGTTAACTATGTTGACTTTCCTAATCCGAGCACCCAGACCAGGTTGAGGCGCCCGGACTTGGTTGGGGCTCTTGGAACCAGTCCGAGGCGCCCGGACTATCCGGGCTCTCGAAATCCAAACTTTACCCAAATCGATGTGGCGTTTAACCATTACGTCGGGGATAGAATTCTATCCCATTTCAGGCGTCTGGAACCCTTCCAGGCGCCCCCAACCAAGTCTATAAATATAGCCCTAGTCCAAGAGGTTAAGAACAACACTTGTGATTCATTCTAGTTTTGTTTTGTTTTGTAATTGAATACTTCAACACTTGTGATTCATTCTAGTTTTGTTTTGTTTTGTAATTGAATACTTCAACTGCTGTATGAGACTTCTCTGCCTGAAGGAGATTGTTTACTGAGCTCCAACTTCCTTGGATTAACAACCTCTCAGGTTATAATCAAGTAACCCTTTCGTGCATCTTTTCTTTCAGTCATTTATTTTATTTATGTAAGTGTAAAATTAATTAAGTCGTAAATTCGAGAAAAGTTCCTTTTATTTGTCAGGGCTATTCACCTTCTTCTAGTCGGCCGCCAACGGTCGTACACTAATGTCTCATCAAGAAGGACAGAGCATCTACGAACCACCACCATATGAGAGGTACGAGAGGCATGAATTCAATCTGTAGAGGATGCAGATGGAAAATTTCATCCTTATGAACGACTTCGATGGCGGCATGGCACTGAGGTAATCAACCCAAAACACAGAAGCCAACAGAAAGGTAATAAAATTAATTTCAGACTTATTACCTAACAAAGTTACATGTAGGATAGGAAATGTCAAGGATGCCTACGGGTTTTGGACCTGCCTGACCAAGCTTCATAAGGAGCCGTTGAAGCTAGAGGAGCAAATCAAAAGTGAATTCAGACTCGAGTCCAATCCAATGGAGAAGCCTACTATTTTGTTTCGCTTTTATCATATTTGAAGCTCCACATAGTTAACTCTAACAACAACAACCAAGCATTTTCCCACTAGGTGGGGCCGACTGTATGAATCCTTTTATGCCATTGAGCTCTATCTCCTATTATATCATCATCTATATTTAAATAAATTTTATCTTATTTTATTGTTGCTAATTAAGTCTTTTTTGGTCTTCCTCTTCCTCGTTTGATATGCATGTTTATCATAGTTTCACATCGCCTAACTGGAGTATTTATTGGTCGTCTAAGTAAATGTTCGTACCATCTTAAACGTGTCTCTCGGAGTTTTTCCTCAATAGATACAACTCCGACTTTCTCTCTAATGCTCTCATTTCTTATTTTGTCCATCTTCGTATGCCCACACATTCACCTTAACATCCTCATCTCTACAACTCTCATCTTCTGCTCATGTGCTCGAGTCATAGCCCAACATTCAGCTCCATATAACATAGCAGGTCAAACTGCGGTTTTATAGAACTTACCTTTAAGTTTAAGAGGTACTTTACGGTCACATAAAACACTCGACGATTTCACCCATCCTGCTTGTATTCTATGTAACACATCTCTCTCAATCCCTCCATTATTTTGTAAAAATGATCCTAAATATTTAAATCTCTCGGTTCCGGGCAACTCGTCCTCTCCTATCTTAACAATTGTTTCATTACTTCTAATATTGCTAAACTTAAATTCCATATATTCTGTCTTTAACTTACTAAGCTTAAAACCTTTCCCTTCTAATGTTTCCCTTCAAGATTCTAGCTTAGCATTTACTCCTTCACGTGTCTCATCTACCAAAATAATATCATCTGCAAACAACATGCACACTCCTTCCCTAAACTCTAAAATAGTAAGATTTTTTTATTGGTTATTTCAGTAACCACACATGTCCAAAGATATTTTTAAGGCTATAGTCACAAAAACAGAATAAATTGTGACTTTTTATACTAGTATGAAGTTGGAAAGAAGAATCTGATACTATTTCTGCAAACAATAGAAACAAAAAATATGCAAATTGAGAGTGGTTAACTCCAGTATCTTAACCACAAAACCAATAATAGAAACCTGATCCACCTCACAGGCACGGTCAAAGCATTGATGGACTCTTTGCCATGTTAGAATACATGGAATATTTAACTAGGAAATAATTAATATTTGTATGCAGAATTGTGATTACAAAATATTTTGGTATTTGAGCATATATATATTACCAAAATAGAAAGAGCTCAAGGATTGATTATAAAAAGGACAGCCCCATGCACGAAGCTCCCGCCAATACGAGGTCCCAAGGAAGATCTATTATTATGCAGTATTACCATGTTTTGCATGAGGCTCTTTCCGAGACTTGAACCCGTGCCCTCTAAGTTACACGACAGTAATTTTACTATTACGCCAAGGCTCCTTCTATAGCAACTATTATTTAATTGAAAAGAGAATAATTGCATTCATCACATATAAAGGACACTAACATGCTACCTGATAGTTAAACTAGCAACTTAGGACAAACTATGTATCAATTTCATGTTTTGACACTCCTAAAGTTGGAGCACAGAAATTATCATGTTCTAACAGGGGCAGAAATTGACAGCTTGGGTTAGCATGTAGGAATTGATTGAAACAAGAGAAACTAGAGTTTTTGCATTTACTCTTAAAAGAGATAAAAGAGGAGAAAATATTGAAGGAACTAACATATAAAATTACTTCAAGCGAGGAAATGTTGGAAAGGAAAATAAGTTATATCATCTATTCCCAAAGGAGAGGAAGTGCTAGAAATGAGAAAGTAATGTTTTAAAGTAGCAACCAATGGAGCAACTTGATTAAAGTGTTGTAGTAAAAAAAAAATAAGGTTAGGATTCCAGAAGTTAATCTGAAATGAAACATCGAGAGAGTAATTTCTTAATTTAACAATCCTGCTGAGGTGAGCAAGGAAAAAATTGAGGATGAAATTAAGTATCTAGTAGTTTTTCAACTTTGAAGAATAAGGGACCATGCTATCTTTCTTTTTAAAGAGAAAGCTGATGCTCTTTTTTTTTTCTTTGAAAAAAAAAAGTTCCAAATTCTTTAAGAAAACTGAGTTCCTTTTTATACAACTGCTAGGTTTCCTTATGTGGGTTAAATATGTAAGCACTTCCTAGGTACACCTTGACTTACTGAGATGACACTATCAGAGATGAGCATGCAGGAGGGTAGCTAGTTGGAGATCGTGAAGAGGGTAACGTGATGTTGGCAATGGCTATAGCTTCAGCAAGAATTTTGTCCGGTGAAAGCATCGAAGGGTTCTGCAGAGACATTAAGATTGCAATTTTCTCCAGTATCACATAGATACTGGGGAAAATGGTAAAAAAAGACTATTAATGGCTAAAATTCAAGATAATAATAATGGCTAAATTTCAAGACTATTAATTAGCTTTATGTATTGCTACTCTAAGAAACCTTAAGGATAAGTTGTGCAACAACATTATTTTAACCAAGAGAGACCAGAAGAATGTAAAATGGTAAAAAAATACCTTTCAAACTGTTAAGTTGTGCAAACTTTAATTAAGTGGTGTGATCAATTGATCATATATGTTTTCTTATTGCAAATTTAAATCAAAAGAAGTCACAATCATAGTTGTAAATAATTTTATCAAAAAGCATAGCAAATAGCATACCTGTCCCCATCCAATGTCAAGTCCAGAAATCTCTACCGAGGAACATCCACCATCTTTCCACATTAGGGTCACAGGGCTCTTAGATAGTCCTGTAAGCTACAAACATAGTGCAACAAAGATTAGTAGTCCAGCAAGAAATTATGGTATGAAATCTAATAGTGCATCATATTGATAAGTGCTATTATGTGCAAACTGCAAACAAATTGCAATGGTTACATGTGGTAGTAGCTTTGCATTGATTTCAGCATAGGCATGATGTAGAACTGCAAAAGGATGCAGCAACACTGGGAAGTGGCAATAAGTTTCCTCTTCCTTCAACAGAAACTCACACCCAAAAATAAGGAAATTAATGAACCTTGGGTGGCGGATGACATTCTTTTTCAACCCATGTTAGCAGCCTAATTGTGATTCATTTCAAGGAAGATAGAAGATGATCTTCAAATAAGAGGAAAAAAGAGAAAGAATTGAGAGCTGAAACATACTCCTATCCTCCTATCTATTTTCCACTCCACGTTATAGAATGCATAAATGTTCATGCTACTCCCATTTCTCTACACTTTCACTAAATAATCCCACTAAACCAGACAAACTAGTAACACAATCTAGACATAGAACTCCATAAAACTGACCACGATTGCTATTCAACTACTGTAGATAGGGACCACGACATTACTAACAACACATTCTGCATATGGCTAACCGCTACTCTCTTCCATCATTTCGACCTCATCTTTTTTACTCATGTTGCACTAAACCTCAAGTGCGAAGAAAGGAAACCGCTCAATCAATTTTTTGGGGGTTTTCCAAAGATTTTGTCAACTGAAGGCAATCCCTTGTTGAATTTCTTGCTGTCGATGGGTGGAAATGATGGCTTGTCGACTTGTAGGAATCGGCAATCCTAACGGACGCATGCTTTGCTTAAGGCTTTATTTGCCTCCACCAATGGTGTGCAATCAGGGTTTAGCTAATTTCCTTCATGGTCCAATGAACCATTCTTTTAAAACTTACCTTACCGAGGAAGAGTTTGCAATCCCTTTGACTCAGAGACAATGTCGCTAGTATTTGTCAGGTGCACAAATGCAGTGGTTGAAATTTCATCTGTAGGAATGTGTAGGAATGAAGAAGGATGCTTAGAGGGCGAGAGAAGGCTTGTTTGTATTGTGAATTCCTAATTGAATTCAAATGATTATATTCAGCCCATTCTTTGGCCTTATATAGACTATTCAACACCATTTGTTTGGGTTGTTGCTTATCTATACACATCTAAGTTTACCTAGGCTATTGAATCACTTGGATGATCTAGAATGCACCACATCAAGGCACTTGTTCACGCAAATTGGTTGGTTCAATTGGTCGCACCAATAATTGGTCACACCACTTGAGTTGAATTTCGACTCATTGCACATATAACAAATCTACATGGAAGATGAAACTTGTGATGATAATGATCCACACATGCAAAGTGCAATATGAAATAACAAAGAGCCACATTACACAGCATTGCTCTAACAAATCAATGGGGATCAATAGAGGGGGAGAATATCGATCATGTTTTTTCATCTTTTTCGTCATGTGTTCGTTCTTTCTATCAAGTCTAAACTTGTTGGAGCAATCTGTGTGACCCTAGATTTTGATATTTGGGCAAAGATTTAAGTTATGATTATTGTTGTATTTGATATGCATTATGAGTATGCAGGATACAAGTACAACAAAAGCAAAGGCCGAGTGTGATCTTGGCAAAGGCAAAGTCTAAGTGGGATCTTGGCAAAGGTGAAAGTCTAAGTGGAGTCTTGACAGTGTAAGTCCAAGTATGTAGTCTTGGTTACGTAAGTCTAAGTGTGACTTGGCAAGGTTGAAGTCCCGGAGGTGAGGAGCCTCTTGGCAATGAAAGACTCGATAACAAGTACAAAGCTGAAAGAAGCTCCTGAAAGCAAGGCGTGCAGGATGGGGAGGCATATAAGGGATGCGAGGTTGCTAAAGGAGGCTAGAAGACAAGGTCGGGGTTCTGCGAGCAAGGACGAGTGCATGAAATATTGTACTCAGGGTAAAATCCTAGGTTTAGGATTTTACTAGTCGACTGGCAACTGGACCAGTCTGGGCCAGGGCACAAAATATTTCTATGCCCGATGGTTGTGAATAGTCAACTGATAGTCACTGTAGCAGTTGGCTGGTGTTTTCATCAATTGATTGGTTTCGAGCCGTTGGCATGTAACGGTCGAATTCCATAGAGGGTAGTCGACTGGTATACTTATCAGTGGAAGGCGGCGGGGTTTTCCAACCCGTGGCCTATATAACCAAGGCTTTGGAGCTTGGTTTGGGTTGATGAAATAGACTTTGTTAAAGTCTATTAGAGTGCTCAAGCTCTTCTTGTGATCTAAGGGTTTTTGGATCAAGCTAGTGGTGAGGTTTCTCCATTGAGGAGGTTTGAGCTAGTCAGAGTTTTCCGGGGAGTCATCCACCGACAGATCAGGATCGTCCACCTTACGGACAAACTGTGGAGTAGGAGTAAGTTATCTCCGAACCACATTACATAAACATGTTAGGTTTGTCTGTTTTCTTCTTGTTCATTGTCTTGTAGATTAGCTTTCTTCTTGTTAGTGTTGTTTGTATTTCGTTGTGCACTAACAAGTTGTAGAAAGCGATCGAAGCGGGTGATCGGCTATTCACCCCCCTCTAGCCGAGCATCAAGGTCCCAACAAATGATCCATACATGCAAAGTGCAATATGAAATAACAAAGAGCCACATTACACAACATTGCTCTAACAAATCAACTTGTAAGTAACTTTGCATACACATCAAATTTGAAATGACAACTTCTTTTAAGCATTTTTCCTAAAAACCAAAGAGAAAATCAAAACTAAAGAGATTTGGATCATTAGTCCAATGGTCAGATCAATTTGTCAAACCACATGTTGACCCAAACTTTGACTACTATTAGAGTGATTGATCTATGTTAATTTGTTACACTACAAATTTATAGATTTTATTCATAGCATGCATTTACATAATAACTTGATTTAAAGTGTCAAGATTGGACTCCCAACAATAACAACACTCAACAATATGAATCAAACAATAAAGCATGGCAAACTAGTAGCATAAGATATTAAACGATGAGATACACAATAAGATATCTATAGGGTTTCATTCCATCAAAAATATATAGGGATTTGATATCCTGCCTGACCGCCCGTTCGCGACTGAGTGCACGGGGCACCAGGAAGTGATCTAGGTGCCCCAAGTGCGCTCACTTTGGGGACCCAGATCACTTATGGGCGTCGCGGATGGGTGGTCGGGGAAGGTATCAAAATCCTACACACACATACATAGGGAGAGAGAGAGAGAGAGAGAGAGAGAAACGATAACCTGCACACCCCGTCTGTGTGTGACGCGTGGGCGACTGAGTGGGCTTCTGACGCCTCGAGTCAATTTCAAGCACTCAGGCGCCCAAAAGTGATCCGGGAGCTCGAAAGCCCACTCAGTCACCGCGATCGTGTAGACGGGTGTGCAGGCTAACAAATCTATACACACTTAAATTAATATTATCAAAAGGTCGAATATACCTTTCAAGCCATTATTTACATTTATGGGGTATATTTGAAATTTTGACCTTATGACAAAATTAGGACAATTATTTAAAAACCATTCTTTCTTTTAATTTCTTTCTTTAAAAAAATAAGAATTGACATTGAACCTTCTTTATTTAATTTTTTTTTGGTTATCCGATTTGTAGGCAAAACCAACAAAAGAGCAATTCAATTTTAGTTATTTCTATTTTGACCGTAGAATCATTGTAGTTTTCGTGACTATGCTTTTGAGTGCGGCTATGGACTCATTACCATTATATCATGACAATATTTGTAGTTATTTGAGCTTGTTCTTGGTGTTATCATGACAAAATTATGTTAATATATAATTATACAGAGAAATAATCATTTAAATTTAAAATTATAAATAATTAATACTCCCAATTAATTAATAATACCTTGATTGGAAATGAGAATCACGGATTCACATGAATTGCAAATCACGATTTTGTTCCTCATGAAGCAAAGACAAAAGCTTCATGAAAACCTTTATCTTCCTCTTTGTGACTCCTTGAGAACCACTAAAGCATGAGAAGATGAGGCACTCTTCCTCCTCAATAACATCCAAGATAGATGCCAACCCTAGTACGATCTAATCTCTCACCTTTGCATGATGCCTTCCTCCTCAAGAACACCCAAAGCTTAAAGAAGACAAGGCAGAAAGGGTGTCATTGTCTTCCTCCTTAAGAATACTTGAGAACAAGCGCCAATTTCAGTGTATCCACCTTTAAATAACACCGCAATTCAGAAACTGAGTGAATTGCATTTCACTCTAATTGAGCTGATTTTCTACATCTCAATTGATTAGCAATTATTAATATTGAACTTAGTATTAATTTGACCTTAATTAATTAAGACTTTCATAGTCTTAATGGATCGATATGAGCTGATCCTGATCCAACCCGACCAATCCCAATGCATATTGGTCGATTCCACCAACTATTGTAAAGAGTGAGATACATATTCTTTCTACCTAGGAAACTCACATAGTATATCTGTTAAGGATATGAATAACTGAAGTATTGTTAAAATACCAACATCAAGAATAAAAAAGCTAAAGCACAATCTATGGTCCCATTCAATTTACTAAGTATTAACTAGTGCTAAATCTGCATGTTAAAGAAAAGGAATTTGTAAAATAAAACAAAAATAATCAATTATAATTACATACATCTGATGAGAAAATATTTGAGCACACAATTTATATAGGAAACAAGAGGCATGTTAAATGAAGGATATTTTTTTCTACAAATAAAGAGATTCCACTGACCATATCGACTGTTGCATTTTTTATTGCATCCAACTTCGGGAAGCATGCTCGCCTACTCTGAAAAAAATATTATGAGAAAGATGACAAAGTGACACAATGCTGCAATCTGAATTTTCATTTACATAAATTAGCAACAAGTTTAAACAAAAGTCAAATATTCTCAAAAATGATTGCCAAAATTGCAACAAAGTGCCTAAGGTTTGTTATGTTTCTAAATGATGTGAAGCTGGTTTCTTGTCAAGGTATCACTTAAGTTTACATCCACATTAAAGCACCAAGTGACTTTGTTTCTTAAATTTTAAGCAGAACAAAAAAAAAGATAGTTATATACATCAAGGCACCTGCTTAAGTTTGAGAAAGTAATGCTGAATATTATTATAATACCTGCAGTAGTTGATGGCCTTCATTCAGCTTATAGCCTTCAATCCAAAACATATATGCCAACTACAGTTTAACAAACATGAGAGAAGTTACATTAAATTTCCCCATAATGCAAAACTATTTTAATAACAACTGTAATCAATAAGCTTAGTTTTTAAGAGTTAGAGCTTTCAATTAGTGTGTGACTGTCCAAGTAGGAAGCTAGGGCAGTGTGACTGCCTGAATGGCAAAGAGAGCACAACTGATCCACATGGCCCAAACAGTCATCAAACCACATTTGTCCCAATTATTTGGGATTGGCTATTAGTGAGTATATGAAGACTGATGCATCCCAATTATTTGGAATTGACAATTAATATCTAGGAGTGTTAGGCGTACCTTCAATAGGGAATAAAATGATTGGAACTTCGTTGAGAGGGTATGGACATCTTGAACGATTAGTAATGCATTTTATAGCTATAAGAGCATTTTATGGCTAGAAGAGTTGAATCGATTAGATTTGAAGGTGTAAAGGATAGAGGGAGGGGAAAAACGCATTTGTTGATGTAACAAGCTAGCATATCCTTATAAAAAGCATATCTTTATATTGAGTATATGAAAATGGATGCGTCCCAATTATGTGGAATTAGCTATTAATATCAAAGAGTGTAAGGTGTAGCTTCAATAGGGAATAAAATGATTGGAACTTCATTGAGAGGGTATGGACATCTTGAATGACTAGTAATGCATTTTATAGCTATAAGAGAATTTTATGGCTAGAAGAGTTGAATCGATTAGATTTGAAGGTGTAAAGGATAGAGGGAGGGGAAAAACGCATTTGTTGATGTAACAAGCTAGCATATCCTTATAAAAAGCATATCTTTATATTGAGTATATGAAAATGGATGCGCCCCAATTATGTGGAATTAGCTATTAATATCAAAGAGTGTAAGGTGTAGCTTCAATAGGGAATAAAATGATTGGAACTTCATTGAGAGGGTATGGACATCTTGAATGACTAGTAATGCATTTTATAGCTATAAGAGAATTTTATGGCTAGAAGAGTTGAATCGATTAGATTTGAAGGTGTAAAAGGATAGAGAGAGGGGAAAAACATTTGTCGATGTAATAAGCTAGCATATCCTTATCAAAAAACATTTTGTTGATTTGAAATGTTAGTGATATAGCTTCTTATATAACTCACCAGTACATGAACTAGCATATCCTTATAAAAAGCAAAGATCAGTATGAATGATAAGAATGAGAAATCCACAGAGTTGTTTACTACCGCAACACCAGGTGCTCTTCCAAGCCCAGCTGTACAATGAACGTAAGTTACTCCACGGTTGCGCTTAATAGCCTTGTATAATTTGCTAACAACTGCAGGAAGTCTCATCCTTAGATCAAATGCATCAAAATCCCTATGACACCACCAATAATAGAATATAAGAGAATAATTCCTACAAATTCCGAACTACGAAATACTTCTTAATTATTACTTTTCAGTACCGATTAGAATCTAGGAATGAGAAGTAGAAATCTATTGTGCAACAATAGATGTATCAAAATAATTGTGATCTTAATGCAGGTGATAAACAACAGATCTGCATTACCTATGTGTCACTGTAAGCCATCTATATTAAAATCATATTAATTTAATCTATGACTCCATCAATAACAATATCCAAACTCACCTAATTTCAGCCCGAATATGCTCAATATCACCACATGCAATGGCATATTCACGGATGGCACCAATATCCACCCCAAAATATCTGCATATATGAATGAAGGAAACAAGCCGTATAGGCAAATCTTTCCGATAGCATTAAAGAATAGTATGAACAGCCTTCATACAATTTTCTCAAGCACTATTAATGAGTCAAAGAAATGAACAATAGAACCGTAATGATATATCAAGTAGATGAAGAGATGAAGGGAAAAAAAATGAAGAATAGAACTTAAAGATGTGTACCATCAAACAAGACAATTTGAGAATTAGAATTCAGCATGGAAACAGCTAGTGTTATCAAGGCCCTTAATAATATACTTGACATCAGTGAAAAGGTAAAATGAACATACATCCTAAGATTAAGTGGAGAGTAGGTTAAAGATTTAAAGTAACATACATATGAGGAGTTGCAATCACTCATAGCAATATCATTATCCCAAAGGGACTGTTGTGAAATTATGATTTCCATTAAAGTGGGAAAATGATATTTAATTGCATCATATGATCTACACATTGGGAAGCACCCATTTTTCAAGAATTTCCATTCTTAGACTTCAAATTGTACTCCCTTACAAATAAAACTAGTCCATCAAGATCATGTATTAGGTTAATTTTGAATAAAGATTGTCATGACCAATATGTAACAATTAGGATACTCAAGATCTGGGTCTTGCTGCAAGCAGAATATAGTCCTCACTCCAATTTTACGAAGTTTGTCAACATCTAGTGGAGTCTGAATTGCAACAATCTTAGATCAAAGATAGAAAATAAATAACATTCGTTTAGTCAAGAAGCAAAACAGAAGAAAACCTGTAGACAGGAACCAACTATCAGGCCTGGATATATGAAATTATAGTTCATTCCCAGCTCATGCCTATATGTCAGCACTGAACACATTTGCACAAGTGCAACCTTTTAAATGGTAAACTAGCACCTAAAGAGTATCAAAATATACAAGTCTCCAACATAACAGAATTGACAAAATTACCAGCACCCATTGCTTTTGTCATATCATTGCTATATGTCTCAGACTTCTGATCCTTCACTTCAGCATCAACATTATCCGTATTTGAAGAAGATTTTAGAGAAACCTGGAAAGGATGGAATTGATGAATGCCTATGTTGCATGGATACGAGTACGGGTATCGTATTGGACACAACACAAATACGGCGATATGGAAAATTTTGAAAATATAAGACACGCTACGGCTAGGATACATCAATTATTAAAAAATATAAAAATATTATATATAGTATTAAAAATTAAAAATCCTAGAATAGAAAATCATATTACATCAATCATAATATCCATTACAAATAAAAAGCAAACATAACAAAATATAAAACACCAAATCCATCTTAAACAAGTAAAAAAATTAAACATCCATATCGGTCTCATCACTAACACTGCTTTCATCAGTAATTAATTTATTTATTAATTAGTCCTCAGAAATTTATTATTTTTCAATTTAACTCTTGCAACCTTTAACTTTCTGCAATTGAGCCCAAACGTATCTGGAAACATGTCCCCATCCGTGTCCTAGCCTTATCCGACTGGTCAAACTTTAAAAAAGTCAATGACATGGTTTTTGCCATATCCGACATGCGTATTTGCATGTCGTGTCTGCCTGTGTCCTGTTCGACACTTCAAAAAAAAAATTTGGAATGTCCATGCTACACAGATGAATGCAATGATCAAAATTCGAAAAATCACAATGATTGTATATCATTGATGGGAATTAGTTGAACAAAGTTGCATCCATTCGACACTTAGCCTGTTTACTCCGGAGTGTGAAGGAAAGGGCTGATTACACAAAAACAAAGACAGTATCCCTCATTTACCTCACTCAAAAATGGTTGGCACTCAAAAATAATCTATGGACGGATTCTAAATTTGTCTCCTATTTTTTGGTCCACCCGATATCTGGCAGAAAGAAATTTCCATCCTCCTCTTAGCAAGTACTTGACAAACTCAAGTGACCAACAACCATCATCATCAACAGGGAACTCACGGCAGCAAGTCGCTAACCACGAGTCCTAGTAGCAAGCCGCAATTGCAAGCTCATGGCCATGAGTTGTAGCCACTAGCTGTAGCCGCTGCAAGACCGTCTGTCATTGTTCTTCCTTTCCTTCCCTTCCTTCCGCCTGCATTTCACCTTTTCCCTTTTGACCAGAATGTTTTTTTGTTTTCTTATACTAGAAGGATAACTCTCACCACTATTTTTATTTACAGTACAAATGAAATTATTAATGTAACTTTCACTGTAATTGTTAGTGTTACTCAAAAAAATTATAACTAGAGAACAATCACGAGCATACAGCCGACCAACATTAGATTTGTCAAAAACCAATACAAGTTGTATGAATATTATTCTCAGACTACCACTCCTAAACCCTAAATCTCAACTATTCAATCCCTCGACCACCAACCAAAACCCAACCAACAAAAAGTCTCCGACAACTGAAACACACTCAACCTGAACAAATCATCACAGAAAAAATATGCCTACGCAAAACGGAAGCTAATTACATCAAAATAGAGAGGCGAAACGAAGGGTTCCACTCACATTAACAGCGATGTTTCCTCGAAGATGATGAGCTCGCATCGCCCCCTAAACAAAGAAATGGAGAGGAAGGAACTGAGATTCGAAGAAATCGTGACCAACAAAGAAAAAAACAAATAAATCCACAGAAGAAATAACCAGATTTGAGATCTGCGGTGTTCTCGATCGGCCTCCCAAGGCGGGCAAAGGCGGAGCAGACCATCGGAGAATGTCCATGGCTGCGTGGTGCGATTGACGAAAAAGGAAGATGCCTTTTAAAGCGAACCTCTCGATCTCTTTATATAGAGGATGAGGCTTGGTTTGTTGGATCATAACCGACCGGTCGGTCTAAGTGGGTCCAAGGTCGGTTTGATTGAGTTCGGGGTCGAACCCAAATGAATTCCATTTTGGAATTTTCTAATAATTGTTGCGTGCATATGAATTCCATTTGAAATTATTGAATTCAAATTGAATTCGAACTCAATATTTTATTCTATTATTCACCGGCCTAAACTCGAACTGTATAAAATTTTGATGCTCAATAGGCTTCAATTAAGATTCAAATTTCTCGAACCGAACTCAAGTTCGAACGGCTTAAATCAAACTTAAGTCTAAATTTTATTTTGAATCGAACTGAAATTAAAAATTTTATATTTTTAACTTCGAATTAAATTTAAATATTATATATATTTTTAAGCTTAGATATCAATATTTTAGGTTTGGAACTAGCCAGAGTAGCATAACTGGATGTGAGTGAAGAGTAAGGGGGCGTTTGGTTCTTTCCTAGGAATAGGAATCGGAATGAGAATCATTGTATTGTGGAATGGGAATGGGTATGAGCATGAATATCACTCTTAAAAGCAATGTTTGGTTAGTTGTATATCTTCTATCGGAATAAATCAAAGTTTCCTTTTTTACCCTTAAAGGAAAATAAGAGAAAAAAATTAGATGTGAGAGAAAGATGAATGTGAGAGAAAAATATGATGAAAGAGAATGATGAGAGAGAAAGTATTATGAGAGAGAAAGTGTGATAAGAAAGAATGAAGAGAGAGAAAGTGTGATGAGAGAAAATGAAAAAAAAAAGAGTGTGATTGGAGAGAGCATGATGAGAGAAAATATGATGTGAGAGAAAGTATGATAGAAGAGGATGAAGAGAGAGAAAATATAGTGAGAAAAAATGAGGAGAGAGAGTGTGATGAGAGAGATTGAGGAGAGAGAAAATATGGTGAGAGAAAAAAGAACAGTGAATATGATGGGAGAGATTGAGGAGAGAGAAAGTATGATAAGAGAGAAAGTGTGTTGAGGAAAAAAGGAGTAAGTGTGATAAGAGAGATTGAGGAGAGAGAAAGTATGATGAGAGAGAAAGTGTGATGAGAGATAAAGTGTGTTGAGGAAAAAAGGAGGAAGTGTGATAAGAGAGATTTAGGAGAGAGAAAGTATGATGAGAGAGAAAGTGTGATGAGAAAAAAGAGAAAAGAGAGTGTGATGGGAAAGATTGAGGAGAGAGAAAGTGTGATGAGAGAGAAAGTGTGATGAGGAACAAAAGAAGGAAGAGAGTGCGATGGAAGAGATTGAGGAGAGAGAAAGTATGATGAGAGAGAAAGTGTAATGAGAAAAAAAGAGGAAAGAGAGTGTGATAGGAGAGATTAAGGAGAGAGAAAGTGTGTGATAAAATGATGAGAGAGAAACTATGATGAGAGAGAAAATATAATGAGAGAGAATAAGGAGAGATAAGTGATATGAAAGAAAAAATAAATAAATAAATTTTGATATTTGATATTAATGGAGAAAATTTTAGTTTTAAGTCAAGGGTATTTTTGGAATAAGGGAATATTTTGATTGATGAAAATAGGGTAATGGCTCATTGAAGGAGAGGTACATGGGAATGAGTCATTACCCAATTTCAAGGATTCATTCCCTTATTTGTATTCCTATTCCTATAATCCAAACATTAACAATGGGAATCAATGATTCTCATTCTCATTCCCCACTCCTATTACCCTAAACCAAACGCCCCCTAAGTAAATGACATCCAATAAATATAGAATAATTAGGATGACGTGACATGAGGAGGTGGGGCCCCCAGTGCTGCGTCCCCTCTCAGTCGCGCAGCCCCTCTCAGTCGCACAGCGAGACGCCCATATGGGGGACGCAGCATGACCGAACTGTGGAATGCTAAAAGAAAGATGCAAGCACTAATTTCCACAATAAAAAATAATATCTCTATATAAGTAGTTTATTGATTCATCTTATTTATACCATTTAACAAATCAATCTTTATAATGCGGTCAACTAGAATATCTCGTCTAACTTACTAGCCTAAATAGCTTATTTAGTATATTTAGGTTGCCCCACTCAACTAATCAAACTTACTTTTAAGTTTGATTGGCCCAACTATTGGAGCAATTGGTCCCTAATAAGGTTGATCAAGTTGAGCAAGTTCAGATTGACATGAGTTGTGTTGAGTTTTGATATTTCATTAATATATTAATTGGTCTAGAAATTAAATAGGTCAACATTGACGAGATATTTACTAATCGATCAATATTTTAGTTGGTTAAGGAAGAGTTAAAGTTGATCCGATATTTGACTAGACAGAAAGTCTAAGTGGGTCACGATTGACTGAACATTTGATAATTAAAAGTCTAACATGAAATTGGCCCAAGAAGAAAGTCCAATTGGGTCACAGTTGATTAGACACTTGACGATCGAAAATCGGATGTTCAAGAGGGAGTTGACATGAGACATAAAGTTCTGGTAGGTTAAGGTTGACCAAACGCTAGGCAACGAGAAAGTCCTGCCATGTCAAAATTGACCGGATATTATGCAACGAGAAAGTCTCGGCAAGTCAAGATTGACCAGATGTTAGACAACCGTAAGTCTCAACAGGTCAAGGTTGATGGGATATCAGACAAAGGAAGTCTTGATAGGTTGAGATCAACTAGATACCGGACAAGATGAGAAATTTGACTTTGATAAGGTTGAAATATGAGTATTAGTCAATTGATATGGTGTATTGATCGACTAATGAATACAAAACCTCAAAAAATACGATTGCTATGATATTACTATAGTATTTATTGCAACAGTATAGTAAACAGTGTTTTGCTATAGTACTGTTACAGTAATAGTCGATCAAACAAATGATGTGTTTGATCAATCAATTGAGGGCTTCAAAAAGTAACCAAAAGCTTTAGAATTTGAGTGTTCAACTCGATTGATGTAGATCAGAATCAAACAGAAGCAAGTTGATTCGAATGTTCAAATCGACTAATGGTTGATATCAATAAACTAATGTCAATCAGGAGTTGAATAGAAGCAGGTCGATTCGACTATGAGATTTGACTCAGTCGATTGCTCAGATGAATCAGTCAATTGATGTTCGAATTATCAACAAAATCAGACAGATTTTAAAAAGTTTAGAGGTTGTTCAACGGTAGGAATAGTGTAAGAGACCATATCAATCAACTGATGGATAAAATCAATCGACTGATAAGTGGAAATTAACTTCGACCTAAAGGCTTTAAAAGAGGGATTTCGAAGAGATTTTCAACGTTGATTCTTGGAGATTTAAGGACGAAGTACTAGTGCATTTGCAAACCAACAAAAGGCATTCAATAACGATTAAAAGCAAAATTCTTGTAAAGTTATTACTTACATTGTATTTAATTTTGTATATTTGTTTTCATGTTGTATTGATTGTGAAAGAATTATAAGAGGCTTCTCGACTTCTAGAAGGTATCTGAGAAGGAGAAGATTTAATAGTGGCAGATCGCTAAGATTAGGCCTAAGATTATTCGCCTTAAGAGGTGGATACCAAGTAAAACTAAGGTGTTATGTATGTGGCATCAAGTATTCTACTGCGCATTCAAACGACGAGCACACAATCAAGATGAAGCAATCAAAGCTATTCACCCCCTCTCTAAATCGCACGGGTCCTAACACGTGGTATCAGAGTGAGACTAACCTTCATTAGACTAACCTTCATTGGAGCACAAAGCTAGAGATAGAAGATAAAACTTCAGATTTTGAAGGAGTCAAATGGAGTTCAATGACGTACGAATTTGGATACGACACTCGAATTCCACCTTCTTTTGGAGTAGGAGGGTTTGCTCAATGGAAATAAAAAATAGAGAACTTCTTGATGATAAATGTAGAGCAATGGTTTACATAATGAAAGGTATTGAAGCTCTAGAGATACAAAGGGAAAACTTTTTTTGGAAGAGTAAATGGAATGAGGAGAAAATTTAAAAATTTGAGGCAAATGATAATGTAACTAAATTTTTAGTTAATATTTTGCCTAACAATATTTTGTGTAAGATAGACAAATATCAAGATACCAAGGAATTATAAAGTAAATTGGTCAAGCTTGATGAAGATCCAATCTCCACAAAAGTGAAGATGGGTCCAAGGAGGAATACTCATTGGCTCAAGAGATTGAGGATTCGAAAGTTGAGAGGTGTTCAACATCCAAGAAAGATATTGAAGAAACATCCACTCTAAGAATTGAAGGGGATAGATCAACAATATCGAAACAAAATGAAACTTCAACATTCGGATCCAATAAAGAAGAAAATTGTGTCACCTCAATAAGTCAAGAGAGTTCAAAATATGAAGGTATATTTGAGTGTAGGAACAAAGGACACTGTAAGAGTAAGTGTCTACAATTAATCAAGATGAAAGATCAAGTGACACAAATGGCAAGGGAGAATCCAAAAGAGGTCGGCCCCGTGATATGAAAGGGCAAGGAGAGTATTGTATACTTCTCATTCAATTAACAAGGACATTACTGGAATCAATATCCAAGAGGGAGGAATCCGACTAAGAACAAATGAGAGAACTCAAATCAAGGGGAGATTCTAAGGTAATATTTAATAATATAATTTCTTTGTATCAGGATAAAAACATGCTAGAGAAGCCTTATGAATTTAGAGCTTATGATCACGAAGATAAGAAGCATGATAATTATAAGTACAATTATAAATTATATCATGCTAAAATAATCTTACCTAAGGATAGAAAAGTTGCCAACAATCTAGATAAGAACCTAAGTATTTTAGACACATGCCTAGAAAAAAGAATATCCAAGGCGATCATGAAAAATCAAGAATAAATACCTTAGAAGTTGAAAATCAAGTTTTGAAGCTAAAATTTGATCAATTAGAAAATACTCTTAAGAAAATGACAAATGAAGTTAAAGGGTATAAGAAGGAAAATCTAGATTTAGGTAGACAAGAGTCATCTAAGGGTGAGAAAGGTTTGAAATACAAACCTAAATCCAAGGAAAGCATAACTTCATACCATAGAGTTACATATAACTATGAAATCAGTCCTAAATCTAGGAATCAAGTCAAGGTTATAAGGGATTGTTGGAAGCAATCTTGAGGGTCCAGTGTGACCAATAGTTTTGATGTTTGGGTAAAGGATTTAAGTTAGGTTTACCCTTGTATTTGATATGTGTATTTGAGTTGTGTAGATTTGTAGCATACACATATGACTTAGCTTAATGGCTTCGGGTCCGATGAAGGCTGGAGTATCCGAGGGATTATGGACAAGGCAGTAAGGACAAGTCGAGGGAAGCGCACTTCGAAGCATACACGAAGGATGACATTGGGACAAGCCGTGGGCTTGAATGCATCTGACGGATGAGAGACAAAGGAAGGAGGCTTAAAGGAAAGAGTTCAAGGCTGCGAGGAAGAGTCAAGTGAGTCGTAAGGGTTCAAGTGGAGAGAAATGTACTCAGAAAGGGAAACACTAGGTTTAGGGTTTTACCAGTCGACTAAGGTAGGACGCAGAATGTTCCTGTGCCCGACGGTTGTAAAAACCAGTCGACTGGTATTGTAGCCAGTTGACTAGTACTGTATCTAGTCGACTGGTACTATATAACAGTCGACTGGTACTATATAACAGTCGACTGGTACTATATAACAGTCGACCGGTAAAGAGTTGTTGGTGGAATCATGAATTTTGTGGAGTATCGTTGGCCAGCACTAGTCAACTGGTAACAGTAAAATCAGCTTGTTGATTTCCCTAAGTTCTATATAATGGAGCTTGGGGTGGCTGACTTTGGTAACAAAATTAGTGGTGGGTAACCCTTAATTAGAGTCTCCAAGCCTTCATAGCAATCCTTGTGTTCTTGATCGAGTTGTGGTGAGATTTCTTCACCAGCAAGGAGGATTATGCTAGCCGGAGTTTCTGAGGATTAATCCATCGACAGATAGAGATCACTCACCTTATGGACAACCATGGAGTAGAAGATTTATCTCCGAACTACGTAAATCGATGTGTCATTGTGATTTGCATTTCTTGTCTTCGATTTTTAGTTTAGCTTTTGTATATGTATTTAGTTAGTATTCCGTTGCACTAATAAATATGTAGGAAGCGAACAATTTGGGATAATCGACTATTTAAACCCCCCCCTTCTAGCTAGCCCAAAGATCTTCTACAAGTGGTATCAGAGTGAGGATGCTCTCTGTCAAACTAACCGTCGAGGAAGTTAAGGATGTCCGGTTTGATTGTTCCACCGAAGTATGAAGGGGGAAGTCTATGGGATATCACCTTTTGGATGGTGAAAATGGAGAACTTTTTTGTGACGGATTGGGACAACATGATAGTTGTCAAGGAGCCGTTTGAAACTTCAAGAGATAAGAAAGAAAAGAAACTCTAACCACGTTATTGGACCAAGGAGCAAACATCATAATCAAAGGCAAATGAGAAGGTCATATTTATTTTGATTGATATTTTGCCTAATTACGTGATGAGTGATGTATGTGAGTGCGAGAACATTCATGATTTATGGAGCAAGACAAAGATGGTTCTAAGTGAAGAACCTAAGCCTACACATGAAGAAGAAAAGTTCGAAGAAAGAGACGTAATGGATCAAGTGGAAGAGGAGCAACCAGAAGGTGACGCATGATCAACTTCCAAGGAGAAGGAAGATGAGGAAGTGTCATCCACATCTTCAAGGGTTGAAGAAGAATCCAAGACAAGTAAAGAGGAAGTCTTGGAAGTCAACCTTGCAAGCATCTCCATTGAAGTCAAGTCAAAGGACCACATTATTTTCTTCGATTGCAATGAGAAAGGGCACTACAAGAGTAGGTGTCCAATGGATAAGAAGAAGGTAAATGTTAAACTCACTCAAGTTATTTTAGATACCAATATGGGTTGTAGGAAAAGCCAAAATGATGAGAATGTGCATTGAGTGCTTCACATGTGGGGAGAAAGTCCACTACCACACCAAGTGCCCTAAGAAAAGGAAAATCAAGAAGCTAGCGCATTTGAAGAAATGAGAGAAGAAAAAAACTTAAGTCAAGGGGGAGTTTCAAGGGTAAAGGAGGTATATAATAATTTGAATGTAATTCAAATTGTTATTTTCTTATACATGCTAGGATTGATAATAATTATCTGTTGGACCCCGTGAGTGTTTTAATGTGATCAACCAAGTTAGGTTAGATCTTGCTAATTATCTCATCCCTATGTCTAAGTGTGTAGGAACTTAGGAGCGCAGGAAGTCGAGCAGAAGACGCAGCTAGCGAGAAGGACGACACGGGAAGGGAGCCGACGGGCTTGGTGCGCCCGAAGGATGAGAGAGCTGCGGAAGAGTACACCGGTGGACGAGAAGAACGCGGGCAGCGTTCGAGGGATGAGAAGTTGGGACGGAAGCCTGCTCGAGGAAAAGGCCGAGAATTGGGTTCGGGTGAACCCTATTCTGGTTGGCCGCAATCACCCGAGCTATCGGAGCATCGAAAGCCAAAAGGAAGTCAAAAGTGTTGATACAGTCTGACCTGGATGTTGTTTTGATGTTGACACTGATTTAAGTTTGAATCAGATATTAAATTAACTCAGACTAATTACTAATCAAGGTTGACTTGGTTAACCTGATTGACCTGATTGGGAAAAGTCCAAGCGAGGAGCTTGGCACGGGAAAGTCCTGGTGAGTGAAACCAGGCAATTGGGAAGTCCAAGTGTGGAAGCTTGGCATGTATGGTCGGAGAGGGTTCGGTAGCACGCTCTCTGGACCGTCAGGGGTGAGGACAGCAAGCTTGGAAGCTTGACTCGAGACTCACAGTTTTGGATCGGTCTGCAGACCGATCCAGTGGCACAATGGCACGGCTGATCGGTCTGCAGACCGATCCAGTTTCCTGATCGGTCTGGGGACCGATCAGGCAACACTCAGTAGCACACTGAGTGTATACTGATCGGTCCGGGGACCGATCAGATAACACTCAGTAGCACACTGAGTGTATACTGATCGGTCCGGGGACCGATCAGATGATCCTCAGTAGCGCTGAGTGGATACTGATCGGTCTTACGGACCGATCCAGCTGAGTCCTGATCGGTCCCTGGACCGATCAGGCTTCGTTACCAGATTTGCGTGAAGGGGTGGATCGGTCTTGGGACCGATCAGACAAGCACCTGATCGGTCCCCAGACCGATCAGTGACGATAAATAGAAGCGTGGATCGGTCTGCTGACCGATCCACAGTATGGCTTGTTTTGCATGCGCTTTCTCTTATTGTTTCTGATTCGCAATTGCTTTTACCTATTTCGTTTCTAACCATCTGCTGCAAGTTTTCTCGAAGTTTCAGGTTACAGATTACGATGTTGGGTGAATTCAAATTAAGGATCATTAGTAGAAGGCAACAAAAAGCTTTTGCTGTGTCTCGCTGCGGACAAACCAGTTTTGGTAGCAACGTCTCGTTTGCGATATGCTGGCAGCCGTTTGGTCGAAATCAGCTTGACTTGTGCTGATAGGTTCAAGCTCAGAGGTACCAGTGGAAACGAGGATGCCATTGGTGGGAGCTGAGACAATCAGACAAGGAAGAAGTGTGATTGGCGACGTCGTGGACGGTTGCAGGGATTTGCTGTAGGTTTGGCAGAGATCCGTTACAGAGCAGAGAGGCATATGAAGGTGGAGAGGAGAGGCTCTCGTGACAAGGATTTTGTGTGCTCTTGCTGTGAAAAACTGTGGAGAAAAACTCTCTGGAAGATTGAAGCAGTGTGCTTGTTCTTCGCTGATTGTGGCTGTGAGCTTCCTTTGATCATTTCATTTGAGCCACTACTGTAAGTCTTGTGCTTAATTTCTTACTGCTGTTAAAGACTTTATGGAGAGGTTACTCCACCGAGAAGGAGAATCCTTTAGCCGGATAGCTTCCGGGGTGTGATCTACCGAAAGATCAAGAGGATTCGTCCACCTTACGGACACGCCGAGGAGTAGGGGCAAGTTATCCCCGAACCTCGTAAATCTCTGAGTTAGTGTGCTGTGCTTTCTTGTTTTAGTTTTCTAATTCCGCTGTGCTAACAAAGTTCTTGAAGAAATTTGTGTTTAGTGTTTTTCAAAGAGGCTATTCACCCCCCTCTAGCCATCTAAGGTCCCAACAAGTGGTATCAGAGCCTGGTGCTCTTCATTTCGGCTTAACAACCCGAAGAGCAAAACAATGGCCATGAAGGAGGGATTTAGCACCAACCGTCCACCTTACTTCGAAGGAGCAGATTTTCAATATTGGAAGGGCCGCATGGAGTACTACCTCAAAACCGACATAGCCATGTGGTTCTCAGTCAAGGAAGGTTTAACACCACCAAAGGATGAAGAAGGTAAGGAACTCGAGTCGTCAAAGTGGTCTACCGAACAACTCCGCAAAGCACAAGCCGATGCCAAGACTATGGTCACCTTGCAATGTGGAATCGCCAAGGATCAACTCGTCAAGGTAGGTCCGTTCTCAAGTGCAAGAGACCTATGGAACAAACTCATCGAGCTCCAAGAGGGAACTCGAGATTCTCGGATTGCCAAGAGGGACCTATTCTTGAATCAGCTCCAAAATCTAACCATGAAGGACAATGAAACGGTGAGTGAACTTCATGGGAGATTCAAGGAGATCATTAATGGTCTCCACTCCGTGGATGAACGGGTAGAAAACCGTGACCTAGTAAGGTACGCTCTTAAATCTTTTCCTAGGAATGCCTTGTGGTCATCCATGGTAGATGCCTACAAGGTATCCAAGGATCTTTCCATTGTTAAACTAGATGAATTTTTCTGTGAAATGGAACTTCATGAGCTTGCTAACAAAGGACAAAAGAGAAGGGTATTGCTTTATTTGCAGGACCAAAGAGCAAGGATGGAAGAAGGAAGAAGGAAAAGAAGAAGGAAAAGGAGATTTCCTCATCCACCTCTTCTTCTGAATCTGATGATGAAAGTGGGTCATCGTCAAGTGAGATGGCGAACTTCGTAAGAAGGATTATGAGAAGAAGCCGAAGATACAAAGGAAAAGGTAAAACTAATGATCAAAATTTTGATAAATCTAATATTACATGTTATGAGTGTAGCAAGAAAGGACACATTCGGAGCGAGTGTCCAAAACTAAAGAGGAAGGAGGAACGAGCCAAAAGGAAGGAGGAAAGAGCCAAGAAGAAGAAGGCTCTCAAGGCCACTTGGGATGAGTCCTCATCAAGCTCATCGGAGGAAGAAGAGAAGATGGAAAAGAGCACTCGGCAATTGGCACTCATGGCAAGGGAAGAGTCAGAATCCGAGAGTGATGACTCAAGCGCTTCAACCACGGCTTCATCATCTTCGGATGATGAAGAGGTAACCTCTTCTCATATAGAAAAGTGTTATAAAACTATCACTCACTTATCTACATTGCTTAAAAAGTCAAAAACAGAAAATAAATTGTTAAAAGAAGAAGTAAAAACCTTAAGGACCCTTAGGGAAGATGAGGTCGATGACCTACATCTAGAAGTCCTTGAGGATGAGAACAAGGCCTTAAAGGGTGAGGTTGAGAAACTCAAGAAAATGCTTGAGAAATTCTCAACTAGCTCTAAGACTCTAGACATGATTCTAAATGTCCAAAGGGCAGTTTACAACAAAGCCGGGTTAGGGTATCAACCCAAGGAGTCGAGTTTCATTTCTCTAATGTCTAGAACTCAAAATAGTAGATCACATGTTTCTAGAGTTCATGGAACTAGGAAAGGTATGACCAAGGCATGGGTTCCTAGGTCTTCGTTGTAGAAGCATTAGGTCCCAAGATTTGGGTACCTAAAACCTCTATTTTTCGTGTATTGTAGGCATTGGTCGAGGGGAGCATCTATCAACTTGGTTTGTTGATAGTGGATGCTCCAAGCACATGACGGAACAAATCACTGTTTACTACCATTCAAAACAAAAGTAGAGGTAATGTGTCTTTTGGTAATAATGGTAGCCTTAAGGTTGTAGGAATTGGAGACATTCAAATATCCGAATGTCTTCATATCAAGAATGTCCTTCTAGTCAAGGGGATGACCTTTAATCTCCTAAGTGTCAGTCAATTGTGTGATACGGGTTACACAATTGAATTTCATTCAAGTCAATGTTTGGTTAAACACATTGACACACTTGACACTGGTACTAGTAGGCACAAGGGTTGACAATATTTATCAAGTATCATTTAAAAGTGCTACTAATGCTTTGATTAAGTGTTTCATGTCGAAAGAAGAAGAGTCTTGGTTATGGCATAGAAGATTGGCACATGTAAACATGAAGAACATCTGGAAGTTGGCCAACCAAGGATTAGTGCGAGGCTTACCAAGCATCAAGTTCCACAAGACCAAACTATGTGATGCATGTCAAAAGGGTAAGCAAACAAAAGCTGTCCATAAAGGTAAAAGCAATGTAAGTACATCTATTGCTTTAGATTTATTGCACATGGACCTTTTTGATTGCAGTAGTGTAATATCATTGAATGGAAGTAGATATTGTTTGGTAATCGTTGATGATTTTACTAGATACACATGGACTTTCTTCTTGAAACATAAGGACCAAACTATAGATATTTTTATTTCCTTTTGTAGAAGAACTGAAAATGAAAAATCGACAACAATTAAAACCATTAGAAGTGATCATGGTGGGGAATTTCAAAATCATAGGTTTTTAGAGTTTTGTCAAGAAAAGGGATATAGGCATGAGTTCTCTACTCCAAGGACCCCACAGCAAAATGGGGTTGTGGAGAGAAAGAACCGAGTCTTACAAGAGGCTGCACGAAGCATGCTTCATGAGTACTCCCTACCGAGCTACTTATGGGCTGAAGCTGTGAATACAGCTTGCTATGTGCAAAACCGAATTCTGATACATAGGTTTTTAGGAAAGACTCCCCATGAACTTTGGTTTGGGAAACCGCCTACAATTAAACATCTTAGGGTGTTTGGTTGTAAGGTGTTCATTTTAAATACCAAGGACCATCTTGGAAAATTTTCGGCCAAGGCTGATGAGGGGATACTGGTTGGGTACTCGCTCACCAGCAAAGCCTATCGAGTCTACAACAATAGGACTAAATTGATTGAAGAGTCCTCTGATGTAGCTTTTGAAGAAATCCCTAACTCAAATGATCAATCAAGGGCTATAGGAGAAATTCAATTTGAACTTAGAAATCTAAGTTTGAATGATCAAAATGAAGAACGAGTCGAAGTTGACTCTGATGTTGATGAGCAAAGACAACAAAGAACTCAATCTGATCCTTTGCCAGATATTGAGTCCTTGCCTGTGCCTAGTGAGACCACTCATGAGGCACCATCAACACCAAGACAATCTAGGATAGCCTCTAGTCATCCCCAAGACCAAATTGTGGGAGACATTCAACAAGGGGTTAGGACTAGGTCATTCTTCAGAAATGAGTCTAATGAAGTCGCTTTGATTTCAGAGATTGAACCAAAATTAATTGATGAGGCATTGCACGATCCTGATTGGATCATAGCTATGCAAGACGAGTTAGGTCAATTTGAAAGAAGCCAAGTGTGGGACTTGGTTCCTAGACCTAAGAAGACCACCATTATTGGAACTAAATGGGTCTTCAAAAATAAGTTAAACCAAAAGGGAGAGGTAGTAAGAAACAAGGCAAGACTAGTAGCCAAGGGCTATAGTCAAGTTGAAGGCCTCGATTATGATGAGACCTATGCTCCTGTGGCACGATTGGAGTCCATTCGTTCAATGCTAGCTTTTGCTGCACATAGAGGTTTCAAGCTCTATCAAATGGACGTTAAATCGGCCTTCTTAAATGGTTTCATTAAAGAAGAAGTCTACGTTGAACAACCACCGGGGTTTGTGAATACCGAAGCTCCAAACCACGTGTTCAAGCTCAAGAAAGCTCTTTATGGGCTAAAACAAGCACCTCGAGCTTGGTACGAAAGGTTGTCGACTTATCTATTAGAAAAGGGTTTTGTAAGGGGTCAAATAGACCCAACACTATTTCTTCGTCGAGATGGTGAAAATATTTTTGTAGCCCAAGTATATGTCGATGACATAATTTGTGGCTCAAATAACAAGGGCTATTTAAATGAATTTATCACTCACATGGAAAGTGAGTTTGAAATGAGTCTTGTGGGAGAATTGACATTCTTCCTTGGACTAGAAATCAAACAAACTAGAGATGGCATTTATGTCCATCAAGCAAAATACACTCAAGAGATGCTTAAGAAATTCAAAATGAGTGATTCTAAGGAAGTATCCACTCCTATGGCGACGAGCACTCGTCTTGACAATGACGAGAGTGGAAAATCAGTTGATCTAACGCAATATAGAAGCATGATCGGTAGTCTTCTATATCTCACAGCTAGTCGACCGGACATACTCTTTGCTGTGGGCATGTGCGCTAGGTATCAAGTCTGTGCCAAGGAATCTCACTTAATTGCAGTTAAGAGAATTCTGAGATACCTTAAAGGCACAATTAGAGTAGGTCTTGGTACCTCGTACGAATCATTTGACTTGATAGGTTATACCGACTCCGATTATGGTGCAAATTGGATCGGAAAAGTACGAGTGGGGGTTGCCAATTTTTAGGTTCATGTTTAGTTAGTTGGTCAAGTCGGAAGCAACATTGTGTTGCTCTCTCCACGACCGAGGCTGAATATATTACCATGGGAGAGAGTGTATCACAGTTGTTGTGGATGATACACACCCTAGAGGATTATGGACTTTCTTATAAGGGTGTACAAGTGCTATGTGACAACATTAGCACGATCAACCTAACTAAAAATCCAGTCCATCATTCTAGGACCAAGCACATTGAAGTGCGTCATCACTTCATTAGAGATCACGTAGCTATGGGTGACATTGTGCTCACATATGTGGAGTCAAAGTCAAACCTAGCCGATATCTTCACAAAACCCCTTCCGGAGAATGAATTTAGTCATTTAAGGAGGGAGTTGGGAATGTGTTTGGCTCCTTAGGTCATTAGAACTTCACCATGATCAATGAGGACTATTAAAATGACAAGAGTAATTGGGAAACTGATTTGGGCAATTTGGGGACATCTCACACAAACGATAAGGTTTAACAAATTGTTTTTGTTTGCTAGAAATGGGGTGAGATGCTAGGAACAACCAATTTATTCAAAATGTACTATGCATCCCTTGAATAAGTAGGTTGGAGAGACATAAATTGAGTATGGGGAAGGTCATTACATAATTCATGTGTATTTGACTCCTAGATCTTACTCATATATTCCAACCAAGGAATCTTGGTTGGACTTTTGTCTAGAAATTATCTAATCATGATTGATGTGTTGATTGATACTTTGGATTGGTATCTTTAATGATAAGATGAGTTGATAATGTAAGAATAGTAATTTAGGATATATTTTGACAAATTTGAAACTAAACATGACAGGGTTGGATATTTCAGGTTTTGAAACTCTGAAATGTCTGAAACTAACTTGTAACTTAATAAAAAAAAACTAGAATGTTAGGACTTTCAGAGCTTGCAATTAGGAAATGTTCTTGTTCGTAGATGTTTAGGTTCTGTATTCTGAATTTGAGAAGTTCTGAATTTTCAGAATTCTCGAGAGAAACGACTGCGAAATCAGTTGCTCGAATTCAGATATCAGAAATCTAAATTATCAGACACTGATCGGTCTCACGACCGATCAGGAGACTCTCTGATCGGTCCAGGGACCGATCAGGAGACTCTCTGATCGGTCCAGGGACCGATCAGGAGGATCTCACGCGACGATTCACCTCTCTGTTCGATCTCTGATCGGTCCAAGGACCGATCAGCTCTCTATGGTTCGCAGGAAGGCCCCTGATCGATCCGAGCACCGATCAGAGGGTTTCCTGATCGGTCAAGGGGACCGATCAGACCCTTCTTGTGTGCGTTAAAATCGATCCTGATCGGACAGCCGTCCGATCAGATTACACTGTGCGCTACCCCTCATTAAATCCTCCTGATCTCCTCTCTTCCCGATCTACTTCTTTCTCACAACCCTAGCCGACCGACGCCCCGACGCCCCCTTCTTCCTCCCGTATTCTCGACCCATCGTCTTCTAAAAGCCGAAGGTCAAAATGGCACCGAGGTAATCTCTCGATCTCTACTTGTCTTTGGCAGTTCACGTTATCATGTTTCTTACGGTGACTGTGGTTTGTGTTTGGTGGTTTGCCCATGGCCGGTGCTCTCTCTTTGTTTCTCATTGTCCAAATGGTTAGGAAGAAACCCACTAGTGGTGAGGGTACCTCTAAGGAACCAACCGAGAAATCCAAATCCAAGTCCAAAGCTCCTGCTACCTCCCGACCTCAACCAGCTAGTTCGGGGAGATTCCCCAACCAACAATTTGAAAAATCATTTAAGGAGAGGACTTTCAAATTACTCCCTTGTCGATCTGTTGATAAGAAGTTCATGCAGGAATCTTGTCCCTCTATTTTAGAAACCATTGCCTACTACAAGCTCGATTCTTTGGTTTTTCTAGAAAGGGACATCAACTTTGATCTAGTATCTGAATTCTATAACAACCTTCATCAGACTCCTGATGGTAGTCATAGAACAAGAGTGGCTAAGCAAAACATTGATCTCGACATAATTGCCTTCTTTGGGTATTTAGGTTGTCGTTTGTGTTCGGGGACGGTGTTCTCCATCTATCCTGTTTTGCCTGAACCCGTACCTCATCCTCTTAATGTCTCTTCTGACTCAATCTATGAGTACTTCTTTGGTCATCCGAGACTGGATGGTTTAGATGAGTTAGATGACGACTTTCCTACATTTGCAGCCCTTAGACTCTCTGCTCCTGACTACATTCTTTTCAAAATTGTCACACAATGTCTTCTACCTATCACCTCTAAACCGTTGGCAGAAATTCGACCATATCACTGTTTGATGCTTTATGGGTTACGTCGACGTCTAGATTTTGATATTATGTCGAGTGTCTATATGTCTATCATTTCCCATAGCGAACCGAGCGGCGACAACATCTATATGCCTTTTGGGCATATAATTACTGATTGGCTCGAGTCCATGGGTATTGACGTCTCTAGGGGGAGGATAGTGAAGATGGTCAGGCAGGATTGTCGACTTGGGAAACGTGCGTTTTCCAAGTCCGGAATCCTAAGTCAGGATGGGACGGTTAGGTGGAAGGATGGGAGGGCACTGGGTGAGCTACCACTTCCACGACAGGTTGCTCGTCCTCCTGCTGCTGCATATGGCGAGGAGGATCCAGATCTGCGCTGGCAGATCGCTGAGCTGGAGAGCCGGTTTGACCGCCACGAGGAGATGGTGGCTGCAGAGTTCGATGGCCTGCGCCTCCAGATTGATCAGCGCTTCGATACTCTACAGAGACAGCAGTTGGCGACACATCAGGCATTTCTAGGATGGATGGCCGGCCATCCACCTCCTCAGCACTCCGCGGGCGAGCTACCCTCAGGCAGCAGCATGCCTCTTCAGGATTCCACTCTTCCAGCTGATGCTGCAGATGATCCTCTTGATGAGGATGTTGGCTGACATTCTCTATGTTTTGATTGTTTTGTTGATACTATGTCTTTGATACATTTATCTGAACTGGATGTTAGCTGTGTTTCTTATATTCATGCTATTTATGATGCTTCACTATTCATGATACACTTATGATGTTTCATATGCCATTGTTTTCATATACCATGTTTTTTAAGATTGAGGCGTTATTGGTTAAAAGGGGGAGGTGCTTGTCAGTCTTATTCATTATTTTACACCTTTTCGGTGTTTGACAAAGGGGGAGAAAATAATTAAGTTTAGAGACGATTTGACCTCTTTGAATCAATAAAGAAAAAAAAGAGAAAGTAACTGAGTTATATCCATCTTAGGGGGAGATCTTAATTTCCCTGAAATTATGGATATGAGAATTTTTCTGATCTAAACTTAAATTGTGTTGTCAAACAACAAAAAGGGGGAGATTGTTGATACAGTCTGACCTGGATGTTGTTTTGATGTTGACACTGATTTAAGTTTGAATCAGATATTAAATTAACTCAGACTAATTACTAATCAAGGTTGACTTGGTTAACCTGATTGACCTGATTGGGAAAAGTCCAAGCGAGGAGCTTGGCACGGGAAAGTCCTGGTGAGTGAAACCAGGCAATTGGGAAGTCCAAGTGTGGAAGCTTGGCATGTATGGTCGGAGAGGGTTCGGTAGCACGCTCTCTGGACCGTCAGGGGTGAGGACAGCAAGCTTGGAAGCTTGACTCGAGACTCACAGTTTTGGATCGGTCTGCAGACCGATCCAGTGGCACAATGGCACGGCTGATCGGTCTGCAGACCGATCCAGTTTCCTGATCGGTCTGGGGACCGATCAGGCAACACTCAGTAGCACACTGAGTGTATACTGATCGGTCCGGGGACCGATCAGATAACACTCAGTAGCACACTGAGTGGATACTGATCGGTCCGGGGACCGATCAGATGATCCTCAGTAGCGCTGAGTGGATACTGATCGGTCTTACGGACCGATCCAGCTGAGTCCTGATCGGTCCCTGGACCGATCAGGCTTCGTTACCAGATTTGCGTGAAGGGGTGGATCGGTCTTGGGACCGATCAGACAAGCACCTGATCGGTCCCCAGACCGATCAGTGACGATAAATAGAAGCGTGGATCGGTCTGCTGACCGATCCACAGTATGGCTTGTTTTGCATGCGCTTTCTCTTATTGTTTCTGATTCGCAATTGCTTTTACCTATTTCGTTTCTAACCATCTGCTGCAAGTTTTCTCGAAGTTTCAGGTTACAGATTACGATGTTGGGTGAATTCAAATTAAGGATCATTAGTAGAAGGCAACAAAAAGCTTTTGCTGTGTCTCGCTGCGGACAAACCAGTTTTGGTAGCAACGTCTCGTTTGCGATCTGCTGGCAGCCGTTTGGTCGAAATCAGCTTGACTTGTGCTGATAGGTTCAAGCTCAGAGGTACCAGTGGAAACGAGGATGCCATTGGTGGGAGCTGAGACAATCAGACAAGGAAGAAGTGTGATTGGCGACGTCGTGGACGGTTGCAGGGATTTGCAGGGATTTGCTGCAGGTTTGGCAGAGATCCGTTACAGAGCAGAGAGGCATATGAAGGTGGAGAGGAGAGGCTCTCGTGACAAGGATTTTGTGTGCTCTTGCTGTGAAAAACTGTGGAGAAAAACTCTCTGGAAGATTGAAGCAGTGTGCTTGTTCTTCGCTGATTGTGGCTGTGAGCTTCCTTTGATCATTTCATTTGAGCCACTACTGTAAGTCTTGTGCTTAATTTCTTACTGCTGTTAAAGACTTTATGGAGAGGTTACTCCACCGAGAAGGAGAATCCTTTAGCCGGATAGCTTCCGGGGTGTGATCTACCGAAAGATCAAGAGGATTCGTCCACCTTACGGACACGCCGAGGAGTAGGGGCAAGTTATCCCCGAACCTCGTAAATCTCTGAGTTAGTGTGCTGTGCTTTCTTGTTTTAGTTTTCTATTTCCGCTGTGCTAACAAAGTTCTTGAAGAAATTTGTGTTTAGTATTTTTCAAAGAGGCTATTCACCCCCCTCTAGCCATCTAAGGTCCCAACAAAAAGGAGCTGGAAAGCTAGCTGGAGGTTCCTTCAATGAAGTGCTAAAGGCGCCTCTGCATCCTGCACTGTCTGAGGTGCCTCAAATAGCTTGGAGGTGCCTTAAACCAGTCCGAGGCGCCTCCAAGGCTGTTTGAGGCACCTCAGACCCAGCCAAAGTTATCATTTGGATTCGGATAAAGTTTTATCCGATCAAACTATTGGAGGCACCTTGAACCCTTGTTGGAGGCGCCTTGGACTCTCGAGAAAGACTTTCCAGGAGCTATATAAAGGCCCCTAGAGCTAGGAAATGAAGATCAATCAAGCAATCAACTCTGTATTCATTTGTAACAATAGTTCTGAGCTTCTAGTGCGTAAAAGGCTTCTCCGCCTTCAGAGAAGGAGATCTTTTAAAGCTTTTTCTACTGCCTTGGATTAACAACCTTCTTGGTTGTAACCAAGTAAATTGCTGAGTCTTTTTCTTTATTTCTGTTAGTTTATTTTATTACTATTGCACTGTTTGAGTTGAAAGAATCGAGGAGGGTATACTTTTATTTTGCAGGCAATTCACCCCCCTTTTGCTGGCCCCGCTGCACCAACAAGTGGTATCAGAGTCCGACAACCTTAGAAGGACTAATTGTTGACTAAAGCACAAAGATCAAGACGATGGCCGGCACGAACATTCATCCCCCGAAGTTTGACAGACACTTTGCTACGTGGAAACGCAAAATGGAGGTATTTTTAAAATAGAGTTTGATATTCTTCTTATTATGAAATATGGTTTCACAGCACCTAAAGATAAGGAAGAATACAACTAGGCGAAGAAGGAGCAAGCAGATTTTGTGGCCAACGAAAATGCGGAATTCCACCTGCTAAGCATTCTGCCGCCCCAGGAGGTAAGTCAGATCGAAAACTACGACTCCGCCAAAGACCTCTGGGAAAAATTCCTGGAGCTTCACGAAGGTACATCATAAGCAAAATTGGCAAGGTGGGACATCCTCCAGACTCAGCTAATGAACCTCCGGATGAACAATGGTGAGAAGGTAGCGTAACTTCAAGCGAGAATCAAGGAGCTGATAACACAACTGACAAATCTCGGTGAATCGATAACGAACCAAGACTCTATCCGGTATGCTCTCAACGCCTTCCCTAGAACTCCGGAGTGGGCGTCCTTAGTAGATGCATACTATATCTCTAAGGACTTTGAGGTAAGTAGTTTAGAAAATTTATCTTCTACTTTCGAACTTCACGAGTCTTGACTTGCAGAGCCTAAACAAGTAGAGAAGTCGAACCTCAACATTGCCCTACAAGCCGAAAAGGACGACCCCCCACTCCGAAGTGTCGATTGACGAAACTGAAGCGACGCTGCTGGTAAGACGTTTCAATAAATTTATTAAAACTAATAAATTTCGATCGCAATAAAAGAAGAATCAACGTAAAAGGATGATCCGATGCTACAACTATAACGAGGAAGGGCACATCAAGGATGACTACCCCAAATTAAAGAAAAAGTATAAGGAAAAGTCTCGAAGACCGACACCCTCTAAATGCAAGAGTTTGAAGGCTACATGGGACGATTCTTCAACCTCCGAGTCAGAAATCGAAAGCTTCTCAGGAGTGGCATTGATGGCCAACCATCTCTTTGAAGATGACTCAGACTCAGAGATGAGCATAAATCAAGGGGGAGAATCAGAAGAGGAAAGCTACGATGAAAGGGGAGCATCACCAAGTGAGGTAAGTAACGTACGTGATCTCACCCCTACTCAATCTTTTCAATTTATCAAGGTGCTTACGAAAGATCTAGCAAAATTAGAAAAAGAAAACGCTGAATTGAAAAAGAAACTAGAAAATTCATGCTCATTAGAATTATTTGACAATTTAAAATTATAAAATGAAAAATTGAAAATCGAATTTGAAAAATTGAAAAATAGAAAAATAATAATACATATTTAAATAAATTCCCAAAATCAAAACTTAAAATTTACGGGAAATTGAATTAGTATATTAGAAAAAATCAAGGACATCTTAGAAAAGTTCCCAACAATTATATACCCCCTAAATTTTTTATTAATCCAGTAGGTAGAAACCTTTACTGGATTCCAAAATCTGTGCTAGATTAAAAAGGGTAACGCTTTCAGCAAGAAAATTAAACATTACAATTTCTTTATGAGGTTTTGTCTAAGGAAGTGGTTGTTGCTCCAATAACCAAGAAGACCTATACCTCGCCACGACCTGGAAACCAAAATATCAAAATAAAATGTTTAATTAACTTTCTAGTAAAATATTAAATTTAGAATTATATAATGCTTTGAAAAGTTGTTTAAAACATTTTCTTGGAAATATTTCTTGCATAAAATTTTGACTTAGACAAATCCTTTTGAAAAAGAATTTTTACTTAGAAATTTTTATTTAACCCTTAAATTATTTTTACCTCATTCTTTTTGCTGTGATCAAAGGGGGAGAGTTAGGTACAAGTTTAGGGGGAGTTAAGAAAATTAAATTTTTTTAATTTTTATCTAATTTATGTTACGAATTATATTATTACAATTTTTTACTTAAACTGTTAGTTTAGTAATTTTTCTTAAAATTATTATTTGTTTGTTTTTACCCTAACTTGAACTTGGGTTGATGCACATAAAAAAAGAGGAGATTGTTGGACCCCGTGAGTGTTTTGATGTGATCAACCAAGTTAGGTTAGGTCCTACTAGTTATCTCATCCCTGTGTCTAAGTGTGCAGAAACTTAGGAGCGCAGGAAGTCGAGCAGAAGACGCAGCTAGCGAGAAGGACAGCACGAGAAGGGAGGCGACGGGCTTGGTGCGTCCGAAGGATGAGAGAGCTGTGAAAGAGTACACAGGTGGACGAGAAGAACGTGTGCGGTGTTCAAGGGACGAGAAGTCGAGACGGAAACCTGCTCGAGGAAAATACCGGGAATTGGGTTCAAGTGAGCCCTATTCCGGTTGGCCACAATCACCCGAGCTATCGGAGCATCGGAAGCCAAAAGGAAGTCAAAAGGAGCTGGAAAGCTAGCTGGAGGCTCCTTCAATGAAGTGCTAAAGGCGCCTCCGCAGCCTGCACTGTCTGAGGTGCCTCAGATAGCTTGGAGACGCCTCATACCAATCCGAGGCGCCTCCAAGGCTTTTTGAGGCACCTCAGACCCAACCAAAGTTTCCATTTGGATTCGGATAAAGTTTTATCCGATCAAACTATTGGAGGCGCCTTGAACCCGTGTTGGAGGCGCCTTGGACCCTTGAGATAGACTTTTCAGGAGCTATATAAAGGCCCCTGGAGTTAGGAAATGAAGATCAATCAAGCAATCAACTCTGTATTCATTTCTAGCAATAGTTCTGAGCTTCTAGTGTGTAAAAGGCTTCTCCGCCTTCAGAGAAGGAGATCTTTCAGAGCTTTTTCTATTGCCTTGGATTAACAACCTTCTTGGTTGTAACCAAGTAAATTGTTGTGTCTTTTTCTTTATTTCTGTTAGTTTACTTTATTACTATTGCACTGTTTGAGTTGAAAGAATCGAGGAGGGTATACTTTTATTTTACAGGCAATTCACCCCCCTCTTACCGGCCCCGCTGCACCAACATTATCATCATATAACAATGAAAAATTTTGGCTTTAGGTATTATGATAGAAGTAGGGTAAATTTTAGAATTAACCCTAGGGTACCTATGCATGAAAAACCTAAACAAATTAGATTCTCATTACCTAAGAAGAAGAAGGTAATAGAGAACCTAGGCAATAATCCCAAGAAGGGGAGATACATGACTAGGAAGGGTAGATCTAAGAATGTCCAAGAAGGACAATAAGAATCTAGAATTAGGAATCTAAAAAAGGAGAATCAAATTTTGAAGGCAAAGTTTGATAGTTTGGAGAAAATCTTAGAGAGATTCAATATTAGATCTAAGGGATTAGGTATGGTGTTAGGTAGCCAAAGATCCAACAATGAAAGATTGAGTTTGGGATATCGATCTAATCTCTCTAAGGCCAAAGGAGATCATATGATAGGCTGACATATGATAATGGCAATGGAGGAGCAACCAAGGGCAAGGGAAAGTCATTCAAGGCCAATGAGAAGAAATATGCAAAGGTTGCATATGATTATGGCAAGGATGAGGTGTCCAAGGTTAAGAGCTCTAGGAGGAGCTAAAAAAGTCAAATGAGGACCCATGGTCAATGGATCTCAAGTGGACCTTGCTTGGGATTCTAGATGAGTCATAATTTGTGCCAAGTAGCTTGGAGATGAACTTGAGTTTCAAACTTAAGGAATTGATACAATTGAGTTGAGTTGTCATGCAAGAAATATGAAATTAGGTTCATATTATATTAAAATTAATTTTACATGTATAGATGTCATATAAACTAATGTTAGGGATGCATCATGGTTTAGTATGGATAGATACATCAAGAGGAAACCAAAACTAGGATTTTAGGTCAAGATTCAATTGAACTATTTAGATAGTTTTAGATTTTATGTCAATCTTGGGATCCTTGATAGATATATTTTTAAATACATTTTTCCAAATAGATAATGGTAAAACAGACCTCTTCATAAAATTTAAAATTTTTTAAAGGTTTGTGAAATTTTTGGTGTATTTTTTAAATTGAGTTCAAAATGCAGTTTAGGCTGAAAAAAGGGTGTCAGTCAACTAATGCATAGACCGGTCGACTAGTAGCACTGCTCATCGAACACAAAATGGTTATGTAGGGTTGATTCGATGAGAGCAGTCAACTGGGGTCTAGGCAATTAACTAATACAATCTGAAAATGTTTCTTAGCATTAGGTTTGATCAGGACAACTCGTATAGGGTTATGAGATCCTTGGGGATAAATACACCAGTTTAAGGTCAGTTTGGATGATCAAGTTTCGATAATTAGGATATTGTTGGAAGTTTTTTAATATTAGGCAAAGGGAGAGAAGTAAGGTTTAAATGGAAAACCTTAAATACCTTTGCGATGAGAAATTCTTAGCTCAATTGGGAGGTTAGGTATAGGAGGAGACTTGTGATAGGTTCCAATGCATGTTGCGTATTTTATTAGCATGGTTGATTGCTATTATATTTTCTCTAACTTAAATATATTGCCAAACATCAAAAAAGGAGAGATTATTGGAAGCAACCTTGAGGGTCTAGTGTGATCATGAGTTTTGATGTTTGGACAAAGAGTTTAAGTTAGGTTTATCCTTAATTTGATATGTGTATTTGAGTTGTGTAGATTTGCAGGATACACATATGAGTTAGCTTGATGGCTTCGGGTCCGATGAAAGATGGAGCATCCAAGGCACCATGGACAAGGCAGTAAGGACAAGCTGAGGGAAGCACACTTCGAAACATATGTGAAGGATGATATTGGGACAAGTCACGAGCTTGATGGAGCATCCGAGGCACCATGGACAAGGCAGTAAGGACAAGCTGAGGGAAGCGCACTTTGAAACATACGTGAAGGATGATATTGGGACAAGTCACGGGCTTGAATGCATCTGAGGGACAAGAGCTAAAGGAAAGAGGCTTGAAGATAAGAGGTCAAGGCTGCGAGAAAGAGTCAAGTGAGTTGTAAGGATTTGAGTGCGAGAGAAATGTAATTGGGAAGGGAAACCCTAGGTTTATATTTTTACTAGTTGACTGGTAACTGGACCAGTCGATTGGGATAGGGCACAAAATGCTTTTGTGCTCGACGGCTGCGAAAACTAGTCGACTGGTAAGCAACTAGTTGACTAGTACTGTAGTTAACCGACTGATATACTATAGCGAGTCAATTGATACACTATAGCAGTCGACTGATAAAAAGCTATTGGCAGAATCATGAATTTTATGGAGTGTCATTGGCCAGCACCAGTCGACTGGTGCAAGGACTAGTCTACTGGTAATAGTAAAATCAGCTTGCTGATTTTCCCAAGTTCTATATAATAGAGCTTAGGTAGCTGACTTTGGTGACGAAATTAAAGGTGGTTAACCCTTAATTAGAGTCTCCAAGCCTTTATAGTAATCCTTGTATTCTTGATTGAGTTGTGATGAGGTTTCTCCATCGACAAGGAGGATTGTGCTAGTCAGGGTTTCCGAGGACTAATTCGATGACGGAAAGGGATCACCCACCTTACGGATAGCTATAGAGTAGGAATTTTATCTCCGAACCAGTTAAATCGGCATGTCATTGTGGTTTGCATTTCTTGTCTTTGGTTTTTAGTTTAGCTTTCCTATATGTATTTGGTTAGTATTCTGCTATACTAACAAATACGTAGGAAGTGAATAATTTGGGGTGATCGACTATTCAACCCTCTTTCTAGCCGGCCTAAAGATCCTCTGTAGGGATGTCATCCCTAGAGTTGATCTTGATGAGACCACAATGACTAAGGCTTCTAAGAAACATAGAAAAGACATTAAGAATGTATCTAGGGAGGTTATTCCAGTGAGTATCAAATACACCTAAGGAACTTCAATAAGTATTAGTAAAGTTGACATTTTAGGATATTTTTGAGGTATAATGATACTTTGAAAATGAGACTTCTAAATTGAATCCCTGAGGATTTCCTAATGTGCTCAATTAAAAATCTTAAATTGATCAAAATTGGCAAAATAGGATAAAATTCTAAAGTGTGCCAAGTGTGGGCTTTTGGCACACTCGAGGGAGATATACTACTTATGTTACATTGAGTATTTGACATAATGATTAGATGATGATATTTAGATGAAAATTTTAAGTATTCTCTTTGTGCTATAATTACCATGCTTATGTGACACATCACATGCCATGACATCATATCATACATTTATCTTGTTATGATAATATGAATTGATATTGTTATGTTATATCATATATATGTATCATTTAAGTTATGATAGATTTCTTTTTAAGGTTATGCATTTAATGTATGTCATATTCATTTACATGTATTATTTCAATCCTATGTAATTAAAGACAAATATAATATTGGTTGACATAATAGGTATGATGGTCAAAGTTTAAAATGCCTAATCGAGATACATGATCCCTTGATTTAGGAAAAACCTATTTTTACATCCCACAAGATTATATAATGACTTGTATGTGTATCAAGGCATATTAGACACAAGTTAGATGTTATAATAATGAACTAAGTTCAAGATGCAATTTGATATATCAAAATGAGCTTTATTTTTATCAAATCAAAATCAATTTTGCATGACCAATCATAGGGAAAACTAATGTGCATGTGATGTGCATTAAGCTCGTAGATCATGATTGAAAATTATATTTAAAAATCATTTTAAAAAATATCGGTGAAGTCTCCTTGTTGATATCATTGATTAAGTTGATATAAAATTAGAGTGAAACATTAAAGTTTTTAATAATTTTAAACTTTATTTCATTCTTTGAAAATAAGATGTATTTTTATAGAAAATTATTTTTTCCTAATAATATTTAACATAAGTAATGTTTTTATGAAATTTCACGATTTTCAAAAATCATATAATTTCTTTTGCATTTCTAAAATTCAATCTAAAAATTAAAAATGAAACTTTTTGAGTGGCAATCGACTGATGCAGAGTATCAATTGACTGATTTTTGTATTTTTTTTTTCACTAAAATGGGTTTGTTTAAGTTTTTTAAGTTCACTCATAGATATCTTAACTATCTCTGACCCTCTGATATGCTTAGATAAATATTCAATGTAATTTTCTTGATAAAAATGAGAAAGTGATGTTAAAAAAAGAAGAAATGGAATTAAGAGAGAGGTTTAGATTCAAGATTGAATCTTTAATCTCATAACTTAGATTTTGAATTTTTCTAAAGGTTTAGGAACTTCAAATCATTATTGGTACAATGATTGAAGTTGAAGCATACTTTGAGGGGGAAGTCCTCCTTAAAGACATGATTTCAATATGAAAGAAGGAGAATGCAAGAATTTGAGGATGAGTGAACAAATGAAGGATTATACACTCAAGGTTGAGAAATTGAAGACAATGGAAGATAGAAAACCTCCATTGTGATGTTAGAAGTTAGAAATGGAAGAAGAGAACGAATTTTCGGAAGATGTTTTTGATGTGTGTCAAAGGGGGAGAATGAAGAGTTCAAGTTAAGAAACCTTCATTCATGCCTTGACATGAGAAGTATGATGTTGGGCTAATGATTTAGTCCAACTTAAACATATTGTCAAACATTAAAAAGAGAAAGATTTTGGTGCAATTGCCCCTGGTCAAGGTTGACTAAGCTCAGGTTGACTTGAGTTAGGATTTTGATGTTTGATCAATATATTAGTTGGTCGAGGCATCAAGTAGGTCAAGATTGACCAGATTGGTTGAGGAAGAGTTAAGTATGCTAAGGTTGATCAAATATTTGACAAGACAGAAAGTCCAAGTTGATTACGATTGACTATACACTTAGTGATCGAAAGTCCAACATGAAGTTGGCATAAGAAGAAAGTCTGAGTAGGTCATTATTGGCTGAACACTTGCAATCAGAAGTCTAATAGATAGTTGGCATGAGGCATGAAGTCTTAGTAGATCAAGGTTAATTGGATGTTAGGCAATGGGGAAGTCCCAACAAGTCAGGGTTGATCGGATGTTAGGCAACGAGGAAGTCCAGACAGGTTAAGATTGATCAAATGCTAGACAACAGTAAGTCTCAACAGGTCAAGGTTGATCGAATGTCAGAAAAAGGAATTCTTGGTAGATTGAGGTCAACCGAATATCGGATAAGATGAGAATTCAGCTTTGATTAGACTAAAAACTATAGTTCCCTTGCGACCGATAAGAGGGGGGGTGAATTTCCTTGCATAAATAAATAACAAATATCTTTCTCAAATAATCGGGCTTTAAATGATTACACACTTAAAGAAATATTACAGATTTAAAAGGAGTACGAGACAAATGATTTACTTGGTTGGCAATTAGAGGATTGCTACTCCAAGACAAATAAGCTCACTATGAAGATCTCCTTCTCGAATAAAATATCGGAGGTAGAGAAGCCTCGTACACGGAAATTAAGCTTCAAAGTGAAAAATAGAAAGAGATTCAAAGTACAGAGTGTGTTATTCGAAAAGGAGAAAACCAGGACTCTATTTATAGACCACTGGTTGAAACTGACTATTTGTTGATGTGGCACAGTTTGGACGCTCATACCCTCTTCGGGCACCCCCAATGTGGCAAATCTCATCTTCTCACAAACGGCTACGCAACGGTCACGGGATAAAATTTTATCCTGCTCTGGGCGTCCGGACCCTGATTGATGCTCATCCACAACGCCGAGGAGTCGAGGTGTCTCAACTGGACCAAAGTGGTTCGAGCGCCCGGAGTAGCTCTGGGAGCCCAGACAAGAGTCAACTCCCAGTTGACTTTTTGTCTAGGCTTTCACTCCGACTCTGCTCATTTAGGTGATTTCAACCATATGGAATTGAGCTTACCTAAACCCATCTTCCAGTATTCTCGAGCAATCTTCTGCTCCAGCTTCTTGTCCCTCGGAAACTACGTGGGCTTCCTTGTCATTCGCCAGCGTACTCTTCCACAACACCTCGTCCCTTGGATGCACCGAGCCCATCGACTCCTTCCCGGGGTATCGATGCATGCTAGAGGGGGAGGGGGAGGGTGAATAACACTCGTGACTTTTTCACTCATTTCAAAAAAATACAAAATAATGCAGCAGAATAAAGAACAAGTAAAACAAAGCTAACACCTTTAGTTTTACTTGGTTTGGAGCCTATGACTACTCCTACTCCAAGGCCCAAACATTGAGTAATTCACTATCAATTCGTAAATTCTTTACAAATAAGAGTATAGAAGATTAAGTATTTGTTGGTACGGTAAGCATTCGACGATTAAACTTGTGTTTTGATTATGTCAAAGGGTCCAAAGTTAAGTTGTTTTGTTATCTAATGAGTTTGATTGAGATTGTAGGAAAGTCGTAAGTCTACTTAGGCAAAAGTCCTAGCTGCGGTTAGGCAGGTGGAAAACCCTAGGGAGTGGTAACCCTAGGTCCTAGGGGGTGGTAACCCTAAGGGGGAAGTCTTGGTGGGTCGAGGGCTTCAGGAAAAAGTCCTAGAGTCGAGGACTCTAGGTGGAAAGTCTTGGTGTCGGAAACCAGGTAAAAGACTGGGCGGGTCATGGAGCGGACGTCCAGCAGAAAGTCCTGGAGCATCGGGCCCTGAGTAAAAGTCCAGTTGATCTGGAGGATCAATTGGCAACAGGTATATTCTCCTGAGTGGAGTACGTGAGGGCGCATTCCCCGATGAGGGAATAATAGGCGTCAGTTCGACCTAGGGTTTTCGGTCGGGAATCCGAAGTTAGAACAGAACAGTCTGATGATTGTCAAATTCTTATGTTTAATTTATTTTATTATGCTAAACTCTGTCTTACAGGATGTGTTTCATATTTTGGACTAACCCATCTTGCAGGGGGTGAAAAATAAGGAAAAGACTTGGATGAACAGTCCTGAGGCGCCCTCCATGGAGCTTGGAGGCGCCTTAGGTCACTGGTTGAAGACCTCTGCGCAGCAGGGCAGAGGGCACCCTCATGGAGCTTGAGGGCGCCCTGGATGCTGAGCAGAGGGCGCCCTCATGGAGCTTGAGGGTGCCCTCCATGCAGTTGGAGGCGCCCTCAGGAGGATAAGCTGTGAAGAAGTCAAGGCTTATCAACGCTGCATTTTTGGCAAGGTTGAGGGCACCCTCCATGGTGTTAGAGGCACCCTCCACAGGCTATAAAAGGTAGTCTCGAGCAGCCGCTTTGGACAACAACAAAATCACAATCTGTCTTCTCCGTGCTGCTCAAAAGACGATCCAGAAAAGCTGTAGCAAGACCCCGACGACCAGGAGCTTAAAACTTATTATTTTCTATTGTTGGTATAAACTTTATTACCATTTTAATTGTATTTTAAACTTTAATATTGTCGTGCTTATAGTGATTGCCCAAAATAAACGCTCAACGAGCTTGAGCCTTGGAGTAGGAGTTACCTTAGACTCCGAACCAAGTAAATCTTGGTGTTCGTGTGTTTGTTATTTACTTTTCCGCTGCATATTTTATTTCTGATTCTTCCGAAATGAAAGTGAAAGCCACGAGCGCTATTCATCCCCCCTTCTCTAGTGCTTTTCGATCCAACAGTATTAACAACAAGGTTTACTATCAATAAAGAATAGCATTAGATCGTTGATTATCGAAGAGTGTAGAAGAGAGTAGCAGTTATTTTTTCTTGATCTTAGAATGTCTTTTGAAGCAACTAGTCAATCCCTCCTTTTATAACTAACCCAAACCTAATCCAGATCCATTGATCTTGGGATCAGGTTTGACTCATCGCTGATCGATCAACCGATCCTCCTAATCGGTCGACTGATCTTGCCTGAATCGGCCCAGCTTCCCGTCTAGCTTCTGCCGCTTCGGATGAGTCCTCGCTCAGTCTACCGATTCCACCGTTCGGTTAACCGAGCCCGCTGACCTCGCTAGCCTATCTGATCCAATCCACCCAGCCTGACCACATCGATGCCAATCCACCGTTTGGTCGATTGAACCCTAGGTTCGATCGATCTATCCTTTGGTCGAACCCGATCAACTGGCTAGAAATCTACTCTGCTTGCTTGGATGTTCGATCAACCAATCCGCAGTTTGGTCAACAGATCAAGGCTAAAAATTCAACTTGTAAAATGTAAGTTTTCCTGCAAAACAAAATTAGACAAATAACAAATAATAGTAAAGTAATATATAACTTTTGATAGCCTTCGTACTATCCGGTTCTGACTTTCGGATTTCCTTCGAAAACCCTAGGTCGAACCAATACCTATTGTTCCCTCTTCGGGGAACACCTCCTCACTTACTCTTCTCAGGAGAGTTACCTTTTGCCAAACTGGTCCTCCAGACTGACTGGATTTTTGCTCAGCGCCTGAGGCTTCAAGTCTTCATGTTGGACGTCCGCTTCACGACCCATTTAGACTTTCACTTGGTCTGCGACCACCAGGATTTTCACTAGAGTCTCCGACTCTAGGATTTCACCCAAAGTACTCGACTTGCCAAGAATTTGCCTAGTTCCTCGAACTAGGACTTCATTAACCTATGATTATCACCCCATAGGACCTAGGGTTATATCCCCCTAGGATTTTTCACAACCTATGGTTACCACCCCTTGAGACCTAGGGTTACCACGACGGGCTCGGTGTGTCTGAGGGACGATGTGTTGCGGAAGAGAACATGAGCAGATGAAAAGGAGGTGCATGGGATTTCTGAGGGATGAGAAGTCGGAGCGAAAGGTTGCTCGAGAAGACAAAGAAGAATATCAGTGAACAAAGAAGGAGCAAGCCAACTTCGTGACAAATGGTAAAGTAGAATTTCATCTGCTTAGTATTTTACCACCTCAAGAAGTCAACCGTATTGGAGCATACGAGTCAGCCAAGCAGCTTTGGAAGAAATTCCTGCAACTACATGAAGGGACCTCGGAGGCAAAACTAGCAAGACGGGACCTGCTCCTGAATCAGATCAGTAACCTTCGGTTAGAAGAAGGCGAAAACATCACACACCTCCACTCAAGAATCAAGAAGCTAATCACTGGACTTACGAATCTCGAAAAAAAAGTATCCAACCCAGATTCGCTAAGGTACGCGCTTAACGCATTTCCTAGGACTCCAGAATGGTCAACCTTAGTAGATGCGTATTTCATCTCTAAGGATTTAGAGGTAAGCACCTTAGAAGAATATTTTTCAACTTTTGAAATTCATGAGTCAAGATGTGTAGGTCTAAAGAAAGAATCAAGGTAAAATGTTACTTTAAATGCAAAAGTCGATGAACCAGATTTCGAGACATCACTTGACGATGATGAAACGACTTTAATGGTAAGGAGATTTAAAAAATTATTTAAATCTAATAAGTTTAATCAAGTGCAGGGTAAGAGACGAAAAGAAAGGTAAAATGCTACCATTGCAATGAAGAATAACACGTAAAAGACAATTGCCCAAAACTAAAAAGAAAGGACAAGAATAAGGGCACAAGCACAGACAGGAGATCAACCCATAAAAGGCACAATAACTTAAAAGCAACGTAGGACGAAACCTCATCAAAATAAAAAATCGAGGCCTACATCGGAATCACACTAATGGCAAGCCATCAAGACAAGGAGGACGAAGCAAGCTCTTTTGCAATGAGCATTGAGAGCATTGATGAAGGGGGAGCAATATCAGAAGAGAGCAGCTCTACAGGGGGGTCTCAGATGATGAAATCGACAAGGTAAATTAGGTACGATCCTTACTACCTGATAAGTTATTTAAATTTACAAAGTTTCTGACTAAAACATCTCATAAATTAGAAGTAGAAAATAAGGAGTTAAAATCAACATTAGCTATTTCTTGTTGATTAGAAGATTTTGATAAAATGAAATTAGAAAATAAAAAATTGAAAATAGAAATAGAATAGCTGAAAAATCGTACATGCACACATATTAAAAATATTATTATAAATTTTATTAAATGCGATATTTTGTCAACACTGACCAATGGTGAAAAAATAAAAATAAATTTTTCAAAAAAAATTAGAGGGAAAAAATAAAGGTGTAAGAATATTTTTTAAACAAAAACAATATATATTTTACTTTCAAAAGGATCCCCCTGCTCGATTAGTGGTTTCACCAATTCAAAGCGGTCTTGCTCTGATACCAATTGTAGGATTGATGCATGCTAGAGAGGGGGGGTGAATAACACTCATGACTTTTTCACTCATTTCAGATAACACAGAATAACGCAGCGGAATAAATAACAAATAAAACAAAGCTAACACCTTTGGTTTTACTTAGTTCGGAGCCTGTGGTTTTACTTAGTTCGGAGCCTGTGACGATTCCTACTCCAAGGCCCACAATTGTTGATCGCTTACATTAGACAATTCATTATCAATTTATAAATTCTTTACAAAGAAGAGTACAGAAGATTAAGTATTAAAAACAAGGATTACCGACAACAAAGAATAGCAGTAGATTGTTGATTGTCAGAGCAATGTAGAAGAGAGCAGCAGTTGTTCTTTCTGGATCTTAGAATGTCTTTTGAAGCAACTGGTCGATCCCTCCTTTTATAAACAACCCATACCTGATCCAGATCAACTGATCTAGGGATCATGTTTGACTCGTTGTTGATCGATCGATCAATCCTGCCTGAATTGGCTCGGCTTCCCGTCCAGCTTCTGCCGCTTCGGATGAGTCCTCATTCGGTCGATCGATCCCGCTGACCTATCTGATCCGATCCACTAGGTACGACCATGTCGACGCCTATCCATCATTCAGTTGACTGAACCCCAGTTTCGGTCGACTGATCCTTCGGTCGAACCCGATCAGCTAGCTGGAAATCTACTCTGCTTACTTGGAAGTTCGATAGATCGATCCCTAGTTTGGTCAACCGATCATGGCCGAAACTTCAACCTGCAAAATGTTAGTTTCCCTGCAAAATAGACTTAGGCAAATAGTAAATAATAGTAAAGCAATATATAACTTTTGACAACCTTCAGACTGTCCGGTTCTGACATTCGAATTTCCTCCGGAAACCCTAGGTCGAATCGACGCCTACTGTTCCCTCTTCGGGGAACACGCCCTCACCTACTCCTCTCAGGAGAGTTACTTTTGCCAAATCGGTCCTCCAGAATGGCTAGACTTTTGCTCAACGCTTGAGACTTCAGGTCTTCATGTTGGATGTTCGCTTCACGACCCGTCCAAACTTTCACCTTGTCCGCGACCACCAGGATTTTCACCTAGAGTCCTCGACTCTAGGATTTCGTCCAAAGTGCTTGACCCGCCAAGACTTCTCCTAGTCCCCTAGACCAAGACTTTGTGGACCTAGGGTTATCACCCCCTTGGACTTAGGGTTACTTCCCCCTAGGATTTTTCATAACCTAGGGTTACCACCCCCTATGACCTAGGGTTATCTCCCCCTAGGATTTTCCACCTACCTAGTATCCACTCGGACTTTTGCCTAAGAACATTTAGGACTTTCCTGCAAGCTTAATCACACTTTTTAGATAACAAGTAACCTTAACTTTGAACTCTTTGCCATAATCAAAAGTTAGGTTCGATCGTCTGGTGCTCCCTGCACCAATAGTACTAATAATCTCTCCCTTTTTGAAGTGAGCAATCTAAGTTAAGTTAGGGTAACTTAAAAACAAATAATAGTAAAAATAGCAAGTATATAATTTCTAATTAATAACATTTAATGCAAAATTAAAAAATGTATCCTTCCCCAGACTTAATATCTAATTCTTCCCCTTTGATGACATTAAAAATAGGCGAAATATTGGAAAATAATTTTGAAATAAGTCTCTAAAGGAAAAAAAAAACTTACTAACATTTAGAAAAATTATGAGTTTAAATTTTAAAAATATGAACAGTTTGGAAAAAATAATTTTAAAATTATTTTTAAGTGTTGAAAAATTCTAAAAATTTATATAACAGTTAAACAAACATATCGAAAGTAGTAATAAAATTTTTATAAAAAAGTGAAATTAATTTAAGCAGTAATAAATTCTTTTCTATAGAAAGATATATTTTCTTTAACAAATACTTAAAAATAGTTTCTAAGCTCAAAAAATCTTGAAAATTTTTATGAGAAAGTAATAGTGCAAGTATTTTTGTAGAAGGAAATAAATTTTCTAAAATTGAACATTTGGGAATTTTCAATATTAAAAATTAGTATTTTTATAAAAAATTCATAGGAAATTTAACAATAGTAAAAAAATTTTGAAAATATTTTCTTGGACAGAAAGCATGATAAATATTTACAAAAAAATAAAGTTGGTAAAAATAAACTCTACAAAATATTTTTAAATTGAAAACAACAATTTACCAAAAATCATACTTAAAATTTTAAATTTACTAAAAGGCATATGCTACTTTAATATTTACCAAAGGACGCACCTTTTCAAGTGCAATGCTTGTTTTACCCTCCTGACAATTGACTTTTTCTACCATTTTTCTTTTCTCTACCATTTTTCTCTCTCTTCTCTTTTTTACATGCAAGCAAAACATATAAATAACATTACATAAGATTTAATTAATTTTTAATGACATTTTAATACATTTGAAGACGCTAAAATAAACAATGTATATCATATTTGAACTCCTTGCAATCTCAGAAATCTATTGGAACTAAAATGGGTACAATTGGAGCTCTGTAGGTCAGTAGGTTTCGACCGAAATCCTCTAATGGACCTAGAGAGCTCCGATTGCACCCATTTCAGTTCCTATGGACTTTTGAGGTTGCAAGGAGTTCAAATATAGTATGCATTAGTTATTTCATCTTTTCAGATTTGTTAATATGTAACAAGGAAGAATCATAAAAAAGATCCATGCCAGGCTTGATATGGAATTATATCAAGCCCAACATAGGCTTGATATGAAATTATATCAGGCCCAACGTGGACCTTTATGATGATTCTTTCATTTTACATATTAACATCTATGAAAAGCCGAAATAAATAATGGGTACCATATGTGAACTCCTTGCAACATTAGAAATTCATAGGAATTGAAATGGGTGCAATCGAAGCTCTCTAGGTCCATCAGTAGATTTCGATCAAAACCCACTGATGGACCTAGAGAGTTCTGATTGTACCCATTTCAATTCCTATGGATTTATGAGGTTGTAAGGAGTTCAACGGTGATGCCCATTACATATTTTAGCATCTCCAAATGTTGAAATATTATTAAAAAAACTATTTAAAATATAAACTAATTCATATCAAGCCCACATTGGGCCTAATATTAAATTATATCAGGTCCACGTGACTCTAAACTGTAATTACATAAGATAGACTCCTATATACTACTTTGGAGAAGGGATTGTTTTAGCCATTACTTTTGTTGATGTGATTCTTGCTTTTTGAACTTGGCATTTGGTTACTATAGAATTAGAGCATAGACATACTTTCCTTAGTCAACTATAAATTCAAGTATTATCTATATACAGTTTGAAAATATAATGTTTTGTAGGGAAAAAATATTTTTATTGAAAAGGAGGCACTTCATCTAGTTGGATTCATTTCACAAGTTGTTTATCATATTTTCCGGTTAGAGTTGAAGGAACTGTTGAAAAGGTTTCTAGAGAGGAGTCTGAGCAATATTTCCATAGTCGTCCTCGAGGAAGTCAACTTGGAGCAATTGTCAGCAAGATTTATCTTTATTTTTTTTTCATGCATGGCAATAGAAAACTATATTGCCCAACGTGGGCCTGATATGGAATGATATCAGGTCCAATATAACCCTGATATTATTCTATATCAGGCCAAACATGGATATTTTTAATGCTTCTTGTTTATTATATTTTAAAACCTCTGAAAAGTTAAAATAAATAATAGATAGCATATTTGAATTCCTTGCAATCTTAGAAATACATAAAAACTGAAATGAGTATAATCAAAGCTTTATAGGTCCATTAGTGGATTTTAACCAAAATCCATTGATGGATCTAGAGAACTCCGATTGTACCCATTTTAGTTCTTATGAATTTCTGATATTGCAAGGAGTTTAAATATGGTATCCATTATTTATTTAAGCTTTTTATAGATATTAACATGTAAAATGGAAGAATCATCAAAAAGACCCACATTGGGCCTGATATGAAATCATATTAGGCCCGACATGGGGCTGATATGATTCCATATCAGGCCCAACGTGAGCCTTTTTGATGATTTTTTTTGTTATATATTAACAACTCTGAAAAGTTGAAATAAATAATGGATACCATATTTGAACTCCTTGTAACCTCAGAAATCCATAGGAACTGAAATGAGTGCAATTGGAGCTCTCTAGGTTCATCAGTGGGTTTTGACCGAAACATACTAATGGACTTAGAGAACTCAGATTACACTCATCTCAGTTCCAATGGATTTCTTAGATTTTAAGAAGTTTAAATATACTATCCATTATTTATTTTGACTTCTTTAAATGTATTAAAATGTTATTAAAAAATCAACTAAATTTTATGTAATATTATTCATATATTATGCATGCCTGTAAAAAAGAGAAGAAAGAGAAGAGAGAGAAAAATGTTAGAAAAAGAAAAATGGTAAAAAAAATCAGATTGTTAGGAGGGTAAAATAAGAATTACATTTGAAAAGGTGTGTTCCTTGGTAAATACTAAAGTAGTATACGCCGTTTAGTAAATTTAAAAATTTAGATGCACTGTTTGGTAAATTACCAAATTGAAAAATATAATTTTTATTAAAAAATATATAAAAAATAATTTAACTATCAAAAAATTTTGAAAATATTTTTTTTTTAATAGATAGCAAGATATTTTATCACAGAAAAATAAAATATTCAAAAATAACTTTGTGAAATAATTTTAAATTGAAAAATATGATTTTTGTTAGAAAATTCATAAAATATAATACAATGGACAAAATTTTTTAATTATTTTTCCACAGATAAGAAATGAAATTGTCTTTCTCAAAAATTAATATCTAATTAATTTTGAATAGAAATTATATGAAATAATTTATTTTAAAATGTTAGACAATTTTAAGAAAAAAATATTAAGTCAATTTAAAAGTAAGACATGCATAAACATTTAATCTAAGCATGATTTTGGAAGTCAATATAGGTTCATTCCTATCAGATTATTATTTAGTTCTTGATAATTTCTAAAATTTGAAGTAGTAAAATTCGAACATGCAGAATTCTTCAAATTTTCTATTTGTTTTTTAAATTTTTTAGTTTTTTAATTTTTTTAATTTTTATTTTTATTTTGTCAAAATCTTCTAGTCAACAATATTTTACTTAAATTCCTTTTAACTCATTGGTTTCTTTTAATAATCTTTTATTGTCATTTTGTAGTTAACAGGAATTTTTTGATAACATTTTAATAAATTTAAATAATTGGTCTGGAGTTAAAGACCATACCTGACTTACTTTGTCGATTTCATTATTTGAAGCTCCCCTTGTAGTGCTGCTTTCCTTTAACGTTGCTCCCCCTTCATCGATGCTTTCGATGCTCATTTCGGATGAGCTTACTTCATCTTCTTCTTGGTGACTTCCCATCAGTGCAAGTCCGACGTAGACTTCAATTTCTGACTCTGACGATGTTTCACCCCATGTCGCCTTTAAGTTTCTGTGCTTTATCTGGGTCAACTTTTTGTCCTGCTCTTTGTCTTCAATTTTGGGCAGTTCTCTTTGACGTGCCCTTCTTCATTGCAGTGATTGCATCTTACTTTCCTTTTTCTTCTTTTTGCCTACACTTGATTGAATTTAATAGTTCCAAGAAACTTTTTAAACTTTCTTACCATAAACGCTATTTCATCATCATTGAGAGATGTTTCAGAATCTGGTTCGTCCATTTTTATTTTTAAGACAATATTCTACTTTGACTCATGCTTTAGATCTACACATCTAGACTCATGAATTTCAAAAGTAGAAAATAGTTATGTAGGATCGATGACATGCTAGGGGGGATGAGAGGTGAATAGCACTCGTGGCTAATTCATTCATTTTGGAAAACTCAGAATAACGCAGTGGAAAAAGAAAAGAAACAAACACAATCGCTAACAGGTTTCTTTTACTTGGTTCGGAGCCTGTGACGACTCCTACTCCAAGGCCCGCAATCGTTGATCACTTACGTTGGGCAGCCACTATAGATATGAAATTCTTTACAAATATATAAGTACAAGTACTGAACTTAAAAATAGATTATACCAACAATAAATGATTAGGAATTGGTTCATTGATTGTCGGAACAACAACTGCGCATTGTTGAGTCGTTTCAGCGTAGCACGCAGCTTAGAAGATCGCCGTGAATGATGATATTCGAAGTAGCTGGACGAGACCCCTTTTTATAGTCTCTTCAGACCTGATCCAGATCCTATGATCTTGAGATCAGGTTTAACTCGAATCGGTCGATCGAACTTGCTGAAACCACCTGACCTTCTGTCCAGATGCAGTCTCTTTGGATACGCCTTCGTTCGGTCGACTGGTCCCTCCGTTCGGTTGACCGATCAGCTAATGGTCTCCGCCTTATCTAATCCGATCAACCTGGCTTGATCCAGTCACCACATATCCTTGGTTTGGCCAACCGATCCCTCGATCGAACCTGGTCTGATCTCTGGAAATTTGATCTTGCTGTACTGGGGTTTAGTCGACCTATCTGCCATTCGGTCAACCGATCAAGGCTAAGTTTGACCCTGCAAAACTTGTTAGTTTCCTACAAAATAGAGTTAGACAAATAGCAATTAATATGTAAATAAATAACTTGACAGCCTTAGGAGTAATGTCCAGTTCTGACTTCGGATTTCTTCCGGAAACCCTAGGTCGAATCAATGTCTACTATTCCCTCAGTGGGGAACTCACCCTCACTTACTCCTCTCAGGAGAAGTTACATGTTGGCAGACCGGTCCTCCAGATCGACTGGACTTTTGCTCAGCGCCCCAGGTTTCAGGACTTTCTACTGGACGTCCACTCCACGACCCGTCCAGACTTCCACCTAGTTTGCGACCACCAGGGTTTTCACCTAGAGTTCCTGACTCTAGAGTTTCACCCAAAGCGCTCGACCCATCAAGACTTTTCGCCTAGAGTTACCACCCCCTAGGATTTAGGGTTACCGCCCCTTAAGGTTTTCCACCTGCCTAACCGTAGTTAGAACTTTTGCCTAAGAACACTTAGGACTTTCCTGCAAGCTCATTCAAACTTGTTAGACAACAAGTAACCTTAACTTTGAACCCCTTTCCATTATCAAAATATAGGTTCGATCGTCTGATGCTTCTCGCACCAACAAACTCTTTTAAATTACTTACCTCTTAGTCTCTAGAGATGTAATATTCATCTACTAAAGTTGATCATTCAGGAGTTTTAGGAAAAGTGTTAAGCGCATACCTTAGAGAATCTCAGTTGGTTACCTTTTTTCCGAGATTCATGAGTTCGGTGTCTAGCTCTTTTAGCTTGGAGTGCAGTTGAGGAACTATTTCACCTTTCTTTAGTTGTAGATTCATCAATTGGTTTCGAAGGTGATCTCTTCTTGCGAGCTTGGCTTCGCAGGATCCTTTGTGAAGCTCCAGGAATTTTTTCTAGAGATCTTTTGTAGATTTGTAGACTTTGATTCTATTTACCTCTTGTAGTGGCAATGCGCTTAGCAGATGAAATTCTGCTTTTCCATTTGCCACAAATTTAGCTTGTTATTTCTTTATCCAGTTTTTTCTTTCTTTAACTCGTCGTTGCTATCGGTAGGTATTGAAAAACTATTTTTTAAGATTAGAAATATATTGAAATCGATTTTGAAATATATCTCCATTTTCTTTTTTCTAGTGGATAAAGTCTCCCTCGAACTTCGACGGGTGGATGCTTGTTCCGACCATCGTCTTTTGTGCTTCATTCGTCGGTTAGTCATTCAGAAGCAGTTGGGATCTAATACCAATTATAGGTCCCTTACGACTTACAAGAGAGGGAGGGGGGGGTGAATTATCCTGCATAAATAAACAACAAATACCTTTCTCAAACAATCAGGCAAATAAGCTCACTATGAAGATCTCCTTCTCGAACAAAACGTCAGAGGCGAAGAAGCCTCGTACACAAATTAAGCTTGAAAGTGAAAAATATAAAGAGATTTGAAGTACAGAGTGTGTTATTCGAAAAGGAGAAAATCAGGGCTCTATTTATAGCTCATTGGTCGAAATTGTCTGTTTGTTGACATGACAAGGTTTGGACGCCCCCAACACGACAAATCTCATCTTCTCACAAATGGCTACGCAACGATTGCGGGATAAAATTTTATCCCGCTCTAGGCGCCCGGACCCTGGCTGATGCTCATCCACAACGCCGAGGAGTCGAGGTACCCCAGCTGGACTAAAGTGGTTCGGGTGCTCGAAATAGCTCTGGGCACCGGGACAAGAGTCAACTCCCAGTTGACTTTTAATCTAGGCTTTTGCTCCGACTTCGTTAGCTTAGGTGATTTCGGCCATTCGGAATTGGGCTCACCCGAACTCATCTTCTGGCCTTCTCGAACAATCTTTCGCTCAGGCTTCTCGTCCCTCAGAAACGCCGCGCACTTCCTTCTTATCTACCAACATACTCTTCCGCAGCGCTTCGTCCCTCGGATGCACCTAGTCCGTCGACTCCTTCCCGTGTCATCCTTCTCGCCAACTGTGTCTTTTGCTCAACTTCTTGTGCTCCTAAGTTCCTGCACACTTAGACACAAGGATCAAAACATAACAGGACCTAACTTGACTTGGTTGATCTTATCAAAACTACCACAGGGTATTAGTCGATTGATATAGTGCATCAATAGACTAATAGACATAAAACCTCAAAAAATACGGTTTCTATGATACTGCTACAGTGTTGCATACTGTTACAATAATCATGAATAGTGTTTTGCTATAGTAATAGTCGGTTAATGGACTTATATGTTTGATCAGTCGACTGATGACTTCAGAAATTGATCAAAAGCTTTAGGATTTGATTGTTCAGCTAGATTGATGACATCAATCGTCTGATAGTTGATATCAGACAACTAATGTAGATTATAACCAAACAGAAGCAAGTCGATTCGACTATTCGACTGATGGTTGATATTAGCCGACTGATGTCAATCATGACTTGAACATAAACAGGTTGATTCGATTGTGAGATTTGATTGATTGCTATTAGTCGATTGCTCAGATGAATTAATCAATTGATGTTCAAATTATTGATAAAATTAGATAGATTTTAGAAAGTTCAAATGTCTTTCAATGATAGGAATAGTGTCGGAGACTATATCAATCAACTGATAGATAAGATCAATCGACTGATAGGCTAAAATCAGCCCTGACCTAAAGGCTTTAAAAGAGGGATTTTGAGGAGATTTTCAAAGCCGATTCTTGAAGGTTTGAGGACGAAATGCTAATACATTTCTAGATCAACAAGAGACATTCCAAAACAATCAATAATAATCAAAAGTGAGATTCTTATAAAGTTGATACTTTTATTATAATTACTTTTGTGTATTATTTTTCTTGTTGTATTGATTGTGAAAGAGTTGTCAGAAACTTCTCTATCTCCGGGAGGTATCGTGAGAGTAGATCAATAGCGTGTTGGATCGTGTGCATATGTGGTGATTCGTTGGATAATTCTCCCCTAGTTATATGCTGGAACTCATTTATAATCTCTTTGACTTTGAATGTTTTGACCATTATGCTTAAAAAAAAGTGAGTGTTTTCTGGTTCAAAATGAGTAACACTCATAAAGCTAGGGACGATCAAGGATCATATGGGCTACACTCATAAAAAGAATGTCATACCATATTTATCCTTATATGGACCCATCTTTATAGGAACTAAACACTTTTGTCTAACTAGAAGGGAAGTTTGATTTACCCATTCCACTTTATAGTGGCTCGAGTGTAGTTTAGGGAAGGTTTAAATCCTAGAAATGGCATATAATTTAGAATATGTTACTTCCTTGTCAAGATTGGGTTCTTGTTTTAATTTAGGGTTATACTAGATTTGTAAATTGCTGAATTTGCTCAAATATTTAATTATGCTCATGTTTGCTTGTTTTATATTGTTGGGTTCTAAAATATGTTGCGCATTTTTTGGTTTGTTTAGAATCCATTTCATCTCTACTCAGTATGTAATTAGTTCTTCTCTGTTTGTGGTGTTGATCTTGGATACTTTGCCGTATTTCTTCATCAAACCGACGAGTTTGATTTTTGTAAATCGTGCTTGTTCAATATAGGTCATATTATACTAATCAAAAGTAATCCTCAATCTCTGTAACCTAGTCGAGGAATGTGTTTGGGTCTAGCATGCCATCAAAATTTGGGGTGTCTAATTTAATTTGATGAATAATATCTATTTTTTTTTTTAAAATCTCAGTTCAAGTCTAACTGTAGGTCAAATTTGGGTGTTTTTAAAAATAGCCTTCTTCATTAATGACTGATTGATGATTCCGAGATGGTTGACGCCTAAATGATTATTAAGTTATGTGGGATATGTGGTCTATGGGCTCGGCTCGTATCTTTAGCAGTTTGCAAATCATACTGACAGCATAAACTTTAAACCATTATAGGGTTTTCACTCTCGCTTAAAGGGTCTTTAGCTCGTCTTCCACAAGTAAGTTCACATCTAGCATGTATTTCTTAAATTGTAGGGTTTCCCTTCATAATCGATGTGAAAGTTCAACGAACAATATAGGATTTATAAATTAAGTGAAACAATAATTTTAAGGAAACAAGTAAGACTAAGATAATTTAAAATAGAGACCAACTAATGATGTGACAAATAAGAAATTAGATAAATAAGATGCTTTGAAATAACGGTAAAATAAGAACATCCACATCAATTATCCTATTCAAAAATTTTACCCTAAATTTTGGATAGGTTAATTAAAAATCCTCTGCATCAGTTACCTTATTCATTCCTTAAATTTAGATTTGATGAATAGTGATTCTCTAAATTTAAGGTATGAAATCTCTATCCTAAAAATAAAATAATATTTTTTTTTAATCTCTCTCTCCTTATACTCAATCTCTCTCCTTCCACTCATTCCATAAATATAATAACAAAAAAAATAGAAGAAAGAGAAGAAAATAATAAAAAAAATTAAGAATAATGAAAATTTTAGGATATTTGATATAGTATATAGTGAAAAGTAATTATATAAATTTAATAAAGTTGATCATTTATCCTAAATTTTAGATGTAGTAATAATGAAACTGATATGGATGCTCTAAGGAAATAACCAAACACAGATTATTGTATACGCAAATAAATAATATGAGTGAAATAAATAATGCACGTAAGTTAATTAACCTGCTAAATTCAAACAATTAGGAACGATATTACCGAGTTGATGCAAGCCTCCTTGCTGATGTTGTCAAAAGGAAAAGAGAAGTTGGGTGATCAAAGCATATTGTAGATGTGTAGTGGACATGGTGAAGAGCTATGGAGGCACTTTTAGCTTCGGGGTTGGAAAGCATTAGTGTCAAGAAAAAACTCACGAAAGTTAGAGGTTGATTGGAAAAGGTGGTGATCCGGTCCAAAATTAAGGGATGGTTTAAGACCCATTAAGTCATCTTCTATCAAGTTGAACTCTGGCTCGTTATCTTCGCTTGAGTTGGCATTGTTGAAAATTTAATGTAAATAAGAAATTAAATCTTGATCGTTGGATCAAGATTAATAAATCTTGTTCATCCAACTTAAAAGGTTTAAGTATCCTTTGAATGACTTAATCTCATTCATTAATTTCTAAAGGGTGACATCTAATGAAGAGGTAGTGTATCTTTTAGGTAAGAATGCGATCTATATCATTCAATTCAAAATGGATGGATAAGATCTAATTGAACCAAGAGGTTCTTATATTCTTTTATTTAGTATAAATTAAATAAGATCTCTCACATCCTCATTTCAATCACTCAATTCCTTCCAAACAAAGCAAGCTAAGTATTGTATTTCATACTTGTATTGGAGAGTTCGAGAAGCTTCTTCTGTTCAGAGGTCTTGCGATTTGTAGTATTGCTATCGTAAGATAAAGTCATTGTATCATGGGAGATGATTGCTGTATTCTGTGAGTACCGTATGTGGGGGTAAATTCATCTTAAAGAGATAGAGTCTAACTCTAACATCGACTTCTCCAAAGTGGTGTTATACCATCATTCTGCCCATGCTCAGATTACACCACAACAAATCCAACAATTTTAAGATGATTTTTTTTGTGCAATCTTAATGGATTCATCATCGACGATTCCTGTTCCACCAGCGCATGGCGAGAAGCCAGAAAGTTTATAGGTATGGATTTCATGAGGTAACAGCAAAAGATGTTGTTTTACCTAATCACGTTAAACCTTATGAGGTTCATACGTGAAAATGCACCCTCCTTATCTCAAGGCGAGACTGATCACTACAACAAAAACTACAAACGACAACGGATATTATCCGTTGTCGCAGGGTCAAAAAATCGTTGTAACTGAGGGCGTTGTAGAATGTATTGCCCTACGACAATGGTTTTGAATCCGTTGTCTTTGTAGACATTTGGCAACGATTTTTATCCGTTGTTGTTTATATGCTCAAAATTTGTTTACGAAGGATATGACAACGTTTTAAAACCGTTGTGATAGATAATTTCAACAACAGAAATAAATCGTTGTGGTAGACTCTTTTTACAATAGATATAAACCATTGTGGTAGATAATATTTACTCGTTTTACTTTTTTTACAACAGTTATAAACTGTTGTGGTATATAATTTTAATATATTTTACAACAGATAAAATCGTTGTCTTTTGTCACTTTTTATAAAAAAATTCCGTTATGGTTTACATAGTTTTTACAATATTTTTAACTGTTGTCTTTAATGTTCATTAATACCCAACAACCAATCTTATTTTAATATAAGTAAACCACCAATACAAAACTAAATATTCACTACATTAAATCAAAAATAAACATCCATATATAGTTCATCTTGTAGCCACACATATACAAAAAAAAATACAAAATGAGTTGCTACTCATCAAAATACACATGCTTTCCATTACTATTCTCCATATACATTAAATCACATGTTTTCCATTTTCTATTTTCCATATGACTTTTAATTTACAAATTAGCAAGGTAAGCTATATCCTAACAAAGCTCACTTCTTGCGTCAAAAAAACTAAGCCTCACGAATTGCCCGACCTGCAAGAGAAAAATTTAACAAAACTTATCAAATTCCAGAATTCCAGATTATAGTCTACATGACAACACGAATTCCTGGAAAACAAGCAATAAGAGATAGAACATATATTAGGTGTTGTTGTTAGACGTTGCATCAGTTGCAACGTCGGGAAGATGAAGGGGTGCCGATCCTTCATCTTCCTCCATTGAAAGCTAGCCATCAAAGCATCAGTTGGTAACCGATGTTTTGCTAGCTATATAAGATGGCGTCCAAGAGCAATCGTGATCGGTGTGTGGAGCGCATCGGTGAGAAGAGCGAGCGAGCGTTGTGGAGGTGATCAGAGAGCTTTGTGAGGAGATCGACGAGCAGAGGGAACACCCAGAGGCTGGGATTTGGTTCGTGGAAGAGTTCGAGAAGGTTCTTTGAGGTGATCTTCTCGGTGATAGCAGTAGCGACGTTTCCGGCGGTTCTTCGACGATTTCTTCAGGAGATCAATGTGAGTAGTTACCGCTTTATTTAATTGTTATTTCATGCTCTCAAAACTACCAACAATGGTATCAGAGCATGCATAGTTTTGAAAGCATGTAAATCGACGCGAAAAAACTCGCATTTTTCTTCTTCTGTCGCGAAGAAGATGATACTGTTCATCAATTGAATCGATTAACCAATCGATTCAATTGGATTGAATCGATTGAAATTGTATTCCAATCGATTCAAAATCGCGAGATGAACAGCATTTTTGACGAAACATAGTGTTGAATCGATTCAACACTATGCATGAATCAATTCGATTTAATTGAATCGATTGAAATGAATTTCAATTGATTCAAAATCGTAGTGCACAGTATGTTCCTTTTTTTTTCGAATCACAATAAGAAAAAACTCGCTGAATCGATTTATGAATCGATTCCAGATTTGAAAAAAAAGAGGAATGAACAGTAAAGCACAGTATCTGTATTTTTTTTCTCTACACGTATAAGTTGCTTGCATGTTATACACTACTTGCATGTTTAAAGTTGACTTAACATGTAATGGCCTAACAAAAATTTAATTAAATATTTTTATTAATTAATTAAATACATATAGAAATGTATTATTAATTAATAAAGAAATATTTAATTAATTTATGGTTCAATTTATTAAAAATAGAACCAGACTAACTTGGCCGATCAAACCCATGTCTGGTTTAAATTATTAATTGATTTAAGCATACCAAATTGATTCAATGATACCTAAAGCTGGTTCAAATTATTTGTTGGTTTAACTAGCTCGGTTTATTATTGAATTAATTAGGGTGACCTTGATTACAGAAGTTGGGCTGATCAAATATGATCTGATTAGTTCCGTTGTATCAGATTTGATCAGAAATATTAGATTTGTTCTAATGAGTTAGACTTAATCCAATGGGTAATTGGACGAATCAAACGAACCTAAGTTTGATCAATAAGTCTGAGGTTGACTCAAATGAGCTTAAACGATAACATAACATAGGTCCAATTAGATTAATTCTAATAAGGACAATAGACTAAGTTTAACATCTGGACTCCTGATTGACCGGTCTAATGGGTCAGTCGACTTAAACTCCTTAAAATCGAGAAGATTTGCTTTTCTTGATTTATAATGATGGTATGCCTGTATAAATTGAATTAAACTGGTTTTGTACTGGTTAGTCGGTTTTGTACTAACTTATTTAAATTCAATTTTTCAGATGGCACGGACGATTACCACATTGACTCGTCGCGAAGTGCGGCGAAACCAGCTCTGAGAGGAGATTCAGGAGATAGAGTATAAGTCTGCTTATGGAGTCGACAGACATGTTAGACAGCTGGATAGACTATTTTGTAAACTTGAGAAAGAAGAGTTTCCAGTCCTGAACAGTTATAGGATCTGGGAATTGATGCATTCATTGCCAGAGTATCCCAGGATAATAGCAGACTATGTATGGGGGCGTCATAAAGGACGTGTCACATATTCAGTACTATGTAAGGAACTACTTCACCATATGGGTGAAGAAGAGCCTGAAGAGTCTGAAGATGACCAGGAGATGCTCGAGGAAGATCCAAAAATGAATCTGATAGAGAATCCTGAAGCTGCCCCATCTGAGATTATCCTAAATAAGTCTAGGTTAATAGGGACAGTGTTGGCTGCTACACTAGTGTTTGTCCTAGTGGGAGCAGTGCTGACCTATCTAGTTTATTAGTGTTCTGTTTACTGTCGTTATGTACGAACAGTGTCAGCTCGTCTGGTTTTTGAGTCATGTAATAATTTCTGTCGTTTTGTACGAACAAAATTAAATAATGAAAAGTTATGTTATATGTTAACTAACTTGGAAATGATTAGTTCATTTCATGATATGATTAGTTCATATAAATATGATTCATTCATATTAAATGATTCGTTCATTAGTTGGGATATGTGTAATATAATTGATCAGTGTTGATTAGATTAGAACATACAAATGATGAGTGGAAATAATGTTATCACTTGATTTTGTAAACTAACTCTAATTTACACTGAGTCAATAAATAGTTGCAAATATATAAATTACACTAAAATAATAAATAATTTATTTATTTATGTAGATCATGAAAACTAAAAACATCATAGCTGAACTCAATAAGGGTGAGAAATTATATGGGGATAACTACAAAATCTGGCACCTCAAGATACAATATGTTCTTGAGGAACAAGAAGTTCTAGAGGTTGTAAATCAATTCTTGGAGGAACCGGTTGATGGTTCTACAGCACAGCATAGACGTGACCTTGATGCCTATAAGGCATGGAAAAGGAAGGACTCTATTGCTAAGGGAATATTGATTAGTTCAATGGTGGATGACCTGGTGTTTGAATATGAGCCATTACCATCGGCTCGTGCAGTCTGGGTAGCCCTTAGAGAGAAGTACAGTGGAGTCAGTCTGAGTAAGCTCTGTCAGCTAACTATCAAGTTTGATAGTTGTAAAAAGCGCTCGAATGTTACCATGGCCCAACATCTCAGGGAGATGGGTAACATGATTCGAGAGCTTAAGACTGCTGGTTATACGTTGACCGATCAACAACAGGTTCAGGCAGTTATCCGTTCCCTTCCTGATTCTTGGGAAACGATGAAACAGAACCTGACCCATAGTGAGAGTATCAAGACTTTCACTGATGTCTCACGCCATATGGAACTTGAGGCGGAGAGGATTGAATCCGCAAGGATTTTGGGTGAAGCTTTTGTAGCTGATTGTTCTAGTTCCAAGAATAAGAACAAGTGGTTTAAGAAAGGAAAGGGGAAAGGAAAGGAGGCTAATGTTGTTGTTGCGAAAAACCAAATCAAGAAGAAAGGAAAGAAATATGGACAAAAACCTAAGAGCAGGTTGACTTGCTTCAACTGTGGCAAGAACGGCCATTTTGCTCGGGATTGTACTGAGCCTTAAAAGGTAGATCCATTTTTGTCTTCTTTCCACGAGCAATATGTTGCAAGTACAGTGTTGTTAGCTGATTCGTATCCTTTGTGGATTGTAGATTCAGGAGCAACGAACCACGTAGCTCGTGATCGAGCTACATATGTGGAGTACCGTCGGGTACCAGCTGACAACAAATGGATATATGTAGGAAACAATGCAAGAATTGAAGTCAAAGGAATTGTCACTTGCAAGCTCAACCTACGTGGTGGAGGCACGTTGTTTCTACATGATGTCCTGTACGCTCCTGAGATTCGACGGAATCTGGTTTCCGTTATTTGTCTTCTTGATTTAGGTTACAATGTAAATTTTTATAGCCGTTGTGTGGAACTTCGAATTAACTCTGTGTTGATTGGATATGGTTTTATAACAAATGGTTTTATGGTTCTTGATGTAGAACCAAATAATAATGATGGTTGTTTTTCAAACATTGCTCTTAATAGTAATGCTGATGTTAATGATGAAATTTGGCATGCTAGATTGGGACATATAGGATAAGAACGAATGAATAGATTAGCTAAGGAGGGCCTTTTAGGCACTCATGCTAAGATTAACTTGTCTATATGTGAACATTGTCTTGTGGGAAAGACGACTAGAAAACCATTTGGTAAGACTATTAGGGCTGAATCACCATTGCAATTAATTCATTCGGATATTTGTGGTCCAATGAATATGAAGGCTAGAAATGAGAGTTCTTATTTCATTACATTTATTGATGACTTCACACGTTTTGGTCATGTGTATTTGATTTCTCACAAATCTGAAGCATTGGATTATTTTATTAGTTACTTGAACGAAGTTGAGAATCAATTGGAACGTAAGGTTAAAACCTTGCGCACTGACCGTGGAGGAGAATATTTGTCTGATCAGTTCAAGACAATGTGTAATGAGAAAGGGATTATTAGACAACTAACTATTCCTGGAACTCCACAGCAAAATGAGATTGCTGAAAGAAGAAATAGGACTCTTCTTGAAATGGTTAGGTCTATGATGGTGTAGGCTAATTTGCCAATCTCCTATTGGGGAGATGCATTATTAGTTGCGGCCTATATACTTAACAAAGTGCCTTCAAAGTCAGTTCCATCTACCCCACATGAACGTTGGATAGGCAGAAAGTCGGATTTGAGTAATCTGAGACCTTGGGGGTCAGATGCCTACGTTCATGATAAGACTCACGAATATGGAAAATTAGGACCCAGAGGTAAGAAGTGTATCTTTATAAGATACTCTGAGACTTCTAAGGGTTATGTTTTTATTGGTGAACGACAAGATGGAACCATCTCTGAAATAGAGTCAATAGATACTACTTTTCTTGAAACTGAGTTCCCAACACGAGGTGAAGTTGATAAAACAATTCCTCTATATGAGATAGAGGAGGAGGATAATGTTCCTTTATCAACAGATCAGGAGATGCCTAAATCTAGTCAACCGAGTGGGAGTAATTTGCCACTGAATGAGTCAGTTTCTCAACAGTCTAACCTTCGAAGAAGTAGTCGTCAGATTATTCCTCGAAGAAGGTTTGATATTGAGAATGAGGCATTAATGGTTCTCCCAGTTGACGATGAGGAACCTCGAACAGTTGAGGAAGCTTTGAGCAGCTCAGTTAGAAAAGAATGGAAAGTTGCAATGGATGAAGAAATGGAGTCAATGAGAAAGAATCAAGTTTGGGATTTAGTCGATCTTCCTCCGGGCCGAAGGGCTATTGGGAATAAGTGGATTCTCAAAGTAAAGAGGAAAGTAGATTGATCGATAAATCGATACAAAGCTCGATTAGTTGCAAAAGGATATACCCAAATGGAGGGTATTGACTTTGAAGAGACATTCTCCCCAGTTGTAAAGTTTGTGTCAATACGTGTCATCCTAGCTATTGTAGCACAATATGACATGGAATTACATCAGATGGATGTAAAAACGGCTTTCCTTAATGGTAATCTTGACGAAGAAATCTATATGGTACAACCAGAAGGTTATGTTGCTGAAGGGCAAGAGAAAAGAGTATGTAGACTTCGGAAGTCTATATATGGGCTAAAGCAAGCGTCAAGACAATGGAACATAAGATTTAATGAAGTAATATTGTCTTATGGTTTCGAAATGATCAATGAGGATCATTGTGTTTACCTAAGAAAGGAAAAAGGAAAGCTTGTTATTTTATCATTATATGTTGATGATATGCTAATAGCTGGAAGCGACATAAAGTGTGTGATAGAAGTCAAAAGTTGGCTTTCATCACAATTTGACATAATAGATATGGGAGAAGCAGAGTACATCTTAGGAGTAAATATCGTTAGAGACCGATCAAAGAGGCTTTTGGGTTTGTCTCAAGAAGCTTATATCACTAAGATGCTACAACACTTCAATATGTCAGATTGCAACATTGAACAGACGCCTATAGCGAAAGGTACTGTCTTGAGTAAAAGTATGTATCTCAAGACTTCTGAGGAAATAGCCGAAATGAAAAAGAAACCATATGCCAGTGTCATTGGTAGTTTGATGTACACTATGTTATGTACTCGTCCCGATATAAGCTATGTTGTTGGCTTAGTGAGTCATTTCCAGTGAAACCCAGGATCGAGACACTGGAAAGAGGTGAAGAGGATATTCAGATATCTTAAAGGAACAACTGATTATTGTCTCTGTTTCCAAGAATCAGATATGAGCCTAAGTGTCTACTCAGATGCAGATTGGGCAGGGGACCTTGATGACAGAAAATCCACATCTAGCTATGTCTTCTTGCTGAATGATGGCGCCATTTCATGGAACAACAAGAAGCAGACTTGTGTAGCCTTGTCAACAATGGAAGCTGAGTATGTGGCTTGTGCAGCTGCTGTGCAAGAGGCTGTCTGGCTAAAAAGGTTTCTAAATCATCTGAAGATTGCTGAGGATAGTGGGAGTCCTGTTACTGTGTACTGTGACAGTCAAGCTGCGATAGCTTTTTCCAAGGATCCCAAATATCATAGCAAAGACAAGCATATAGAAATTAAGTATAATTTTGTAAGGGATATTGTTGACAAGAAAAATATTATTCTTGAGTACATCCCTACACGGAATATGCTTGCTGATTCTTTTACTAAGCCATTGACTAAAGAGTCATTTCATGGGCATATGAAGTCTTTGGGACTTCGAAGAATGTAACTAATTATAAAGACATTGTGATAAATGAAAAATGCCATGATTTATTCAGTGTATATGTCTTTGTTATATTCGAATAAAAGTCTCGAGAAGCATGTTGGCAGATTGAGATTGGTCCACTCACATGGACAATCATCTATATTTGTTAAGTACGAATAGAGGTAAGACTGTTGCTTATGGGACAACTTATGTAGCTGTGAATAGAGACATACCCATAAGTTAAGGTCGCCTTGATATTTATGTGAAGATGAGATCATTTGTATAATGATTGGAGTAAATGCACCCACCATTTACTGAATCTGCTTGAGGCCAGATTAGAATTCATATGTTGAATTCAGGATTAGACATTGGAAATGTCTAGATCGAAATCTGTACGATGTTAAATTTGGGAAAAACATGCGCTCTTTTTGGAAAAGAGAATAACATCGTAGCATGTGATTCATACCACATGTGCTATGGCAATAAGAAGGGTAGTAGGAGAATGGATCCCTGCTTCTCTACTATGTGAGACCCTTGAGATTATAAGTTAATCTCGATTTTACCCTAAGTGACTATTTAGCTATCTACTTGAAATTCTGATCAATGTCTGCTACTTTAGCATGTTTCCTATTGGCTATGGATGATTCGGTCTATGGAGCATAACTAGGAAAGCGATTGATTAGAATGAATGGATTCTAGCAAAAAAGGAAGATTAAGATTAATTTACATCTGTGACATTTATTCACTGGTACCGGTTACATTTTTAGTTCAGTACATAAAATGTAATTGTGAATAATTTGTTTGATTGGAGATGTTGAACATGCTCTTGACATATGGTCAATATGAGGGATTAGAGATGTTCATAATGATGTAAATAATTTAATCTGGGGTAAAGGCAAGCCATTTATGTCTTTGATTCATTCTATGGACATTTATGTCTCTGATTTGTTCTATGGAGCAGCTAAGTAAGGTGTGACAATCTTCTTAGCAATTGAATGCTCACTGTGCTTGGTGCCGCACAAACCATTTTCCCTAATGTATGGAATGAATGTTCTTATTTGGTCTTTATGACTAAATTATGCTCTGGTCTTCGTGACTGGATCCTTATAAAGTCTACGTGACTTATTTGGTCTTTGTGACTAAATTTTGCTCTGGTCTTCGTGACTTGATCCTCATAAAGTCTACGTGACTTATTTAGTCTTTGTGACTAATTTCGCTCTAGTCTTCGTGACATGATCACCTTGTAGTCTATGTGACTGACATGGTCTATTTGACCATATGGATTGACTTGGATGAGTGAGAGATGTTAGACGTTGCATCAGTTGCAACGTCGGGAAGATGAAGGGGTGCCGATCCTTCATCTTCCTCCATTGAAAGCTAGCCATCAAAGCATCGGTTGGTAGCCGATGTTTTGCTAGCTATATAAGATGGCGTCCAAGAGAAATCGTGATCGGTGTGTGGAGCGCATCGGGGAAAAGAGCGAGCGAGCGTTGTGGAGGTGATCAGAGAGCTTTGTGAGGAGATCGGCGAGCAGAGGGAACACCCAGAGGCTGGGATTTGGTTCGTGGAAGAGTTCGAGAAGGTTCCGTGAGGTGATCTTCTCGGTGATAGCAGTAGCGACGTCTCCGGCGGTTCTTCGACGATTTCTTTGGGAGATCAATGTGAGTGATTACCGCTTTATTTAATTGTTGTTTCATGCTCTCAAAACTACCAACAGTTGTTTCATGCTACACAAGTCAAACAAAATGATATAAATCAGTGTGTATCAAGAAACAGTCGGCAACATCCATTCACGCAAGACAAAATTCCATTATACTCAACACAAAAGAGGGAATGATCTTTTCTTCCTTGAGAATTATACCTCCTTGTCACTTGTTTGACCAAACTAACATGCAGTATATAGAGCGAACTATTAAGAAATCAAACTGCAGTATATAGATATTTTCTATATCAATATACTATGGATCATACACCGAACTATTAAGAAATCAAACTGCAGTATATAGATATTTTCTATATCAATATACTATGGATCATACACGAAATACCTTTACAAGCTCTTCATTTCATTCTCAAGCAATCACTAACATGCATATAGATTAACATAGTTGAGCTTGATGAAGCATCATAATTGTCATTCGCGATGATACTTGCAAGCTCCAACAAGATGGAAGTAGGAAACAAAAATTTGTCATCAACAATGAATTTCCAATGTACTTCTGCCACAGTAGTATTATGCTCAAGGAGTCATCAACAAAGTATGTAGTTCAACATAATAAAAATTTAAATGCAATTATAAAAAAATGTTACTATGTTAATACAACGAATAATGCACAGTTAAATATTTTTAAATTCATCATAAGTAAACATATGTGTGTATATATAATATACAAACCTTCCATTTAAGCAAAATAATGTTACTATGTTAATACAAATAAAAGGGAAAAAAATGAGTAATGCGAAAACTTACCACATGTAAGCAACAAGACAATTAGCAGATATTGGCTCCAACTCATAAAAAGGTGTGATGTCTTCAATGCTCACTAGCAGTTCGTACTCATTGTCAAAGAAATCATGATAAAAAACAATTGATATACTTTTTTCGGGGCTGTCCAAAACACGCATAGAGTAACAGTACAATAAATGTAATGACCATGACACATTTGATGGCAAGACCGGATTATTTCTTTTTGCAACACTTTTCTTCCTTTGAGGCTTCTACAAATTACAAATAAAACATGATATAATGAACAAAAAAAAATCCATCAAAGCTCAGGGTGTCTGCCACGCTACATCCAAACTGTTTCATATCTTCTGTCTTGTTACCGTTCCATCTTGACATGGATGATGGGCATATTTTCTCTTTCTTGATTTATGGTTTTAACCATTCCCTTGAACTATTTCCCGTGGCTATATCATTTAACTGAAGTTCATCAAAACAACTAGGACGATTTATTGTTATAAATGATGCTTGCTCCAATTTTCATTCTACAAAACCAGTCAGTCAGTAGGTACTTTGCAATAACTATATGCAGACATTTTTAGAATATTGATACAAATAAGAACTGTTAAATTCTTATCAACTCAAATAAGGTATCATGGATCTAATCTTAACACTACGTGTTGACTAAAATTTACCTCCAGTTGTTCTTGTGGCTGTCTTTGTACCTCAATTTGCATTTGAAGTGCTTCATTTATCTGAATAGGCCTGAAATGGCGCTCTTTTAGTTGTAGATTTTTTATTATTATTATCATCAGATTAAATGAGTGTTGATGTTCTCTTACTTGGGCTGGGGAACAATATTTGTATTGGTAACGGCTGATATATTATTATTACCTTCATCTGTCATTTCTGCTGCTAGCTGACAACCTACAACTGCAGCATTATGTATTAGCTTGCAAGCTCATTATGTTTGATAAATTTGGATTTGCTCTTACCACTCTTAGTACTTCCCATGTTTGCTTGAGGTTGAAGATTTTTGCTGAGTCTGTACTTCTGCAATTCAACAAGAGAAGCATAGTCTTCAAATATAAAAATGAATAAAGAAAAGCTAAGGAAGAAGAATTAAGGAATTAGTTAGTCAGGACCTGAAGATGGCTTTTTAGGTGATACAGTGTCAGTCCAGGAATGCCCATGAGTCTCATGACTGCTTTTGGTGTTGCCTCTGCATTACACTTAAGCAAGTTAGTTTGCTATCATGCAAAGTATGTTGCCTTGGCTCTATATATATTTTTCTTGTATACTTACTGTCTGCTCCGCCAAGTTGATTAACTGCTTCTATGAATTTATCATGGAGTTCAGGTGTCCACTTCAACCTTGGCTTTGCATCAGTCGATAGCACTAGTCCCGATTCGTCTGGAATGCTCCCCCATTGTTGCAATAACAAATGCCTCTCTGGAGGAAATGCTTCCCTAGAAGAAACGACGTTGTTGTGGCCTTGATGATACATCTTCTGCTTGGTAAGAAATAGTATGCACATCAATCATCAAATAGAAGCAAAGATTTCCCTTTTCCTTTTTCTTACCTTATCTATTGTTGCCTTTGTTTCAGGTAATCCTATGCACATCAGATCTTTGAGTAGCTGAAACTTGTCGCTTTAGATTCATCTACTTCGTATTTCTGGAATGCCAGGACATGCACATCTATGATCTATCATTTTCCCAAAGACTCGTCTACTTCTCTTGCAGCTGAAGGATGGTACAAAACTCTTTATAAGCCAACTGCAAAAGAGAATTTGGAATTATTTGAATAAAGCAGTTAAGTCTATCCGATCTTCAGAGAAACCCAAAAAGAGATATTGTCCTTCCTTTAATATGGACCATGTGCTGGAGCTTTAGTTTTCAATTCATGAAGTTAAAGTTTGCACTCATTCTGCAGAAGAAACTTTTTCATGGAACAACTTTAACTAGTCGCATCGCATGTGCAGGAGAATAGATCCATAAATATCCATTCGCTTTCATAAAAGGCCTACTAAAGAAAAAAGAAGCATATACTTGTGAAGAGAATTTTTAAACTTGAAGAGAAAAATAATGGCCTTAGTAATCCATCAAATAATGTTTTCTTTTTTTTGTTCCTTTGTTTTTGTTGTTTAATGGATAGATATGTTTTGATTGCATAGGCAGGTAGGTATGAATATTGGAAGCAGCTGCAAGTAAAGAATGTTTGGATGGTAAAAGATAAATGAAAAGGATGTTTTTTTTTCTTTGCTAAAAGTTGCCGCTAATGGCAGGATCCGTAGATGGAGAGGTCGTCGAACTCACCGAGAAGACGAAGTCGAAGCCTTTCTCCAGCACCAGGCGCAGGAAATCGAGCCGTGCCTACATCATGTCTAAGTATTCGGGCGAGTTGAACACCTTCTCGGCGGAGAAGTCTACCCCCTCGACCTTGAAGTCTAAGTAGTGTCGGTGCACGACGATGCACCGCTCGTATGCCTTGTCGTCCACGACGACGATGACCAGGTGGTTCAGCAGCTCTCTTGTCCCGTTCTCGATGCGGAAGCTCTCCAGGAACACGTCTAGTACAGATCCGGGCGTGGACCAGAACACATTCAAGGAGGTTATTATCACCGCATTGTCCGCAGTAGCAGCCGCTTTTAGGACCCTCTCCAACCTCATTTCCTGGCTTTCCTGTCATCGCAGTATCACCATTTCATCGGAACCCTAAAAAGGTATCTTGCTTTTCTGTGAGGGAAAAAAAATAGAGGCAACACTCACTGTCGCATCCCGCAGAACAACAGGAGTAGAGCTCACCGGTTCATACTGCAGCTCCGGCGAGGGATATAAACTCGGAGGAGGAACGGAAGCCGCCAGCTGCTGCTTCGGGATGACAGGATAAGCATGGATGAAATCGACTCGGCGGAAGGTCGAGGAAACGAAAACCACAGGCGCGGTGGCACGGGAGAGGAGGGTGACCGAAAGGGCGACAATCCCCACAAAGAGCAACGGAGGTGGACGGTCGGTCGACAGGATGGCGTGAAGAGATTGTATGAGGAGAGGGAAAGAAATATGGCTAGGGTCCAGGAACGCTAAGGGGAAAACACGGCGCCGAAAAGATATTCAAGGAGGGAAAGCAAAATTACACGCGAGGAGAAAAAAAGACCAAAGTCAAATTATAACAGTTTTATCTAAACTGTTGTCGTATCCCTTAAAAATGCGCATAAAGACAACGGTTTAGAAAATCATTGTAAAAAGTGTTGTTGATTTAAAATGAAGCCGCTCAATGACAACAGTTTTCACAAAACCGTTGTCTTTTATATTTAATGGGGAGTTCAAAGACAACGGTTTTGTCAAAAACCGTTGTCTTTGATCAAATTCGCAACGATTTCTCTTAAAAACGTTGTCTTTGGGGTGTTGTCTTTTAACATTTTTGTTGTAGTGGATAAAGATAAAAGGGTGACATATGATGTTTGGGGACATAGTGACTTCTTATGTCGAAACTATATCTTCAATGACTTGGACAACATGTTATACAACGTGTATATTCCAATGACAATTGCAAAGGAATTATGGGAATCTCTCAAAAGGAAGTACAAAATAGAATATGTCGGGCTGAAAAAATTTATTGTCAAATTCTTAGACTTCAAGATGATTGATTCCAAAATTGTGACAACTCAAGTCCAAGAGTTGTAGTTAATCTTACATAATCTGCATGCTGAAGGCATGACAATGAATGAGTCCTTTCAAGTTACTATGATAATCGAGAAACTTTCACCTTCATGGAGGGAATTCAAAAATTATATAAAGCATAAGTGAAAGGAGATGATTCTTGAAGATCTGATTGTAAGACTGCAGATTGAAGAAGATAATCACAAGCAATCAAAATCAATAAAAATGCATATATTTACAAAAGCAAATATTATGGAACCGAACACAGCAAGAAAAGAAAGTATCCCAGAAAAGGTCAAAGCCAAGGGAGGGCCAAGAAGTTCCAAGGAGCATGTCACAACTATAGCAAACCGAATCACAAGGCCAAAGACTGTCAATATCCAAAGAAAGCTAGCACTTAAGTGCACATGACTGAAGATAAGTCAATGCTAATAGACTTGTCAAAATTAGACCTGACTGTCATTGTATTTGAAGCCAACTTGGTGGGTAATTCAAGGCAGTAGTGGGTTGATATTGGTGCCACATGACACATTTGCTCTAACAAGGCCTAATTTTTAACTTATTATTAATAGGAGAAAATTAATCATGGGCAATTCTACAATTTCCAACATTGTTGGTCTTAGCAAAGTGGTCTAAAGATGACATCAAGCAAAGAAATGACACTAATTGATGTGCTTCATGTTCCCTACATTCAAAAAAATTTAGTGTCAAGGTCGGCTTTTGACAAAGCTAGATTCAGGTTAGTGTTTGAGTCAAATAAATATGTATTGACAAAAAATGGTCAATTCATAAGCAGAAGGTTAATGGAGAATGACTTATTCAAAATGAATGTAATGGCTATCGCCGTGAATTTAATGGCAATAAAACTATAAATTCTACTTATTTGGTGAAATGTTCCAATTTATGATATGTTAGACTTGGACATGTAAATTATAACACTTTACACTTATAAATTTAAATTTATTGCCAATATTTAATGTTGACCCAATACATAAATGTGAAATATGTGTTGAAATTAAAATGACAAAGTTGTCTTTCCATTCAGTGGAAAGAAGCATGACCCCTCTAGAATTAATTCACAGTGACATGTGTGACTTAAAATTCGTGCAAACTAAAGGAGACAAAAATACTTTATTACTTTCATTGATGATTTCACTAGATATTGTTACATGTATCTATTGAAATGTAAAGATGAAGCTTTAGAAGAATTCAAAAATTATAAGAATAAAGTTGAGAATCAAATTGGTCAATGAATTAAAAGAATTCAAAGTGATTGAGAAGGAGAATATAATGGTCCATTTGATGAATTTTGTGTAGAATCTAGCATTATTCATCAAACGATAGCTCCTTACTCTCCTCAATCAAGTGGGATTGCCTAGTGTAAGAACCGAATTCTTAAGAAAATTATGAATGCTATGTTGATAAGTTTGGACTTACCCCAGAATTTGTATGGGGAAGCTATTTTATCGACAAACCATATTCTTAATAAAATCTCTCACAAAAGGAAAGATAAAACTCCTTATGAGTTTTGGAAGGGTCATAAGCCTTCTTATAAATATTTGAAAGTATAGGGGTGTTTGGCTAAGGTGGTAGTGCCTAAGCAAAAGCAAACCAAAATAGGACCAAAGACAATCGATTACATTTTTATTAGATATTCCAATATAGTAGTGCATATCAATTTTTGGTGCACAAATCAGCAGTCCTTGACATACATGTTGGAACAATAATTGAATTAAGGAATGTTGTATTTTTTGAAGATATTCCTTGCAAAGATAGGAAAGAGGAAAGTTCAAATAAAAGAACTTATGAAACTGTAAGTAAAGATAATCTTGGAAATATGAAGAACTAAGACGCAATAAGAGAGCCAGTATAGTAAATTTATTTGGTCATGATTTCATGACTTATATGTTGAAAAATGAACCATGGACAATAAGAGAAGTATTATTAAGTCCCAAGGCTCCCTTTTGGAATGAAGCCATGAATAATGAAATACATTCCATCATGTAAAATCATACTTGGGAATTAGTGGATATTCCACTTGGAATCAAACATTTAGGATGTAAATGGATCCTTAAGAAGAAATATAAGGTTGATGAAATTATTGAAAAATACAAGGCAAGACTAGTGGAAAAGAGATTCAAACAAAAGGAAGGTCTTGACTTCTTTGATATATATTCACTAGTAACAAGGATTACATCCATTCGAGTAATTATTGCTATTGTTACAATACATAACCTTGAGATACATTAAATGGATATGAAAATAGCCTTTCTAAATGGTGAATTAGAAGAAGAAATATATATGGAGCAACCTAAAGGGTTTGTGGCTCCAAGATAAGAAAATAAGGTGTGTAGACTCATGAAGTCACTATATGAGCTAAAATAAGCACCGAAATAGTGGCATGAGAAATTTGACAAACTATGATGTTAAATGGATTTAAAATAAACGAGTGTGATAAATGCATATCTATCAAAGGCACACATTACTCATTTGTCATTATTTGTCTATATGTAAACAATATACTCATCATGGGTAGTAATCATGATATAATTGTTGATACAGTCTGACCTGGGTGTTGTTTTGATGTTGACACGAATTTAAGTTTGTATCAGATGTTAATTAAACTTGGTTTGATTAATGATCAAGGTTGATCAAGTGGAAGGGAAAAGTCCAAGTTGGAAACTTGGCACGCGAAGTCAGAGAGGGCTCGGTACCTCATTCTCCGGACTAGGTCGGAGAGGGCTCGGTAGCTCGTTCTCTGGACCGGACGAAGTCGAAGAGGGCTCGGTAGCTCGTTCTCTGGACCTGACGAAGTCGGAGAGGGCTCGGTAGCTTGTTCTCCGGATTAGGTCAGAGAGGGACCTAAGTGGGCATTCCATGGTACATTGGATCGGTCGGCAGACTGATCCAGTGATACATAAGACAGTGGATCGATCGGCAGACCGATCCAGTGAAACTAAGTTTCCATGGATCGGTCTGGTGACCGATCAGGAAACACTCAGTAGCACACTGAGTGTAATCTGATCGGTCTGTAGATCGATCAGGAAACACTCAGTAGCACACTGAGTGTAATCTGATCGGTCTGTAGACCGATCAGGAAACACTCAGTAGCACACTGAGTGTAATCTGATCGGTCTTGGAGATCGATCAGGAGATGGTATTGCGGAGAGAAGAAGGCAGGGGATCGGTCGTGGAGACCGATCCACCTGCAGTCTGATCGGTCTCCACGACCGATCAGACAAGCTGCGGACCGATCAGGATATGTCCTTATCGGTCCATGGATCGGTCTGGTGACCGATCCACACACAATCAGATTTGTTCGCTGTTTCTGCGATTCTTCCACTGCATTTGATCTGCCTGATTCATGTGATATAACCCTCTGTGCTGTTAGCTTTTGAGTTTGCAGGATCACAGGTATCATTCCAAGCCTAATTTCAAATTAAGTCCATAAGAGGAATACGACAAATGGCCTTTCTGCTGTGATTCGCGGCGCATGGTGCATTTGAAGCATCAACGGCTACTGGTGTGATCTGGCTGCGATCCGCTTGACTCCTGGTGATTGGTTCGAGTTCAGAAGACACCAGTGAAGACTGTGATTTCATTGGTGTGAGTTCAGAGAACCAGGTAAGGAGGAAGAGGGATTGGCTGCAGCGATGATCCTGTGCAGTTTGACCACGATCCGTGACAGCAGAGAACAGGGGCTTAAGAAGCAGTAAAAAGCGAGAGGAAAGAACAACAAGAAAGCAAAAAAAAAAAAGTGGAAAAAGAAAACAAAACGTTCTGTTGATCGTTGAGGTGTGCTAAGTTCTTGAGCTCTCGGGTGAGAAACTGCTATCTGTGAGTTCTCTGTTTCCACTGATCCTCGCGTGGTTGTAAGCGTTAGTTCATTCTTCTTTGCCACCGAGCTCTGTAAGTCTTGTGCTTTAACATATATATTTCTTGAGACTTTGTGGAGAGGTTACTCCACCGAGAAGGAGGATCTTTAGCCGGAATTTATCCGGGGTGCGATCTACCGAAGATCAGGGGTCGTCCACCTTATGGACACGCCGAGGAGTAGGGGCAAGTTATCCCCGAATCTCATAAATCCGTGTGTTAGTGTGCTTGTTTCCTCTTTGTTTTAGTTTCCTAATTCCGCTGTGCTAACAAGTTTCTTTGTAGAAATTTGTGTTTAAGTTTTTAAGAAGCTATTCACCCCCCCCTCTAGCCATCTAAGATCCCAACAAGTGGTATCAGATCCTGGTGCTCTTTATCTGGCTAACATCCTAAGGAGCAAGAAGATGGCCATGAAGGAAGGATTCAGCACCAACAGACCACCCTTCTTCGATGGAGCAGATTTCCAGTATTGGAAGAGCCGCATGGAGTATTACCTCAAGACTGATATCTCCATGTGGTTCTCGGTCAAGGAAGGATTCACACCACCGAAGGACGAAGAAGGTAAGGAACTCGATTCATCAAGGTGGTCTACCGAACAAACTCGTAAAGGGCAAGCCGATGCCAAGGCGGTAGTCACCTTACAATGTGGGATTGCCAAGGACCAACTCGTCAAGGTAGGTCCATTCTCGAGTGCAAAAGATTTATGGAACAAGCTTATCGAGCTCCAAGAAGGAACTCGAGATTCTCGGATAGCCAAGAGGGACCTATTCTTGAATCAACTACAAAATCTCACCATGAAGGAAAACGAAACGGTAAGTGAACTACATGGGAGGTTCAAGGAAATCATCAATGGTCTACATTCCGTAGATGAACGCGTGGAGAATCGCGATCTAGTAAGGTACGCTCTTAAATCCTTTCCAAGGAATGCCTTGTGGTCATCTATGGTAGATGCCTACAAGGTTTCCAAGGATCTTTCCATTGTTAAATTAGACGAATTCTTTTGTGAAATGGAACTTCATGAACTTGCTAACAAAGGTCAAAGAGAGAAAGGTATTGCCTTAGTTGCAAGACCAAAGAACAAGGATGGAAGAAGAAAGAGGGAAAAGAAGAAGGAGAAAGAGATTTCTTCATCTACATCCTCCTCCGAGTCTGATGATGAAGGCGGATCATCATCAAGCGAGATGGCCAACTTCGTGAGGAGAATTATGAGAAGAAGCCGAAGATACAAAGGAAAAGGTAAACCTAATGATCAAAATATCGATAAGACTAATGTTACATGTTATGAGTGTAGCAAGAAAGGCCACTACCGGAGTGAGTGTCCAAAACTCAAGAAGGAGGAACGGGCCAAAAAGAAGGAGGAAAGAGCCAAGAAGAAGAAAGCTCTCAAGGCCACTTGGGATGAATCTTCCTCAAGCTCATCGGAGGAGGAAGAGAAGAAGGAGAAGAGTACTCGGCAATTGGCACTCATGGCAAGGGAGGAATCCGATTCCGGGAGTGATGGGGACGCAAGCACTTCAGCCGCGGCTTCATCATCTTCGGATGATGAAGAGGTAACCTCTTCTCACTTAGAAAAATGCTATAAGACTATTACACATTTGTCTACCTTGCTTAAAAAATCAAAAACAGAAAATAAATCATTAAAAGAAGAAGTAGAAAACTTGAGGGCCCTTAGGGAAGATGAGGTTGATGACCTACATCTAGAGGTCCTTGAGGATGAGAACAAGGCCTTGAAGGGTGAGGTTGAGAAACTCAAGAAAATGCTTGAAAAATTCTCAACTAGCTCTAAGACCCTAGACATGATTCTAAATGCCCAAAGGGCGGTCTACAACAAGGCTGGATTAGGATACCAACCTAAGGAGTCTAGCTTTATTTCTTTAGTGTCAAGAACCCAATTTCATAGATCGCATGTTTCTAGGGTTCATGAGACTATGAAGAAGGTAACAAAGGCATGGGTGCCTAAGTCTTTCATTGTAGATGCATTAGGTCCCAAGATTTGGGTACCTAAAACATCTATCTTTCGTGTTTTGTAGGCATTGGTAAAGGGGGAGCGTCTATCAACTTGGTTTGTTGATAGTGGATGCTCCAAGCACATGACCGGGGACAAGTCACTATTTTCTACCATTCAAAACAAAAATAGAGGTAATGTGTCATTTGGTAACAATGGTAGTCTTAAGGTTATAGGAGTTGGAGACATTCATATATCCGAAGGCCTCCAAATCAAGAATGTCCTTCTAGTCAAGGGGATGACTTTTAATCTCCTAAGTGTCAGTCAATTGTGCGATACGGGTTACACAATTGAGTTTCATTCAAGTCAATGTCTGGTCAAACACATTGACACACTTGACACGGTACTAGTAGGCACAAGAGTAGATAACATTTATCAAATTTCTTTTAAAAGTGCTACTAATGCCTCTGCTAAGTGTTTCATGTCAAAAGAAGAAGAATCATGGCTTTGGCATAGGAGGTTGGCTCATGTGAACATGAAGAATATTAGAAAGCTGGCCAACAAAGGATTAGTGCGAGCCTTACCAAGCATCAAGTACCAAAAGATAAAACTATGTGATGCATGTCAAAAGGGTAAGCAAACAAAAGCAACTCATAAAGGTAAAAGCGTTGTAAGTACCTCTACTGTTTTAGATTTACTGCATATGGACTTGTTTGATTGTAGTAGTGTCATTTCTTTGAATGGTAGTAGATATTGCTTAGTGATTATTGATGATTTTACTAGATATACATGGACTTTCTTTTTGAAAAATAAGGATCAAACCATAGATATTTTTATTTCTTTTTGTAGAAGAACTGAAAATGAAAAATCAACAACAATTAAAACAATTAGAAGTGATCATGGTGGAGAATTTCAAAACCATAGATTTTTAGAGTTTTGTCAAGAAAAAGGATATAGGCATGAGTTCTCTACTCCAAGGACCCCACAGCAAAATGGGGTTGTGGAGAGAAAGAGCCGAGCTTTGCAAGAGGCTGCACGAAGCATGCTCAATGAGTACTCACTACCGAGCTACTTGAAGCTGTGAATACAGCTTGCTATGTGCAAAACCGAGTCCTGATACATAGGTTTTTAGGAAAAACTCCTCATGAACTTTGGTTTGGGAAACCCCCTACAATTAAACATCTTAGGGTGTTTGGTTGTAAGGTGTTTATCTTGAACACCAAGGATCATCTTGGAAAGTTCACGGCTAAGGCTGATGAAGGGATACTGGTCGGGTACTCTCTCTTCAGCAAAGCCTATCGAGTCTACAACAATAGGACTAAATTGATTGAAGAGTCCTCAGATGTAGCATTTGAAGAAATCCCTAAATCGAATGATCAATCAAGGGATGTAGGAGAAATTCAACTTGAACTTAGAAATCTAAGTTTGAATGATCAAAATGAAGAAAGAGTCGAGGTTGACTCTGATGACGATGAGCAAAGGCAACAAAGGGCTCAGGCTGATCATTTGCCTGATACTGAGTCTCTGCCTGTGCCTAGTGAGACCATTCATGAGGCACCGCCAACACCAAGGCAATCTAGGATAGCCTCTAGTCATCCCCAAGACCAGATTGTGGGAGACATCCAACAAGGGGTTAGGACTAGATCATTCTTTAGAAATGAGTCTAATGAGGTCGCCTTGATCTCAGAAATTGAACCAAAAATAGTTGATGAGGCATTGCACGATCCTGACTGGATCATAGCTATGCAAGATGAGTTAGGTCAATTTGAAAGGAGCCAAGTGTGGGACTTAGTTCCTAGACCTAAGAAGATCACCATTATTGGAACTAAATGGGTCTTCAAAAATAAGTTAAACCAAAAGGGAGAAGTCGTAAGAAACAAGGCGAGACTTGTAGCCAAGGGCTATAGTCAAGTCGAAGGCCTCGATTATGATGAGACTTATGCTCCCGTGGCACGATTAGAGTCCATTCGTTTAATGCTAGCTTTTGCTGCACATAGAGGTTTCAAGCTCTATCAAATGGACGTTAAATCGGCCTTCTTAAATGGATTCATCAAAGAAGAGGTCTATGTTGAACAACCACCAGGGTTTGTGAATACCGAAGCTCCAAACCACGTGTACAAGTTCAAGAAAGCTCTTTATGGGCTTAAACAAGCACCTCGAGCTTGGTATGAAAGGTTGTCAACTTACCTACTAGAAAAGGGTTTTGTGAGAGGTCAAATAGATCCAACACTATTTCTGCGTAGAGATGGTGAAAATATTTTTGTAGCTCAAGTGTATGTCGATGACATAATTTGTGGCTCAAATAACAAGGGCTATTTGAATGAATTTATTTCTCACATGGAAAGTGAGTTTGAGATGAGTCTAGTAGGAGAATTGACATTCTTCCTTGGACTTGAAATCAAACAAACTCGAGATGGAATTTATGTCCATCAGACGAAATACATTCAAGAGATGCTCAAAAAATTCAAAATGAGTGACTCTAATGAAGTATCCACTCCAATGACGACAAACACTCGTCTTGACAATGATGAGAGTGGGAAACCAGTTGATCTAACGCAATATAGAAGCATGATCGGTAGTCTTCTATATCTCACAGCTAGTCGACCGGACATACTTTTTGCTGTGGGCATGTGCGCTAGATATCAAGTTTGTGCCAAGGAATCTCATTTAACTGCAGTTAAGAGAATTCTAAGATATCTCAAGGGCACAATTAGAGTAGGACTGTGGTACCCTCGTACGGAGTCTTTTGATTTGATAGGCTATACCGATTCCGATTATGCTGGATGCAAATTGGATCGGAAAAGCACTAGTGGGGGTTGCCAATTTTTAGGTTCATCGTTGATTAGTTGGTCAAGTCGAAAGCAACATTGTGTTGCTCTCTCCACGACCGAGGCTGAATACATTGCCATGGGAGAGAGTGTATCACAATTGTTGTGGATGATTCACACTCTAGAAGATTATGGACTTTCATATAAAGGAGTGCAAGTGTTGTGTGACAACATTAGCACAATAAACCTAACGAAAAATCCAGTCCATCATTCAAGGACCAAACACATTGAAGTGCGTCATCACTTCATTAGAGATCACGTAGCTAGGGGAGACATTGCACTCACATATGTTGAGTCAAAGTCAAACTTAGCCGACATTTTCACCAAACCCCTTCCGGAAAATGAATTTAGTCATTTAAGGAGAGAATTGGGGATGTGTTTGGCTCAATAGGCCATTAGGATTTCATCATGATCAATAAGGACAACTACAACTACAAGAGAAATTGGAAAATTAATTTGGGCAACTTGGGGACATCTCACACAAACGATAAGGTTTAACAAATTATTTTTGTTTGCTAAATATGGGGTGAGATGCTAGGATCAACTAAATTATTCAAAATGTATCATGCATCCCTTGAATAATTAGGTTGAAGAGACATAAATTGAGTATGGGGAAGGCCATTACATAATTCATGTGTATTTGGCTCCTAGATCTTACTCATATATTCCAACCAAGGAATCTTGGTTGGACCTGTGTCTAGAAATCATCTAACCTTGTTCATGTGTTGATTGATACCCTTGATTGATACCTTCCTGATTTTGATTGAAAATAGGACAAGTTGGTGAAGAAATTTTGACATATTTTGACAAACTTGTAACTACTCATAGCAAGGATATATTTTGAACCGATAGCCTGAGTCAGATTTATTACCTTGGTTTCAGCAAACAAACAAAAAAACTTCTCTGGTTTTGAAACTTTGAGATTCAACACATTTGTTATGAAGTGTCTGAAACTTTCGAGCCCTAAATAATTCCAAATCATTATAGCTCATCATTAGGAAATATTCATTAGTATCACTGAATATAATCTGTGGGCTCTTCAGATCCTAGGTTCTGAACTTGGAAGTTGTTGAACCAAGTTTCAGAGCTTTTGATACGAATTTCAGAGACTGAAATCACTGATTATCAGACACTGATCAGTCCAGGGACCGATCAGGATGATATCTGATCAGTCTCTACGATCGATCAGGAGAGTTCCACCTCTCTGTTCGATATCTGATCGGTCTGCAGACCGATCAGGGGTTCAGGCACGTATCACTAGTTACTGATCGACCTCTGATCCACCTCTGATCGGTCCAGGGCCCGATCAGGAGGCTCCCTGATCGGTCTCCACGACCGATCAGGACACTCCCTGACCGATCAGGACGTTCCCTGATCGGTCAGGATTTCTCCTGTTCGGACAGCCGTCCGATCTTATGATCTGATCACCCTCTTTAACTTCCCCCAATCCTTCGTCCTCTCATTTCACGCCGAAAACCCTAGCCGAACCACTCCTCAGTCCCGACTCTTCTCTCCATCTTCTCCGAAAGCCTCAAATGGCGCCCAGGTAACTTCCTTTCTCCCCGAAATCTGTTCATTTTTGGCATTTTCATTTTCTTTTCACAATGTATCTCTGTGTGTTGTCTCGGTTCTCGATTCTGTGGCTCCCGTGGACTCCCATTTGCCCCGACCATGTCCCATTTTTGACCTATTTAGGAAGAAATCAGCCGGTGAGGGTACGTCTAAGTCATCTGCTGAGAAATCCAAGTCCCAGGCACCCTCCCGACCTCAACCTTCCTCTTCTTCGAGATTCCCGAACCGACAGTTTGAACAAATGTTTCAACAGAGGACATTCAAGCTACTCCCATGTCGATCTGTGGATCGAAAGTACATGGATGAGTTTTGTCCCTCTGTATCCGAAACCCTGGCATATTACAAACTTGACTCGTTAGTCTACTTAGAAAGGGACATCAACTATGACCTAGTATCTGAATTCTACAACAATCTTCATCAGACCAGTGATGGTGCTTATAGAACCAGAGTCGCTAAGAGAACTATCGATTTCTCCGTCGTAGAATTCTTTGGGTATCTAGGTTGCCGAATGTGTTCAGGAGATCCTTTTCCCATTTATCCTGATTTACCCGATCCTTTACCTCCTCCATTTGATGTCTCACCTGATTCCATCTATGAGTACTTCTTCGGTCATCCTAGACCAGGTGGACTGGATGAGTTGGATATTGATTTTCCCACCTTTGCCGCCCTACGACTATCTGCCCCTGACTATATTCTTTTTAAGATAGTCACAAACTGTCTTCTTCCAATCACATCCAAACCTCTAGTAGAGATCCGACCCTATCATTGTTTGATGCTTTATGGGTTGCGTCGGCGTCTCGACTTTGACATTATGTCCAGCATCTATTCTTCGATCATCTCATATACTCAGCCTAGCAGCTCCACTATTTATGTTCCTTATGGGCATATAATTACAGATTGGCTCAAGACTCTTCTGATTAATGGGTCTAAGGGTAGGATAGTGAAGATGGTCAGACATGATTGCAGACTTGGGAAACGGGCATTTTCCAAGTCCGGTATCTTGGGACAGAATGGGGCTGTTCGGTGGAAGGATGGGAGAGGTCTGGGAGAGTTACCATGGGCACTTCCTCAACAGGTTGCTGCTCCTCCTCCTGCTGCTGATGAGGCCGATCCTGATCTGCGCTGGCAAATCGCTGAGCTAGAGAGCCGCTTCGATCAGCACGATGAGCTGCTGTCTGCTGAGCTCCATGGACTGCGTGTTCGGATCGACCAGCGCTACGATAACTTACGCAGTCAGCAGTTGGTGATGACCAACTACCCACCTCCGCAGCATTTCTCGGGTCATCCACCTTCGAGCTCCAGCATGCCGCCTCAGGGTTACATGCCTCCAGCAGATGATGATGATGTTCCTCGTTGTGAGGATATTGATTGATACATTCTGTGTGTCACTTTGTCTGTCTGTGTTTTGGATGCTATTTGTTGGATATCTTTGTCTGACCTGGATACTTATGCTACTCATATATTTTTGCTATTCATTTGTCTATTTCTTGCTTTTCCTTATGCTTCAGTTCATATTAATATGCTGTTCCTATGCCATGACTTGATTGTATCTTATCTCTTTCTTACTGTCATATAATACACTTAGAGGGAACTCTAGGTGCATTAAGAAAAAGACAGTATGGGTTAAGGGGGAGTCTTTTGAGTCTTATCACCCCATTCACACCTTTTCGGTGTTTGACAAAGGGGGAGAAGATATCTAAGTTTAGAGATGTATGAAGGTTTGATTTTAGGGGAGAAGATAACGGGGAGGATCTTGATTCCCGTTATTGACTTCCTTACATCGTGGTGTATTCATCTTAGGGGGAGGATCTTGATTCCCCTAAAATTATGAAAAAAAAAGAAAAAAATATTTCTGATATAAACTTAAATCGTGTTGTCAAACAACAAAAAGGGGGAGATTGTTGATACAGTCTGACCTGGCTGTTGTTTTGATGTTGACACGGATTTAAGTTTGTATCAGATGTTAATTAAACTCGGTTTGATTAATGATCAAGGTTGATCAAGTGGAAGGGAAAAGTCCAAGTTGGAAACTTGGCACGCGAAGTCGGAGAGGGCTCGGTAGCTCGTTCTCCGGACTAGGTCGGAGAGGGCTCGGTAGCTCGTTCTCCGGACCGGACGAAGTCGGAGAGGGCTCGGTAGCTCGTTCTCTGGACCTGACGAAGTCGGAGAGGGCTCGGTAGCTTGTTCTCCGGATTAGATCAGAGAGGGACCTAAGTGGACATTCCATGGTACATTGGATCGGTCCGCAGACCGATCCAGTGATACATAAGACAGTGGATCGGTCGGCAGACCGATCCAGTGAAACTAAGTTTCCATGGATCGGTCTGGTGACCGATCAGGAAACACTCAGTAGCACACTGAGTGTAATCTGATCGGTCTGTAGATCGATCAGGAAACACTCAGTAGCACACTGAGTATAATCTGATCGGTCTGTAGACCGATCAGGAAACACTCAGTAGCACACTGAGTGTAATCTGATCGGTCTTGGAGATCGATCAGGAGATGGTATTGCGGAGAGAAGAAGGCAGGGGATCGGTCGTGGAGACCAATCCACCTGCAGTCTGATCGGTCTCCACGACCGATCAGACAAGCTGCGGACCGATCAGGATATGTCCTTATCGGTCCATGGATCGGTCTGGTGACCGATCCACACACAATCAGATTTGTTCGCTGTTTCTGCGATTCTTCCACTGCATTTGATCTGCCTGATTCATGTGATATAACCCTCGGTGCTGTTAGCTTTTGAGTTTGCAGGATCACAGGTATCATTCCAAGCCTAATTTCAAATTAAGTCCATAAGAGGAATACGACAAATGGCCTTTCTGCTGTGATTCGCGGCGCATGGTGCATTTGAAGCATCAACGGCTACTGGTGTGATCTGGCTGCGATCCGCTTGACTCCTGGTGATTGGTTCGAGCTTAGAAGACACCAGTGAAGACTGTGATTTCATTGGTGTGAGTTCAGAGAACCAGGTAAGGAGGAAGAGGGATTGGCTGCAGCGATGATCCTGTGCAGTTTGACCACGATCCGTGACAGCAGAGAACAGGGGCTTAAGAAGCAGTAAAAAGCGAGAGGAAAGAACAACAAGAAAGCAAAAAAAAAAAGTGGAAAAAGAAAACAAAACGTTCTGTTGATCGTTGAGGTGTACTAAGTTCTTAAGCTCTCGGGTGAGAAACTGCTATCTGTGAGTTCTCTGTTTCCACTGATCCTCGCGTGGTTGTAAGCGTTAGTTCATTCTTCTGTGCCACCGAGCTCTGTAAGTCTTGTGCTTTAACATATATATTTCTTGAGACTTTGTGGAGAGGTTACTCCACCGAGAAGGAGGATCTTTAGCCGGAATTTATCCGGGGTGCGATCTACCGAAGATCAGGGGTCATCCGCCTTACGGACATGCCGAGGAGTAGGGGCAAGTTATCCCCGAACCTCGTAAATCTGTGTGTTAGTGTGCTTGTTTCCTCTTTGTTTTAGTTTCCTAATTCCGTTGTGCTAACAAGTTTCTTTGTAGAAATTTGTGTTTAAGTTTTTAAGAGGCTATTCACCCCCCCCTCTAGCCATCTAAGATCCCAACAATAATCATGACTAAGAAGATGTTGACTAAAACCTTTGATATGAAAGATATGAGTATAGTAGACATCATACTTGGAATTAAGATTGATAAAACATTAGATAGAATTATCCTTTCACTATCTCATTATATTGAGACAGTACTAAGAAAATTTAATATATATAATCTTTCTCCTGTAAAAGCATCGATAGACTTAAACTTGCACTTAGCTAAGAACCATGGTGAACCTGTATCCCAATTGGAATATTCAAGGATAATTGGCAGTTTGATGTATATCACTAACTGTACACGTCCGGATATTGCCTATGTGGTCAATAAATTATGTAGATTTACAAGTAATCCAAATGATGACCATTGGAAGGCATTAATAAGGGTTCTTAAATATTTAAAATATACCTTAAAGTATGAATTACATTATACGAGATATCCAATGGTACTAAAATGCTATTGTGATGCAAAGTGGATATCTGATACAAAAGACTCTAAATCCACCAGTGGATATGTATTTACCATTGGTGGTGGAGTAGTATCATGGAAATCCATGAAACAAACCTGCATAGCTCAATCAACTATGAAATTTGAGGCTATAGCCTTAGATAAAACCACAAAAGAAGCTGAATGGCTTCGTGACCTCTTAAAAGATATCTCATGTTGGAAAATATTGTTGGATTTTTCGGGCCGCGAAAATCGCTTTTTCGCGTCTTGGAAACCTCGAAACTCCCTAGCCAACGGATCCGTGCGAAGAGTATAGTACAAAAATTTTACATGTACGAGTTTACTAACTAGATCTACTCTTAGATCTATATGTTTAGAAAATTACCCTTGATGCGTGCCCTTTTCGAATCTCGCTCGTCCAAGGAAGTGCCGGATCTCAAGATTGTCAACGTAGACAATCCTCTAGAAGTATCCACACGAACAAGATGTGTTCTCTAACACACAAGGATGGAGAAGAGAACACCACAAGTGTGCTAGCACTTCTTGATGCTCTCGGATGGGATTGGAAGAAGAAGAAAGGAAAAGAAGAGAACACACTCCTCTAAAAAAATCTCTATGTGACTTTCACTAACCTTTTTTCTTGGATTAGACTCACTCTCCTTTCTTCTCCCTTGCTTGAAACCCACGACCAAGAGAAGAGAAGGAGCAAAAAGAGAGCTTGAGGAAGAAGATGATGTGAATGTGAGTGAATGAAAAATTCATTCTCATTCAAAACCAAAAAGGTAACCCCCATTCTCATTAAATGTGGCAATTAAAGAGAATAGATTTGTAACCCCCATGAGGTGACACACTTTGATGATGTGGCACATCATCATTAGTCCTCCTAATGCCAAATCACTAATGATGTGGCAAATAGTCAAGTCAAACTTGACTCTTCCTCTTCCTCTCAAGTCAAGTCAAACTTGACTTAATCTCTCTCATGGTTGATCTAATCCAACCATTTAATTCAAGCCAATTTAATATAATGAATTTAATTCATTTAATTAAATTGATTCAATGAGTCATAATCTAAATTAGACTCATTGAACACATGAATCAACTTGAGTCCAACTCAATTAGCCCAATTAGGATTACTCTTAATCCAATTTGATTCATCACATGAATCTAATCCTCTTGGTTCATCATATGAACCTAATCTCCATCCACTTGTTCTTTGTGTGTGACCCAATAGGTTCTTGTAACGTTGGCAATGCCCCTAAACCCATTTAGGACCATAAGTAATGAGCGGTATCTAGCAATACATCATTACTACCCAAGTTACAAGAATGTTGAGATCCAACATCACCTCGTGACTACTAATTGTGACTCTTCACAATATATGACAAGTGTCCTTCTATCCTAGACATCTAGATTGATCAATGTGAGGCATAGACCGTGTCATCCTCTGACCAATCTAAATCTTGAACTCCAAGTAGACTCACTAAATCAAATGAGTTCAATATCTCATATTGACTCATTTCGGCATGGCCATGCACTTCGTGGTCTCACTCTATCAAGAATATTGATGTTTCTCCCATCATATAGGAGGGATAAATTCCATCTACATCACTCACATCCCTCCGCATAATTTGTTACATACCCAGTAATCGCCTTTATAGTCCACCCAGTTACGGGTGACTTTTGACGAAACCAAAGTACATAACTCCTTATGTAGGGAACCATGGTGACTTCAGGTCTAAGGACTAGTAGTCATACTAATAGCCACATGAGAAAGTATATGACACTCATATAACGATCCATAATACTTTCTCATGGCGGGTCATTCAGTATACATTCTCTAATGCATACCCATGTGTCAACTTGATATCTCTATATCCATGACTTGTGAGATCAAGTCATCGAGTTGACCTACATGCTAGTCTTATTGCATTAACATTGTCCTTGAATGTTAATACTTGACTAGGAATGATTAAGAGTAGTGTTCCCTATATCATCTCACTATCGATTCAACCAATCGATTGATATAGGTAAGAACCTTCTACTCAAGGACGTTATTATACTTAGTTTATTTGGCACCAATACAAGTAAGTATAATAACCAAAAATCAAATGCCTTTATTTATATAGAATATGATACAACAAGTCCATAATACAATCATCAAATGATTTGCTCTAGGGCTCTAGCTAACAAAAATTAGTGCCTGTCGTGATGATACATTGTGATAATCATCGGCAATTACAAGAGTACAAAATAGCTTGTATAATGATAAGTCACGACATATTTGTCGATAACATAATACCATTTGACAATTGATCTCTAATGGAGTTATCTATGTTGATTATATCAAATTGAAAGATAACTTAGAGGATCCATTTACAAAAGATTTGAATAGAGATCAAATATACTGCACATCAAGACGAATGAGATTAGAAATATACAAATAAGAACATTCATAGTAGTAACCCAACCTTGTTGATTGGAGATCCCAAGATCTTAGTTCAATGGGACAATGAAATTATGAAAGTTCACGTGAGCACTTGGACTAGTTCCCCTCTCATTCTTAGAATGGAAAAGTGCTACCTATGATATGTAGTAAGGTTAAGTTATAAAGTTTTAATGATTCCTATACTTGAAAAAGTAGAGAATGGTAGGATACTCTTTATAGGAGATCACCTATATAAGTATGAAGACGGATTGTTTCAATGAAATACTTATGAATCCAAGATGTTGTTCCAAAACAGACAAAACAGTGAGAACTATAAAGAAGTGAGAAATGTTATTGTGCATGTATCATTGTCTTGGTTTACACAAATGGTTGAGTAGTTCAAGATATTATGTTCACTAAGCAACCTAGCAAATCCGATGATACTTTACTACAGAAGATTCAAAGCCACAAGCTACCTCTCCTGATGTAATAATCTTTTGATTGAACCCTCCTTAGGTGATAACATGCATGCATTAATTTTCATTCATGTGGGGGATTGTTGAAAATTTAATGTAAAAGATAAATTAAATCTTGATCGTTGGATCAAGATTGATAAATCTTTTTCATCCAACTTGAAAGGTTTAAGTGTCCTTTGGATGACTCAATCTCATTCATTAATTTCTAAAGGGTGGCATCTAATAAAGAGGTAGTGTATCTCTTAGGAAATGATGTGATCTTCATCATCCAATTCAAAATGGATGGATGAGATCTAATTGAACCAAGAGATTTTTATACCCCTTCATTTAGTATAAATTAAATAAGACCCCTCACATCCTAATTTCAATCACTTAATTCCTTCTAAGAAAAGTAATCATTGCATTTCATACTCGCATTGGAGAGTTCGAGAAGCTTTTTTAGTTTGAAGGTCTTGCGATTTGTAGTGCTGCTATCGCAAGATAAAGTCGTTCTATCTTGGGAGATGGTTGTCATGTTCCGTGAGCACATGAATGATTGTCGTGTTTCGTGAGCACCGTGTGTAGGACAAATTCATCTTAAAGAGGTAGAGTCTAATGTTGGTGCAATATTCCCTAGGTCAAAGTTGACCTGGTTGACTGCGCTTGAATTGGGTCAAGCTCGAGTCTTGATGTTTGAATTTCGATGTTTGACAATACATGGAGACAAGACATGGAGATTGCAGGTGCAATTATTCATGTGGGGAGATTGTGAAGAAGAGTCAAGTAGGTCAAGGTTGACTGGATACTTGACTGGAAAATCCTAGTGAGTGAAGCTAGGTGAAAGTCCTAACTGGGAGGTTAGGCAAACTAGAAAGTCCTGGTGAGTGGAGCCAGATAGTTGTGGAAAGTCCTAGTGAGTGAAGCTAGGCAGAAGAAAATCCTGGTAAGTGAAGCCAGGTGAAAGTCTTAGTGAGTAAAGCTAGGACGAAGAAAATCCTGGTAAGTGAAGCCAGGTGAAAGACCTAGTGAGTGAAGCTAGGCAGAAGAAAATCCTGGTAAGTGAAGCCAGGTGAAAGACCTAGTGAGTGAAGCTAGGCAGAAAAAAATCCTGGTGAGTGAAGCCAGGTGAAAGTCCTAGTGAGTGAAGCTAGGCAGTAAGGAAAGTCTTGGTGAGTGAAGCCAGGCAGATGAGAAGACCAAGTGAGTGAAGCTAGGCAGAAGGAAAGTCCTGGTGAGTCAAGCCAGACAGATGAGAAGTCCTAGTGAGTGAATCTAGGCAGAAGGGAAGTCCTGGTGAGTGAAGCCAGGCACGGAAAATCCAGGTGGATCAAGGTTGATCGGACACCTGGTGGAGATAAGTTCAAGTGGGTCAAGGATGGCCGGACACTTGGCATGAGGAGAAAAGTCCAATTGGGTCAAAGGGATTGACCGGACACTTGGTGAGGGAGTCCTAGCAGGTCGAGGGTGACCGGATGCTAGGCATGATGTACAAACAGGTCATGGTTGATCGAATGTTGGTTTAGGGGACTTTGGACTTGTTTTTGGACACCTGGTGGAGATAAGTCCAAGTGGGTCAAGGATGACCGGACACTTGACAGGAGGAGAAAAGTCCAAGTGGGTCAAAGGGATTGACCGGACACTTGGTGTAGAAGTCCTAGCAGGTCGAGGGTGACCGGATGCTAGGCATGATGTACCTATAGGTCATGGTTGATCGGATGTTAGTTTAGGGGACTTTAGACTTGTTTTTGGGCAAAACAAGGAACTGGATCGATCAGTCGATCGATTGGCTCATGCCCAATCGACCAATCGATCGACTAATCGATTGGGTGAGTCCTCGCGATAATGGCTTCCTAAATCGATCGACTGATCGATTGGGAAGAATTCTCGATCGCACAGAAAGCCTCCCAATCGATCAGCCGATCGATTGGGAGCCTCCAATCGATCGGCTGATCGATTAGGAGCTGCGATTTTGCGCGATAAGCCCTGGATCGATCAGTCAATCGATCCAGGCGATTCCCAGGAGCACAGAGGCACTCTAGATCGATCGGCCGATCGATCCAAAGCTTCCCCAATCGATTGGGAGCAATCCAATCGATTGGGATTCGACCGTTGGCGTCGTATTTAGCTGTTGGCGAGCGTTTCTCTCGGCAGAACTCTCAGCTTTCATCTTCGATCTTCACAGCGAGTTCACAGCTCCTCCACAGACTTCTCATCGCCAGTTCTTGAAGGTTCTTGGAGGCATTTCCAAGTCAAGAGGCGGATCTACAACAAGAAGAAGAAGCTAGGGTTAGGGCTTCTTATGTAAACCGTGTAAGCTTTCCCTTGTATTTGCTTCTCTTTGTTTCTTGTTGTATTGAGAGTATTGTAGGGTTTCTCTGCCTTCAGTAGTTACCATAAAGGAGAGTTTCATAGTGGAGGGTGCGTGAGTGTGTGGATCCTTGGATTAGTCACCTCTTCTTGAGGTGGATACCAAGTAAATCCCTAGTGTTAGCGTTGAGTGTTGTTTCTTTGTATTTTCCGCTGCACATCATCTCAAGAAACAAGCAACGATGAGCATGAGATCGCGCCGAGCTATTCACCCCCCTCTCTAGCTACATTTTGGTCCCAACAAGTGGTATTAGAGCGAGACCTCTCTTCACCGAAATCATCGCCGGAAGGGGCAATAAAGCTAGAGGGTGAAGAAGTTGAAGCAAATTTATCAAAGTCAAAGAATTCAAAAAGGCTCAACTTCAAGATGGATTTCCAAGACAGACTTGGATTTGATACAAGGGTGCCTCCACCATTCACAATGATGAACTTCGATCTTTGGATATCAAAAACCGAGAATTTCTTGATGGTGGAGATAGAGCAATGGTTTACTCTCATGGAAGGCTTCAAGGCTCCAAGAAATTCAAAGGGCAAGATCCTCAAGAAAAGTAAATGGAGCAAAGAGAAAATTCAAAGGAGCGAGGCAAATGATAAAGTGACCAAGCTATTGGTCAATTTGTTTCCAAGTAATATTTTGGCTCAAATTGGAGAATTCGAGGATGCCAAGGAGCTTTGGAGCAAATTGGCAACGATTCATGAGATCTCCTCCACTGTACCAATTCAAGAAGAATCCAAAGAGGGCGACTCCGTGAGTCATGATTAAGAAGAAGAGGACTCCGAAGTTGAGAGATGCTCAACTTCTGAAGAAGAAGTCCAAGAAGCCTCATCTTCAAAGAAATGCAATGGAAAGAGCAAAGAGGGAGCATACTCTTTGTTCCATGTACAAGATGAAGATGATGAAGGCTCCACCTCTAGGATTGAGGGGGAGCGATTTCATTGACACCGGATCAAGAAGAAAAAGAAGTCTCCACATCCGGGTCAAGAAAAGAAGAGGATGAAGAAGCTTCCACCTCTACAAGTCGAGTCAAATCTATTGGAAAAGCATCACTGTCGGAACAAGAGGAAGTTTCTACCTCCGGATCCAAAGGAAAAGATGTCATCCCTACACATGAAGGTATAAATATTTCATTTAAAAATAAAAATCACATTATATGCTTTGAGTGTAGGGAACATGGGCACTACAAGAGAAAGTGCCCTAAATTGGCCAAGAAGAAGGGCCAAGTGGCACCAAAGGGCAAGGAGAAGCCCAAAGAGACCGCTCCTGGAACAAAGAAGAGCAAGGCGCACATTGTGTGCTTCTCTTGCAATCAAAAGGGGCACTATCAGAGTCAATGTCCCAAGGGGAAGAAAGCGGTCAAGGCTCAAGGAGGAAGCACAACTCAAGGGGGAGCCTCCAAGGTAAAATGAAAGGTATCATTTATTGAGCCTACCTCTTTAAATAATGGTAAAAAGCATGCTAATTTTAATTTTTATCATTTTAATGCTATTTACCATAAAAATAGGGAGCATGATAGCATTAAATAAAAACATATGGCTCTCCATGCTAAGACTACCACACCTAGGTCTAGGATGGTAGATAAAAATTTAGGCAAAAATTCTAAGGATTTTAGTTATAAGCCTAGAAATAAAAATGCTCAAGGATGTAAGGAAAAATCAAAATCTATGGATTTATGGGAAGAAAATCAAGTCTTGAGATCAAGGCTTGATAAAATGAAAAAGACCTTAAAAAGGATGGAAAGTATCCTAAAAGGGCAAAATGAGCAAAACCTAAGTTTAGCACAACAAGGGTCATCCAAGGGTCATAGGGGTTTGGGATACAAACCTAAAACTAAAAAGGATGTGCCTTCTTACCATATGGTTCCATATAATTATAGAATCAACCCTAGGTCAAATGGTCAAGTCAAAAATACAAGGAAAGTTATCCCTAGAAGTATTTTTGCAACAACAAACGTGACTAAGACTTCTAAGAAGTCCAAGAAAGTCACTAAGAAGGTCACTAGGAAGGTATCTAGGGAAGTTATCCCTAGTGAATACCTAGAGCATCCAAGGAGCACCAATAGGTTTTGGGTTCCTAGGAACATTTTCTTTACCCCTTAGATGGACTAGAGAGTGTCAACTCCGATTAGAAGGGTAGTCAACCCAACTTTGATGAAGTTGACACTCGGAGAGCATTTTCAGGGTTATTATTAACCTTTGAAAATGAAAAGGATTATCATTTACTTCTTAAATGGAGTAAAATGTGCCATAATTTGAGTATTTGGATATAATTTTAATTGGCACAAGAAATCAAGTGTAAAGAAATGTCAAATTAGAATTTTGACATTTTATTAGGAAGTTAAAGGCAAATCTAAGCCTTATTTTAATTTGTTACTCTTTAAAAGAGTAATATGTGTCAAAATTTGAGGAATATGTTTAATTTAAATTGGCACAAATTAGGAAAAGTAAAAGAAATGTCAAAATTGGGTTTTGGCATTTTCTTGGGACATTTTGGGTAATGTAGGGTTTAAACTTTAAGTTAACTAAGGTTTAAGGATACTTAGATAGTTATTCTAGGTATTTTATTTATGCTAATTTGTCATACTTTGTTTGCCCATCATATGTCATGACATCATATTTATTCTTGCACTCATGACTTATTATGAAAAACACCAAAAATACTATGTCATGCCATACATACATCATGTAGTTCTAGGAAATTTTCTTTTGAAAATTATTTATCTTTGATGTATGTCATATCGCATCATGCATAATTTTTAAATTCCTTGAAATTAAGGACAAATGACATTTATTAACAAGTAACATCATTGGTGGATGTTCATAACCTCAAAATACCTAGATAGATATGTATAACTCTTAAATTAGGGCAAAATCAAAGTTTACATCTCACTAAGAACTATAATGTGACTTGTATGTGGTTTCATACACATTGAATACAAGTGAGATGTTAGGATGATGAACAAAACTCAAGATGTTTGATTTAGTGCATTCTTTTGAGTTTTAAGTTCATCGAAACACATAGTTATGTGTTTTCCAATCATTGGGAAAGCTAATGTACAAGTTATGTGCATTGAGCCCAACGAACATGGTTGAAAATTGGTTTTGAAAATGATTTTAAAATATTTTTGGAAAATCTTGATGAAGACTATCTTTTGATAGTGATCATCATTGAATAGTTAGACACAAACTTGAAGAAAACACTAAGGTTTTTCCAAGTTTTCAAATTTGTGTCAATCTCTGAAAATAGAAAGTATTTTCATAGAAAACTATTTTTCCTTGATAATATATACCCAAAATAATATCTACATGAATTTTCATGATTTTTGGAATTTTATAGAATTTTCTAGGGGTTTCTGAAGTTGACTGAAATGAAATTTCAGCAACTTCAGACCTTCAATCGATCACCCGATCAATTAAAGGGTCTCAATCAATCGGGCGATCGATTGAGAGTGAGCTTCTCGCGAATAGAAGCTCACTGGATCGATCCACACTAGCTGAATCGATCAGTGGATCGATTCAAGCAGGTTCAATCGATTGGGACCCAACTCCAATCGATTGGGAATGTTGATTTTGGCTGGGAAAGCTTGATTTCAACATTTTGAACCATCTTTAGTATAGGTAACCATTCCTAACCTCTCAAAACACATTTATATACATTTAGGGGGATTTTTCATGATGAAAACAAGGATGGATTGGTTAAGGAAGACTAAGTAGAGGTTTAGGTTGAGGTTTGATTTCAATATTGAATTTTTGAACTTCAAAACTTCAAAATTTGGATTTCCTAAAGGTTTAGGGATTCCAAGTCATTTTTGGTGCAATGACAGAAGTTATGTGCATGTCTTTAGGGGGAGTTACTCTTTAAGGACATGAAAATTTATTTTTCATATACCTTGGAAGATGGTTAACCTTCGTTAGTGAAAATGCTCAAGGTTGGGCATTTGAATATAATGGAGAGTAGATATCTTCATTATTCAAGTGGTGTATGCTCACGGATGAGCATTTGATGATAATGAAGGGTATGAGACCTTCATTTGAATCGTGTGTGAATATACCAAGTGATATATGCTAAAAAATGAGCGTTAAAAATAATGACGGGTATGAGACCTTCGTTATTATGTTGTACACAACGAGTGAAGTTGTAAACAACGTTGAGTAACTCTTCAGGGGGAGAGTTTTTGATATGTGCCAATAGGGGGAGAATGTAGGGTTAACTTAGACCTTCATTACCTAAGAGGGAGGTTGTTCTCTAGAAAAGGAGGAGAATGAAGGAAATCCTCATTCATATTGGCATGAAGGAGTTTGAGGCTATGAGATTAACCTAACTTAAAAGAGGTATTGTCAAACATCAAAAAGGGGGAGATTGTTGGTGCAATATTCCCTAGGCCAAGGTTAACCTGGTTGACTGAGCTTGAATTGGATCAAGCTCAAGTCATGATGTTTGGATTTCGATGTTTGACAATACATGGAGATAAGACATGGAGATTGTAGGTGCAATTGTTCATGTGGGGAGATTGTGAAGAAGAGTCAAGTAGGTCAAGATTGATTGGATACTTGACTGGAAAATCCTGGTGAGTGAAGCCAAGTGAAAGTCCTAACTGGGAGGTTAGGCAGACTAGAAAGTCCTGGTGAGTGGAGCCAGGAAGTTGTGGAAAGTCCTAGTGAGTGAAGGTAGACAGAAGAAAATCCTGGTAAGTGAAGCCAGGTGAAAGACCTAATGAGTGAAGCTAGGCAGAAGAAAATCCTGATAAGTGAAGCCAGGTGAAAGACCTAGTGAGTGAAGCTAGGCAGAAGAAAATCCTGGTAAGTGAAGCCAGGTGAAAGTCCTAGTGAGTGAAGCTAGGCAGAAGAAAATCCTAGTGAGTGAAGCCAGGTGAAAGTCCTAGTGAGTGAAGCTAGGCAGTAAGGAAAGTCCTGGTGAGTGAAGCCAGGCAGATGAGAAGACCTAGTGAGTGAAGCTAGGCAGAAGAAAAGTCCTGGTGAGTGAAGCCAGGCAGATGAGAAGTCCTAGTGAGTGAATCTAGGCAGAAGGGAAGTTCTGGTGAGTGAAACCAGGCACGGAAAATCCAGGTGGAGATAAGTCCAAGTGGGTCAGGGATGAATGGACACTTGGCACGAGGAGAAAAATCCAAGTGGGTCAAAGGGATTAACCGAACACTTGGTGAGGGAGTCCTAGCAGGTCGAGGGTGACTGGATGCTAGGTATGATGTACCAATAGGTCATGGTTGATCGGATGTTGGTTTAGGGGACTTTGGACTTGTTTTTGGACACCTGGTGGAGATAAGTCCAAGTCGGTCAAGGATGACCGGACACTTGGCACGAGGAGAAAAGTTCAAGTGGGTCAAAGGGATTGACCGGACACTTGATGAGGGAGTCCTAGCAGGTCGAGGGTGACCGGATGCTAGGCATGATGTACCAACAGGTCATGGTTGATCGGATGTTGGTTTAGGGGACTTTGGACTTATTTTTGGACAAAAACAAGGAGCTGGATCAATAAGTCGATCGATTGGCTCATGCCCAATCAATTGGCTGATCGATTGGGTGAGTCCCCACGACAATGGCTTCCCAAATCGATCGGCTGATCGATTGAGGAGAATTCCCGATCGCACAGAAAGCCTCCCAATCGATCGGCCGATCGATTAGGAGCCTCCAATCGATCAGCCGATCGATTGGGAGCTGCGATTTTACGCGATAAGCCCTGGATCAATCAGCCGATCGATCCAGGCGATTCCCAGGAGCACAGAGGTACTCTGGATCGATCGGCCGATCGATCCAAAGCCTCCCCAATCGATTGGGATTCGACCGTTGGTGTCGTATTTAGCTGCTGGTGAGCGTTTCTCTCAGTAGAACTCTCAGCTTTCTTCTCCAATCTTCACAGCGAGTTCATAGCTCCTCCACAGACTTCTCATCGCCAGTTCTTGAAGGTTCTTGGAGGCATTTCCAAGTCAATGGGCGGATCTACAGCAAGAAGAAGAAGCTAGGGTTAGGGCTTCTTGTGTAAACCGTGTAAGCTTTCCCTTGTATTTGCTTCTCTTTGTTTCTTGTTGTATTGAGAGTATTGTAGGGCTTCTCCGCCTTTGGTAGTTACCGTAAAGGAGAGTTTTCATAGTGGAGGGTGCGTGAGTGTGTGGATCCTTGGATTAGTCACCTCTTCTTGAGGTGGATACCAAGTAAATCCCTAGTGTTAGCGTTGAGTGTTGTTTATTTGTATTTTTCGCTGCACATCATCTCAAGAAACAAGCAACGACAAGCACGAGATAGCGCCGAGCTATTCACCCCCCTCTAGCTACATTTCGGTCCCAACATCTAACTCTTGTCTCGACTTCACCAAAGCGGTGTTATACTGTCATTCTTCCCGTGCTCATATTACACCACAAACCAGATTCCAACAGGCTTTTGTCGAGTCAACTTGTACCGGGTCAACCTTTATTGAGTCGTCTTATGCCGAGTTGGGCTTCGCCGGGTCGGATCCTGGTGAGTTGACTTCTGGCAGATAGAGTTTTGCCGAGTTGGCTTCTCACAGGTAGAGTCTTGGTGGGTTGGTTTCTAGCAGCGAGTATAGAGTCCTAGCATTACAACAAAAATAGCTTTTCACAGTGCACAAATTCACTTCCTGTAGCATGCATTGCATGCTTCACAATTAAAAACTATTGAAAGTCTTAGATTATTGACAACATGCTTTGATCTCTCACAATTTGTTGAATCATAGGTGCGATGATTTACTTCACAGAATCACGGGCGAGGTCTCTGGTTCAAATCCAAGATGGCCTATTTACGCTAGGAGAAAAAAATAGAAGAAGTGTCTGACTCTTTCATGCATACTCTACTTGGCTAGGGGGATATAGCTCAGTTGGTAGAGCTCTACTTTTGCAATTGAGTTGTTGTGATTACGGGTTGGATGTCTAATTGTCCAGGCGGTAATGATAGTATCTTGTACCTAAATTGGTGGCTCACTTTTTTTAAGTAATGGGAAAGAGGACCACAACATGTCACTGAAAGACTCTGAGATAAAAAGATGAGTTGTCAAGAACCTAGAGGAGGTAGGATGAGCAGTTGGTCAGATCTAGTATGGATTGTACATGGATGATAGTTACGTTGATAACACACACCATGAAAAATAATATCCACAGCGCAAAATGCACGCCACGGATATTATATTCCGTGGCGTGTGCCACACCTTGTGGATATTATTTTTCATAGCGTACATAATGCATGTGTTATTATTGTAATCCGCGGCATGGAAACATACGCTGTTAATGTTCTTATCTATATTAAAAAGCATTAATTTTATTGACGAAAATAATAAATCAAATTTTTTCAACGAATTTAGTACAAATTTAAGTCTAATCTACATACAAAATTAATAAAAGTTATTATTTTTTATTAAACTAAAACATAAGATCTGAGATTAGGGACTTAGAGAAAGCATCGAGCAATGCCACCCAAATAAGTTTAGGGACTTAGAGATTAGGATTACCTTTGACTTTGAGCTTTTGGCTTAATACAGAATGTGTAGTGGTCAGCGGAGGGCTTGCTTACTATTGTTGTGGTCCTACGATGTGGAGAGATGGAAGTTCTGTAGTCGATGGTTGCGAGTGCGGAGAGGTATAGAGGAGTCCTGCGGCCGACGACGATGAGTTCAGAGAGGCAGAGAGAAGTCTTATGGCTGATGGCGATGAGTGCAGAGAGATAGAGAGGAGTCCAACGGTAGTGAGTACAGAGAGGTACAGAGATGCTGTAGAGAGGCAAAGTGTTATTCTGATAATGCTTCGATGTTTTTTTAACCTACAATTGTGTTTTCTTTTAATCATGGGTTTTTATTTACTTCTTGCATTTTTCAACTTAGCTTTAAGTTTTTTCCTTGCTTTTTTTTAACCAAACTATTACGTTTTTTTAATCATGTTTTTTTTTTTTTTAACTTAACTGTGTTTTGTTTGTTGCTTTTTTAAATGCTTTTTCTTTAATTTTCAAGGCATGTATATTCTTGCACATTGTCATTATTGTTGATTATTTATCGCACATGTTAACTTACACGTTGTTATTAAATAGTGTTAATATCGTGCTTTTAATTGTTAATACTTAGGGCATTCGCAGTCATAAACATCTTAAAGAGATATATGTTCTGTCATATCATTATCACATCAAAAGTTAAAAATCTTACTTATTTTAAAAACCTCTCTATTATCATAAAATTTCTCTTTTTTAAAAACTCTACTTTTAAAATTTTCTCTTTATCCTCCTTTCTATTATTTTTTTTATAAACTTAGTCTCAAGATTTTGATACAGATTTATAAAAAAAATTATAAACTCCATCTATATAATAGGGGAGGGGTTATATTAAAAGATTTATAATATAAATTGTATGTTATAAACCTCCCACTATAAATGTCTTTAGACACATTTATTTTTAAGTTTATACTATTAACTTTGCATATTAACATGCAACATGTACGTCGTTAATATTATTAACGACGTGTTTTTAATGTACATTTTAATAATAAATTGAGAAAAAATATTTTTATTGTAGTGTAGCGAGTTGGCTTCTGACGGATAGAGTATTGGCCAATTGATTTCTGGTGGATAGAGTCTGGGTGAGTTAATTCCTGACAGGTAGAGTCCCAGCGAGTTGACTTTTGACGAATGGAGTCTCGACTTTACTGAAATAGACCAACAGGGGATAAGAAAGGGCTGCCAAGGCGCACCTTGGCATCGCTCATCCAATGCTCAATTCAGCTCTGGGAGAAAATGAGGTAAAAAAAATAACGAAGTGAGAAAAATGACGAAGTTGAGTGTATTGCGCATATCCTGTCCTGGTTGATATTGCTTAGCTTATATAGAGAAGAAGGAACCAACAGCTAAGATGTGGAAACCAATATCGGCTCAAGGTATATACCATTAAGATATAGGTAAGGTCTAGGTCTAGGTATAGATCCCTCATTTGATTGGCCCCTAATTTATGATATTTTAATTTTAATTATATTAATTTTTAAAATAAAAGTTCACTTTTAATTTTAAATTATTTTTAAAAATGTCTATTTTCAATTTTAGTTTATTTTAATTTTATTTGTTGTTGTTGTTTTTAATTGTATATTTTATTTTTTAAACCTAATTGATTCTTCCTTTTGCCGCATTGATTCTTAAAAATGTGCGTCTTCACAATCGTTGGTGATTCCATGTCTTTCCTCTCTCTCATCTATGATCCCGTGCCATTTTTCTCCTTCATAGAGATCTCATATCTATCCCCTCTTTCATTAATAACACTCTTAAAGGATGCATTTTTCCTCACTCATTGATGATCTACCTTCCTCGTCGTTCTGCCTCTTGATAAGAATAGAAAATAGAATTCCTGCATCTAATTGATTGTTTTTTTAATTATATAAGTAAAAAAATGAACACCGTAAATCTCTATAATATAAATATATGAACATTATCGTTGTATTAGATCTATTTTAATGATTATAAAGAAAATGTATTCATATTTGTTATGATTTCTCTCAAATAAGTTTATGATGAAATGAATATATAATTTTATGAAAAATTTATAATTAAAAAAATAAATAATTTGATGAGAATAAAACAATTTAGGTAAAAATTTTACTTAAGAATCTTTTAAAATTAATAATTTCAATTATATAATATCAGTAACTGAAATTTTACCTCAGTCCAAAATATTTATCCCAACTCCCTAACCAATTATATATGTTTACTTTAGCTCCTCCCTATTTACTTAATTATTCTCATTTTTTATAGGTATAAAAAACCTAATATATATATAAATTCCTCCTAAAATTATCACTATTTAAAAAGAATTTAATATATTCTCTATCCAATTGAGCATAACTCTTTTTCCATTTAACCAATCGATTGGGAGTCATATCAATCAATTCAACCTAAGTCAATCAATTGATATGGCTCACAATCGATTGATTATGCAGAAAAAGAGTCATGCTCAATTAGATAGAAAATAGATTAGATTATCTTTACATAGTACTAAATCTAGGAGGAATTATATCTCCTTTAGGACTTTTAGTACTTATAAAAAATGAGGGCTTATGTTCTCTCATGACAAACCTAGCAGATCGATTCCTGATCGATCGGAGCTGCACAATCGATTGCCCCAATTGATTGATCGATTGGGCAACTCTAGTCGATCGATTGGGTCCGATCGATTGACAATCGATCACTTGCGTTTGTCATGAGGGAACAAAACCTTCATTTTTTTTATAGGTACAAAAAGTCCAAAAGGAGGTATAATTCCTCCTAAATTTAGCACATTTAAATTAGAATCTATTATATTTTCTATCAAATTGAGTATGACTTATTTTTTGCTCGACCAATCGATTAACTTCGATTGAGTTAATCGATTTAACCTAAGTCAATCGATTAGGATTGCTCCTAATTTATTGGTCAGGTAGAAAAAGAGTCGTGCTTAATTTGATATAAAATATATTAGATTCTAGTCTAAATGGTATTAAATTTAGGAGAAATTATACATTTTTTTAGACTTTTTATTTATAAAAAATGAGGACAATTAGGTAAATTGATTTGCATTAGAGACTATTAGGGAGTTGAGTAAAAAACAATATGTTTTGTTAGGGAGTGAGAACAAAAAAATCTAAGTAATGGACTGAGGAAAAACTGAGATGTGGTATAAGGATTTTAGGATAATTTCCCCATTATATTATGGGTTAATGTCATTTTTTTCACTTCAAAATATATTTAAATAATTTTAAATATAGAAAATATTTTTTATTTTTATTTTGTATGATGTTACAAAATTAAAATTGTTTGATGATGCTTTTCTAAAACAAAAATATCTTGACCTTGATTTTTTTTTAAAAAAACGGGCATGTTATTTCATATTGATAGTTGATATTTATTTTTACAATTAAAAGTTTTAAACGAAATAATAAACTCAACATTAAAAAACAATACTTGAGATATTAAATTTTATAAAAAAATATTTTTTTTCAATACATGGATAACTTATATAATATCTTCATAATACACCTTAAATAATGTCTAAGATTAATAAAACTTTATTTACTTTCAATAATGTCTTAAGAAATATTAAATAATTTTATCTAACGGAAAAATTTATTAGCAATATAAAATTTTAATTAATAACTTTACATATTAAAAAAATTAGAAAATTAAATTTTATATAAAAAGTTATTTTATAAATATATTTAAAAATAAATATTTTAATAATTTTTTACCTAGGGTCTCAACAATGGTTGAGACGACCCTAGTGGAAACTATTGGACAATTTATTAACGAAGATATTGGAAAAAATTACTGAATTAAAATTACACAAAATTAATTCTAACTTATCTGTTGATATGACCTGAGCGGATAATCTCAAGCTACCAGTAGGGCTGGTTCTGTCAAGCTTCCTTGGTCCGAGTTGCGGAGTTGATGCGATGCATAGCATAATCGAGAGTCGATCACCGAATTGATAAGGGAAATTGCTGACTAAGATACTGAAGTCTGCGCTCAATGCAGTTTCCTTGAAACGAATTCGCCCCACCTCCGGCTGTGCTTCAAGGTTCTCTCGAGTCGTCTATTTCCCAAGATACAACAACAAAACCACGCACACAACCAAGCACTGGTTGTTTGTGGCAAATTGAGAATGCACCCGAGTGCTATCATGAGTAGTTTAGTTGAAACGGATGCATGACTGAGAGAGTTTTTGTAGGAGAACACGGGTGGATAGAGGTTCGCTTCCTGCTCTTCCTCTCACTCTCTCTTTCGGTTATCTTCCTCTACCCTCTCCTTTGTTCAAGATCCAACCTCTTTATATAGGATTTCTTACCTTGCATGTAATGAATAACCAAATTATGGTCATTTAATACTGGGTTTAATGTCGCCATTAATGGGTTTAATGTCTTCATTAATGTTGAAACATTACAAAATTATTATTAATGGGTTTAATGTCACCATTAATGCCGAGACATTATGAAATCACCATTAATGAGTTAATATCACAATTAATGTCGAGACATTACAGAATTGTCATTAATTTCATATTAATACTTTCATTACACTCTTGAGAGGTAGCAAAAAGACATTCAGGTGGTAAAATGTTGGTTCATTCTTTTGGGAAAATTTTGTCTCAACCGGTTTGACATTCGACATGAGCAAGTCTTGCTCGCACACGAGTCAACTTGGTTCAATGCAAATCTGTGCCCTGGATTTGCACCCACCCATGTGCACTCACGCATGAGAGCATCTCTCCCCATGTATATATTTACAATATCAATGCATATGCCATTATTTAAACCAATAATAAAGCCAAGAGACTTCTAATGTGAGACTAAAAATATATGCATAATAGAGTCTCTTCATCTCCACCTCTTTATTCCATTCACATTTCCAACAAAACACCTCATTACAACCAATGGTGTAGCCAATGCTAGGATGCACTCGGCCAGTGCAGTCCAACAATTCCATTATTTTCATCATGAAAATAAGGAGTTCACCAGCAAAATGACACTAAATCCTAATTTGGCCTCCTTATTCCTTTTTCATTGGCCAAGAAGCATGGCGTTCATCGGTGCCAACTACCCCACGCTCTGCTCTTTTTGGCGCCAACTATTTGTAATTTAGCCCAAAGCAGTTTAGTGTTGGGTTGCATTGACCTCCTTGTTCCTTTTTTGTTAGCTAAGAAGCACAACGTTCACCAGAGCTAACTGCCTCGCGCTCTTTCTGGTGCCAACTATTCATAATTTAGCTTAGGACAGTTGAAGATTATGACTACTCCATTATCTATAACTGTCGTGTCTCCTTCCCTTTTTGGCATTATAATTATTAGTAGCGACATTACGCTCCCTTGTTATCGACACTCCTTCTCCAACGCCTCTTCAATGTTGTAACTGCACAATCTTATATGCTCTCAATTTCCTTGGGCTTACTTAGTTGATGACTCAGAAGGGCCTATTAGAGACTCGATCATTTGCTGGATTGCACTTGGGAAAACTAGTTTGACTGGCTCGACTTAGAGGAAACCACATCATGAGATGACCTTGGTAAACCTGGTCTAACTCGACCCGAGCTTGCCATGAGTTACTTGGACATAACTTGAGCTCCATCTAGACTCGAGCTAACTAAAATCTATATTGACTTATCTCTAGTCATGCCATGTGGCGCCCATATTCTTCTTCACATCATGAGGTATAGAATCATATTATGACTTTGATAACAATTAATGTAGCATAGCTGGCCAACAAAATATGATCCTCACTTATAGGAGTAATTGTTCGACAATCTATCGGAAATTTTATGAAATTAGTTGAATTTAAATTATACCAAATTAAATTAAATTTATCTATCGAAATGACCAAACCTGATAACATCAGAGTGTCAGTGGAGAATAGTTTTTGCCAAGTGTTGAGTGCATACTATACAGTGGTTGAGTGGATAGAGCGACCAAGCAGGCAAAATGACCAAGTGGGTAGAGTGACAGAGCAGGCAGATCCGCCAAGCGAAAAATTAGCCAAGCGTGCCATGAGGCAGAGCAGCCAATGGAAGAGCTAGCAGATCGGTAGAGTGTGCCCAATGTCTGGGCGACTGAGAGGTTGAGTAGTGGAGACCGCCGAATGCCTAGTCTTGTTGGATGAGTGGAGCAGAGTTGTCGACCAGGTATAACTTCTTAGTGAGTAGTACAACAAAGTGGCTGATAAGGTTGAGTGGACGAAGAGGCCAAGCGGACCGAGGCCTGTGATGGATGCAATTTCCTTGAAATAGATTCACACCACCTCTGGTTATGCTTCAAGGTTTTCTCGGATCATTTGTTTCCCAGGACACAATGATTAACTGTGATGCACATCAAGTACTGGTAGTCACGACAAACTGAGAAGTACCCGACTGCTATCATGGGTACACTGCCGAGCAAGATAAGCACGATAGTGGAGGAGGGGGGAATGTAAGTGGAGAGTTTCAACTTTTTCATGTGTGTTCTTTTACCTGTGATCACAACCTCCTTATATAAGAGCTCAGACCAATGGATAAAGTTAATGATCGATTAATGATCATTACTCGTCGAGTAATGAAACGCCAACATTTCACTCGATCATTTACATTCTACATTAATCTCTACTTTAATGCATCCATTACACACTTAAATAAGCAGTAAAAGGATTTATGTAGCAAAATATTAGTTCATTCCACTTGGCCAAATTTTGCCCAACTGATCTGGCATTCGACGAGCACAAGTCGTGCTCGCACATGAGTCAACTTGGTTTAGTGCAATCTGGGCCCTGAATTTGTACCCCTCCTGCACACCCACACGTGAGAGAGATGTTAGGATGTATACTAAAAGCCTAGCTTTTGGTATAAATATTTATCTATAAATAAGAATCACATTGGTCAAATGTCTACATTTATGATAAATGTAGTTGTTCAATTAATTTATATTGTAGATAACATGGTGTGTGGTGTCACACACAGAAGATCATGTTATCGGTTCTTTATAAATTATAAACAGTAGCTCACGACCAAGATGGAAAGGAACAAACCATTGGAAGGTCGTAGTGTAATTAGGTATTAGTTTATCTTAACTATATAATTACACTAGTACACTTAGAGTGTATTGAGTAGGACCATTAGAGGTCGTTTCTTTTTATACTGACTTTATAAAGGAACAAAGACCTCAGTTATTATAGAAGTGTGTGCACTTAATCCCAATATAATAACAAGCACATATATTTGTTATTTATTTATTTAATTTATTATCAATGGGTGAGATTTAGTTCGATAAATCAATAAGCCCGATAAGTTGGGAAATGATATCACTTATAGTGTGTGTTGTTGATTATAGAAGGAAACTGTGTCCTAGTAATCTAGGTTGAGAATGACCCCAAGAGGAGCTCATAAGGATTGTCATGTTAAACCCTGCAGGTGGACTTAGTCCGACATGACGATAAGGTTGAGTGGTACTACTCTTGGACTAAGATATTAATTAAGTGAGTTGTCAGTAACTCATTTAATTAGTGGACGTTCATTATCTTAAACATAGGGAGACTAACACACTCATAATAAGAAGGAGCCAAAAATGTAATTTGGGATTGGTGCGGTAGTTCAATAATAGTTCTTTAGTGGAATGAATTATTATTGATGAAATTAAGTTATGTGTTCAGGGCGAACACGGGATGCTTAATTTCATTGGGAGACCAAAACCAATTCCTCCTCTCGGTCCCTATCGTAGCCTCTTGTATATAGAGATTTATACCCACCATATACCCACCTTCTTACCCAACCTATAGGGGCCGGCCAAGCCAAGCTTGAAGCTCAAGCTTAGGGCCGGCCAAGCCTAAAGGTTGAGCCTTAAGGTGGCCGGCCAATTGCTTGGAGCCCAAGCTTAGGTGGCCGACCACATCATATTAAAATGGATTTTATTTATAAAGTTTTCTTATGTGGATTCCATGGTTTTAAAAGAGAGTTTAAAATTTAAATCTTTCCTTTTATAGCTTTCTACAAAAGATTAAAAAAAGATTTGAAATCTTTCCTTATTTGTAGATTGAAAGGTAGATTCTAATTTTGAGAAAACTTTCCTTTTTTAACCATGTTCATAATTTAAAAGAGAGTTTAAAAATTAAATATTCTCTTTTATAAGTTTCTACAAAAGATTAAGAAAAGAATTGATATCTTTCCTTATTTGTAGATTGAAAGGAGATTTTAATTTTTAGAGATAACTTTCCTTTTTGGAAATCATCCACATGTTTAAAAGAAAGATTTTTATTTATAAAATTTCCTTTTTATAATCCACCATGAAGGGAAAAATTATTGGAGAAATTTTTATAAATTTCTGGAGACAAATTAGGAAGTTTTAATTCTTGTGTTAATTAAAACTCTCCTTGTTTTGGAGACTAATGTGGCCGACCATAATGTTTAATGAGAAGAAAATTATTTTTAATTAAATAAATGTTCCTTTTCATGGAAAAAGAATTAAGGAAGTTTTTTATTTAAATTTCCTTATTTTCCAAGACTAAGGATTATAAAAGAAGGGGTATAGGTGCCTTCATGGCTAACGACTCTATTATTTTTCTCCTCTCTTTTTCTCCTTGGGTGTGGCCGACCCCTCCTCTTTCTCTCTTCTCCATCTTGTGGCCAAACCTCATCTCATCCTTGGAGTCCTTGTGGTGGCCGGATCTTGCTTGGAGAAGAAGGAGAGAAAAGGAGGCGAAATTTCTATCATCCCTTGGAGCTTGGTGGTGGCCGAACCTCTTCATCTTTGGAGGAGCTCCTGGTGGCCGAAACCTAGAAGGAAGAGGAAGGTGCTTGGTGGTTCTCATCTCGGAAGATCATTGCCCACACAACGTCCGAGGTTAGAAAAGGAATACGGTAGAAGATCAAGAGGTTATTTTTGCTTACAAAGAAAGGTATAACTAGTAATTGTTTTCCTCATCATACTAGTTTTCTTTGTATAAGTTATTTTTGGAAATACCAAACACAAGAGGCATATGATTCTAGAGTTTTTCGGATTTGTTTCGAAGTTGTGTTTCTTTTCTTTTATTTTTTGAATTTGTGATTTGATTGTTCTTTTTGGTTAAACCTAGAGTTATTTAAGGAAATTAAATATTAGCTTTCCTTAAAAGGCTTTGGTGGTGGTTGCTCCCATATCCAAGAAGGCCATTAAGAACAGATAAGTTAAATTTGAAATCAATGATGTTAAGTTCCGTCTGCGATTCCTAATTTAACTTCTAAAGAACACAATAGGTTATTTAAGGAAAGGTTCGACACTTGTACAAAAATTTTGTATAGTGGAACCGGTACATTTCCTAGGACTAACTAACAAGAGAGTCTCTTCCCATGCATTTGTTCACATCTTCAATGTATGTCAATCAATATAAACCAACCAATATGCCTTGAAACTCTCAATTTGGGACTAAAATCTCATTCACAATGGAGCTTTGTCCCTCTTCCACCTCTTCTCCATTCACATATATTCAACAATCCCCTACATGAATGAAAATAAGGTCCAGTATAGAACAGGTAGTTTTTACCCTTTGAACTTTCCCTTATGAAGATATGTTTGCTTATTGGCTGATAGTAGATGCGATGTTCTTGAACTGTTCTACCGTTTGTGTAAGGATTGACATATCTCACCCAAGACTCTCTTTGATACAACTTAGTTCTCATGAGTGTATTTGTTCTTGGCCATGAATATGCCTGGTTCTGTGAGAATTTTTAAGAATTATGCCTAAATTCTCTTCAAAGCAGCTCCACTTCTTTCTCACATAGGTGATCTCTTACTAGTATTCCACATTACTCTTGTTAGATCATTAAAAGTCGTGTGCTCAACCTCCTTCCTTCACTGATCCATTTCTAGTTCCTCCATAATGAGGATTTTTATTTGTACAATTAGGTTGTTCCTTTGAACCTAGTTCCTAGAATCTCCAGTCTGCATAGTTGGGTTTCCTTTACACCAACATTTCCCATCGGCATCAAGTCCTCCCTCGCGATAAGCTTGCAACTAACTCTCTATTTAACTATTTGGTTAACATATCTACTAGATTATCCTTTGACTTCATATAGTCAACAGTGATAACTCCTGTTGAAAGTAGTTGTCTAATGATATTATGTCTACAACGTATATGTTAAGACTTACTATTATACAAATGACACTGTGCCTAGCCAATTACTGATAAACTATCGCAATGTATGCAAATTACCGGCATCGGTTTAGGTCATCTTGGAATATCTTCTAAGAATTGTCGTAGCTAGCCTCTTCATCATATTTGTCAAGAGCTATAAATTCAGGTTCTATCGTAGATCTGGTTATTACTATTTGCTTAGAAGATTTTATTCTGTCATAGATCTGGTTATTACCATTTGCTTAGAAGATTTTCAGGAAATGGCTACACCTCCTAGAGTGAATACATATCCACTCATAGACTTAGAGTCTTTTATGTCAGATATCCAACTCGCATCATAGTATCCTTTGTTCATAGTAGGATATTTCATATAGTGCAGTCCATATTCATGAGTATACCTCAAGTACTGCAGTACTCTTGTTATCACTTTCTAGTGCTCAACATTAGGATTACTTATGTATCTACTCAGTTTACTTACTGTGTAGGCCAAGTCTGGTTATGTATAGCTCATCAGCTATGATATGGGTTATGATAAGTGGACCATTTGCAGGAGAAGGAAAGGGGGTAACAATGATAAGGAAGGCTGAAAAGGGTGAGATGAGGGGTCGCATGGAAAAGGTTTGACCAGGTAAGTGTTGGTTGGTCATAGGAAGATCGTACTGGTTTCACTTGTACAAAAATTTTGTACAAGTGTCGAACCTTTCCTAAACAACCTATTATGTTATTTAGAAGTTAAATTAGGAATCGCAAACGGAACTTTACATTATTGATTCCAAATTTAACTTATCTGTTCTTAATGGTTTAGATTTGGATCGCAAGCGGAACTTAACACTATTGATCCAAATCAACCTATGTTACAAATTCAATTAAATATCTATTTCGGAAATCAGTTCCCAGGTCAAACATGGCGAGGCACCTGGCCTTCTTGGGTATGGGAGCATCTACCACTACCTTGACAAAACCTCTTAACGAAATTAAATATTTAATTTCCTAAAATAATATTAGGTTTAACCAAAAAGAACAATCGAATCACAAATTCAAAAAACAAACAAAAGAAATACAAATTCGAAACAAATCCGAAACTCTTGAATCATATGCCTCTTGTGTTTGGAATTCATACAAAGAAAAACTAGAATGATGCGGAAAATAAATACTAGTTATACCTCTTCTTTGTATGCTAATAACCTTGAGATCTTCTGCCGTATTCCTCGCCTCCTCTTGGACGTCATGTGGGCGACGATCCTCCAAGATGAACACCACCCAAAAGCTCTTCCTCCTTCTCTAATATTCGGCCACCACCACCACCAAGGAACAAAGAGAGCAAAGGGAAAGGGAAGGGGAGAGATCCGGCCACAAGGGAGAGCACAAGCAATAGAATAAGAATAGATGCATACCCTACTTCTCCTCTTCTTCTCCTTCTCTTTGTATCCGGCCACACCAAGGAACCACAAGAGGTGGCCGACCCTAGCATGAAGAGAAGCAAGGGCCGACCCTTACGAGAAGACTAGAGAGAAGAGAGAAAATAATAGCATAGATTAGATTGCTCCATGAAGCCTCTCCTCCCATTCTTTTATAATACTTGCCCAAGGTAAATAAGGAAAAGATTTTACAAAAATTAAAATCTTCCTCTTGTTTTTTCTTTTCCCCTTTTATTTTTCCTTTTCCTTCCTCTTGATTGATTCAATCATTGATTGGCCAACCCCTTGCTTGGACACCAAGCAAGGGTGGCTGACCCCTTTAAAGAGGGAAAAAATATTTTGTAAAAATTTTATAAGCAAAGAAGGAAAGTTCTTATAAAATTTTACAAGCTCTTTTTTAATTTCCTATTGTGGATGTTAAAAAAGGAAAGTTTTAAAAATTAAAATCAAGTTTTAAAATTTAAAACTTCTATTCTAAAATTTCCTTTTTTAACATGGTTACAAAAGGAAAGTTTTAAATTTAAAACTCTCTTTTTTAAAACCCATGTGGATGGTTAAAAAAAGGAAACTTTAAAACTTTTAAAACTTTCTTTTAAACCATGTGACCTAATTCAAATAAGGAAAGTTTTGTAAATTTAAAATCTCTCTTTTACAACTTGTAGATTTCTACAAAGAGAAGATTTTAAAAATTCAAAACACCCCCTATAATTTGAATATTGTGGTCGGCCTCTTCTTGCTTGGGCACCAAGCAAGGGGACGACCCCCATTGAGGAGGAAGTGGCCGACCCCATGGCTTGGTCACCAAGCCATGGGCCGACCCTCTCTTGGACACCAAGATGAGCTTTCTCATGAGTGGATTTAAGGCATTTAATGAGGCTACGACAGGGACCTAGAGGAGAAATTGATTTTAGTCTCCCGATGAGCTTGAGTATCCCGTGTTCACCCCGAACACACAACTCAAGTTCATCAACAATAACTCATTCTACTAGATAGTTATTATTGCACTACCACACCAATCCCAAATTACATTATGGGCTCCTTCTTATCATGAGTGTGTTAGTCTCCCTGTGTTTAAGATATCGAATGTCTATTAATTTTAATGAGTTACTGACAAATCATTTAATTAACATCTAGTCCAAGAGTAGTACCACTCAACCTTATCGTCATGTCGGACTAAGTCCACCTGCAGGGTTTAACATGACAATACTTATGAACTCCTCTTGGGGACATTATCAACCTAGATTACTAGGACACAGTTTCCTTCTATAATCAACAACACACACTATAATAATATCATTTCTCAACTTATCGGGCCTATTGATTTATCGAGCTAAATCTCACCCTTTGATAAGTCAAAGAAATAAATACTAAATATATGTGCTTGTTATTATATTAGAATTAAGAGCACACACTTCATAATAACTAAGGTCTTGTTCTTTTATTAAGTCAGTATAAAAAGAACTTACCTTAAATGGTCCTGCTCAATACACTCAGAGTGTACTAGTGTAATCTTATTAGTCAAGATAAACTAATACCTAATTACACTACGACTATTCCAATTGTTTGTTCCTTTCCATCTTAGTCGCGAGCTACTGTTTATAATTTATAAAGAGTCGATAACATGATCTTCTGTGCGTGACACCACACACCATGTTATCTACAATATAAATTAATTGAAGAACTATACTTAGCATAAATGTAGATAATTTTTGACCAATGTGATTCTTTATTTCAAAATAAATGTTTACAAAAGCTAGACTTTTAGTATACACTCTAACAATCTCCCACTTATACTAAAAGACTATGCTGCCATATTTCCTGCCATACATCTGATTCCCTACCCTTCAACATGCCCATCAAAAGCTCTTGCCTTAAGGGCCTTAATGAAAGGATCTTCCAGGTTATCAATTGATGCAATCTAGGCGGCAACAACTTCTCCTCGTTTATACGATATCTAGTATTGGGTGGTACTTGTGCTCTATTGTGTTTACTTGCCTTATGAACTTATGATTTCTTCGAGTTTGCTACTGCACCATTATTATTACAAAAATTGTAATAATTTTTGGACAAACCAGAAATCATGTCTAAGTCCATCATGAAGTTTTTGAGCCATATAATTTCTATGGCTGCCTTAGAGGCTGTCACATACTCAGCTTCTATGGTGGAGTCCAGAAAAACACCTATGCTTAATACTCCTCCATAGTTATGGCTTCACCTCCTAAAGTAAACACCAAGCTCCGAGGTCGTCTTACTATTGTCCATATCTGATTGGAAGTCAAAATTTGTGTAACCTATAGGGATCAAATAATTTGCCTAGTAAACTAGCATATAATCTCTAGTGCCTCTAAGGTACTTTAATATATGCTTTACGATAGTCGAGTGTCCCGGTCCTGGGTTACTTCGATATCTGCTAACTATGCCCTGAGCAAAACAGATATGCAGTCTCGTTCACAACATAGCATACATTAGGCTTCCAATAGCCGAAGCATAAGGAATTATCTTCATGTCCTTTTATCTCCTTTGATGTCTTTGGAGACATCTCTTTAGATAAAGCTACTCCATGCCGAAAAGGTAAGAAACCTTTCTTGGAGTTTTGCATGCTAAAAATGAGCTAGGATTGTATTGATATATGAAGCTTGGGATAAGCACAACATCCTTTTCTTGTGATCCCTTTGATCCCGAGAATATGTGTGCATTCTCCCAAGTCCTTCATATCGAATTGCTTGGACAACCATACCCTTACCTCCGACAACACTTTGACATTGTTTCCAACTATCAAAAATGTTATCTACGTATAGTACAAGAAATACCACCATGCTTTCATCACACTTCTTGTATACACAAGACTCATCTGGATACTGAATAAATCCATAGGACTGGATTACTTCATTAAACTGGATGTTCCAAGACCTTGAAGCTTTGCTTCAGTTCATAGACTGATTGAGCTTGCTAACTAGATGCTCTTTGCCCTTTGTGATAAATCGTAAAAGAAAACTTAAACGCAGCGGAAAGTAAATGCAAACACATACAGAAGACACGGTCGAATTACTTCGTTTGGAGCCTATCTCGACTCCTACTCGAAGGCCCATGGTCATTGCCCACTTTCGGTAGGCAACAACTATATAACGCAAATCTTTTACAAGTGAATAAGTACAAGTATTAAACTTTTAAAGATTATACCGACAAATACAAATATGAAGTGGTTGTCGATTGTCGGAGTAGAAGAGTCTAGTTGAAGCTTTCAGAGCAGCGTATAAGGTCACACGTTCTTCTGTTCGAATTCGATGTTGAGCTGCACCTCAAGGCCTCCTCTTATAGCTCTGCAAAGTCTGATCCAGATCCCCAAGTCTCGGGATCAGCTTTGACCCGAAGCGGATCGGTTGACCGATCCTCATGTTCGGTCGATCGACAGATGATCTCCACCGCATCTAATCCATCGATCTGTCGCTCCGCTTCGATCTGGTCAAACTCTATCCCTGGGTTCGATCGACCGATCCCAGGGTCCGGTCGACCGATCAGTCTCCTCTGACTCGCTCACCTCGGCTTGATCCAGTCGACACCTATCCCAGGTTCGGTCGACCGATCCCAAGGTTCGGTCGACCGATCCCCTGGTCGAGCCCGGTCCAACCTCTGGAGACCTGATCTGTTAGCTTGGAGGTTCGGTTGACCGATCCCAAGGTTCGGTCGACCGATCCCAAGGTTCGGTCGACCGATCCCGGTCAGTTCTAACCCTGCACAAAAATATTAGTTTCCTGTAAAACAGAGTTAGAAAAAAAAAGATAATATATATAAATAAATTTGACAGTCACTAGACTGTTCGGGTCTGACTTCGAGTTTCCGACCAAAAATCCTAGGTCGACCCGACGCCTACTGTTCCCTCTACGGGGAACGCGTCCTCACCTACTCCACTTAGGAGATTTACCTGTTGCCAGTACGATCCTCCAGATCAATTGGACTTTTGCTCAGTGTCCGATGCTTCCAGTCTTCATGCTGGATGTCCGGTCCTCGATCCATCCAGACTTCTACCCGGTTCGCGACACCAGGATTTTAACCTAGGGTTACCACCCCCTAGGATTTTTGCCCGAAGCGCCGACCCGCCAAGACTTCCAGCATAGGGTTACCACCCCCTATGACCTAGGGTTACCACTCCCTAGGGTTTTCCCTTGCCTAACCGCAGCTAGGACTTTTCTGAAACACTCAGTCATACACATTAGATAACAATTAAACTTAACTTTGAATCCCTTTGCCATTATCAAAACTAAGGTTCGATCGTCGGATGCTTCCCGTACCAACAATCTCCCCCTTTTTGATTATGACAACCGAAATTCAAAGTTAAGTAAAAAAATACAATAAAGGTAAATACAAATGAGTACAAGCATAAATAAAACCTAAGCACATTGAAGCTCCCCCTTAATGGGAGCTCCCCCTTAAACTGATTTCTTTTAGTTTTGAATTTTTGAATTTTAGTTTCCTTTTAGTTTCCTTTGAATTTCCTTATACTCTCCCCCTTTGCCATATATCAAAATAAGGAGGGGAAAAATATGAGTTCTGAAGTAAACACTTAGCTTTTCAAATTAATTTTCTTGTAAACATAAAAGTCTAAGTGTTTCTTTTAATTTTTTTTTTAAATTTCTTCTAAACTCTAATTTTAAGAAATAATTTTAAATTATTTTGAAATAATTTTCAAAGTATTTTTCAAATATTTTTTGACATCAATTTTCAAAGGATTTTTCAAATGATTTTAAAATTAATTTTCAAAGGATTTGTCAAATAATTTTGAAATTAATTTTCAAAGGATTTTTCAAATGATTTTGAAATTATTTTCAAAGGATTTTTTTTTAAAATGATTTTTGAAATTAAGTTTTAAAAGATTTTGAAATTGATTTAAAAGATTTTTCACAAAGGATTTTTCAACTTATTTTGAAATTAATTTTCAAAGGATTTTTCAAATGATTTTGAAATTAATTTTCAAAGGATTTTTCAAATAATTTTGAAATTAATTTTCAAAGGATTTTTCAACTGATTTTCAAATAATTTTTCAAAGTTTTTTTAAAAATGATTTTTCAAAGTTTTTAAAATGATTTTCAAATATTTTTTTAAAGGATTTTTAAAATGATTTTTTTAATTTGACTTTTAATTATTAATTTAAATTATAAGTTTAATTTTAAATTTGAACTAATTTGTGAGTTTGAATTAATTTTTATTTCTTAGTCATCTCACCCGATCTAAATTTTCAATCAGGTAATTCTATAATTTTTGTGAGATGATTATCTTTAATTTAGGTTATTTCTAAGGATTAATTTACATTTGAGTTAAACTTAGGTTTTCCAATTAGTCAATTAAATATGTCTTTCCATGATTGATTCCCAGGTCAGGGCGAGGCTCTAGGCCTTCTTAGGTATGAGATCATCCACCCCTTCCTAGACAGAATCGCTCAAAGAAATGTATATTTAATTTTCTTTTTGAAACTCCTAGATTGAACTAGGAAGTGTAAATTATGCCTAGATCCTTAAGCTATCCTAGTCTAAGCATGTATATTGCAAGGAAAATAAATAAACAAGCATCAATCAATTTTATCTATTTATTGAGATAGTTTTTCTATTTGCTCCCCCTGGATCATAGCCTCGATATGATCTATCAAGGAAATGGATCTGATCCTTGGGGACCCAATAGTGACCAGGTCCAACTTGATTAACCAAGTTGGACTTTGATACCCATGCTTGGACAATTTTTCTATTATTTCTATTAACTAGCGATAAATATGATTTGTATTTTATTTTAGTTTTAAATCCAAGTCCGATTTTGTTGTAAACGACTCGCTGTTTTCCAAGAATCAGATCCAAATTCTTGGAACCCCTAGTGAACCGTTCCAACGTGTCCTTGAGTTCTTTAATTTGAGTTTTCAAATTTGAATTTTCTTCCTCAAGTTGTTGGACTTGAGTTGAACTTCCAATTTGAATAGGCTCAGTTAAAGAACTCAAGTCTGTCACTTCCTTAAGGGTTGTTACCTCCTTTTGGAGTGACTTGACCCGAACATTGGATTTAGCCAATTTCTTAAGCAAGTAAGGAATTAACTTTTGCAAATCATCTAATTGAGTTTCGGCAAGTAAGTCACTTACAGTGGGGTTTGGTCCTTCGGAAATGGATGCAGATCCGTGGCTTCGCCCGGACTCAGTTTCTGACTCGCTCTCGGTTTCGGACTCGAATTCGGACTCGGTTTCGTTAATATTTACTTGTACTGGCAACGCGAGGAAGCTTGTCAGTTCTTCTTCGTCGAACTCGGATTCATCTGAGGACTCGGACCAGGTTGCCTTTAATGCTTTCTTTTTACGTTGCTTTTTTGTTTGGACAATCTGGCTTGTAGTGCCCCTTCTGGTTACATTCGTAGTAGGTGACTCCAGATCTGTCCTTCGGGTCCGTTTGAGTTGCCCTTTTTAACTTGCATATTTTCCGCATGAGCTTTATCAGTTCGGAAATAACTTCGTCTTCGTCCTCTGCGTCTGATTCGTCTTTGGACTCGGGTTTGGATTTGCGCCTTGACGTCGGATCGCGCGTTCTTCTGGTACCTGCAACCAAAGTAACACCTTTCTCGACCGGACGTGCATTAGTCTGCTCATTCAATTCTAGTTCAAAAAACAATTCATCTAGTTTTATTGAAGATAAATCCTTGGAAACTTTGTAAGCATCAACCATGGATGCCCACAAGGTGTTCCTCGGAAAAGCGCTTAGCGCGTACCTTATTACGTCGCGGTTTTCCATCCTTTGGCCGATCGCATGAAGCTCGTTGAGTAGGTCCCTGATGCGCGTGTGAAGCTGGCTCGCCGTCTCACCTTCCTGCATTTTAATATTATACAGTTTATTTAAAATTAAATCGCGCTTACTTACTTTAGCATCGGAGGTGTCGTCGTGCAGTTCGATCAGTTTTCTCCATAGCTCTTTGGCGCTTGAGAAGGGTCCTACTCTGTTGAGTTCTTCTTTTGTAAGCCCTCATTGTAGTATGCAAGTGGCTTTGGCATCTGCTTCCACCTTCTTCATGATGCTGGTGTCCCAGTTGGTGCAGGAAACTAGTTCTCCGGTGCCGTCACGTGGTAGCTCGAGACCGGTCTGGATGATGATCCACATCTCGACTTGTGTCTTGAGGTGGTATTCCATCCGGTTCTTCCAATATGCAAAATCATCTCCGGAGAAGAGCGGGGGGCGAGAAGTGCTAAAGCCTTCTTGGAGGGCCATTTTAAAACAACTTGCACACAAGGAAACAAAAAAAATATATACTAGGACTTGATCCTGGATTAGCTGTGCGGTATGAAAATAAAAGAAACCAACTCGAGTGGTGTTGCACCAACTTCGAGCAAAAATCGATTCCGAAAGAAAAATTTAGAATGTATCTATTAGGCTAATTCTAATTGACTCCGTAAAACTGAAAATAACCACAAAAAAATGCGTGATTGGTGGTTGCACCAAATCAACGCTACCCCGCTCTAATACTAATTGTTGGATTGAAAGCGCTAGAGGGGGGGGGGTGAATAGCGCTCGTGGCTTTCACAATTGATTTCAGAATCGTAAAAGAAAACTTAAACGCAGCGGAAAGTAAATGCAAACACATACAGAACACACGGCCGAATTACTTCGTTCGGAGCCTATCTCGACTCCTACTCGAAGGCCCGCGGTCGTTGACCGCTTTCGGTGGCCAACAATTATATAGCGTAAATCTTTTACAAGTGAATAAGTACAAGTATTAAACTTTTAAAGATTATACCGACAAATACAAATATGAAGTGGTTGTCGATTGTCGGAGTAGCAGAGTCTAGTTGAAGCTTTCGGAGCAACGTATAAGGTCACATGTTCTTCTGTTCGAATTTGATGTTGAGCTGCACCTCGATGCCTCCTCTTATAGCTCTGCAAAGTCTGATCCAGATCCCCAAGTCTCGGGATCAGCTTTGACCTGAAGCGGATCGATCGACCGATCCTCATGTTCGGTCGACCGATCAGATGATCTCCACCGCATCTGATCCGTCGATCTGTCGCTCCGCTTCAATCTAGTTAAACTCTATCCCTGGGTTCGTCGACCGATCCTAGGGTCCGGTCGACCGATCAGTCTTCTCTTACCCGCTCACCTCGGCTTGATCCAGTCAACACCTACCCCAGGTTCGGTCGACCGATCCCCTGGTCGAGCCCGATCCAACCTCTGGAGACCTGATCTGTTAGCTTGGAGGTTCGGTTGACCGATCCCAAGGTTCGGTCGACCGATCCCGGTCAGTTCTAACCCTGCACAAAAATATTAGTTTCCTGTAAAACAAAGTTAGAACACAAAAGATAATATATATAAATAAATTTGACAGTCACCAGACTGTTCGGGTCTGACTTTGAGTTTCCGACCGAAAACCCTAGGTCGACCCGACGCCTACTGTTCCCTCTACGGGAAACGCGTCCTCACCTACTCCACTCAGGAGATTTACCTGTTGCCAGTACGATCCTCCAGATCGACTGGACTTTTGCTCAGCGTCCCATGCTTCCGGTCTTCATGCTGGATGTCCGGTCCTCGACCCATCCAGACTTCTACCCGGTTCGCGACACCAGGATTTTAACCTAGGGTTACCACCCCCTAGGATTTTTGCCTGAAGCACCGACCCGCCAAGACTTCCCGTATAGGGTTACCACCCCCTATGACCTAGGGTTACCACCTCCTAGGGGTTTCCCTTGCCTAATCGCAGCTAGGACTTTTCTGAAACACTCAGTCATACACATTAAATAACAATTAAACTTAACTTTGAATCCCTTTGCCATTATCAAAACTAAGGTTCGATCATCGGATTCTTCCCGCACCAACATAAACTCCTCTGATTGCTTTATATGGATGCTTTCTTCAAGACTTCCATTAAGGAAAGCTATCTTGACATCCACTTTCCAAATCTCATAATCTATATGAGCAACAATAGATAAAATAATCCGGATAGATTTAAGCATGACTACCGGTAAAAGGTTTCCCTTTTCAACAAGCCTTGCTTTGAAAGTTTTCACCTTCCCGTCTGTCCCCTTTTTTTCCTATCGTAGACCTAATGGTTTTTACACCATTTGGTGATTCCACAAGCTCCCAGAATTTATTAGAATACTTATATTCTAATTCTGTATTCATTCCTCAAAGATGCTGCATCTTTATCTTGGAGCGCTTCATCATATGTCCGAGAATTAGGTTCATGTTCACCAGGGATCAAGTCCAAAGACTCTCCCAAAACATGAATATTTCAGGTTGCCTAACAACCCTCCCACTATGATGAGGTACTTTCTGCAATTGTGTATCATCTGTGATACGTGTTGCAGTTTCTTGTGATATTTCATCTTGTACAGTTGGTACTAGATTAGACGTGTCCTTTATTATTTCCTTAAGAACAAATTTACTTATGGGCTTATAGTTTATTACATAGTCCTCTTCTAAAAATCGGACATTGGTGCTAACAATGACCTTCTGATTTTTAGGGCTATAAACCTCCTTTTGTTTCTCTAGGATAACCCACTAACAAGTGAACTCCTGTTCCAACTTATCAGTATCTCTCTTCAGCACATGTGTTGGACTACTCTAAATACGAATATGCTTTAGACTAGGCTTACGCCCATTCTACAATTCTAGGGTTCTGACTTAGAAGGTACTATGTCCACTACCGTTTCTAGAGTATATCCTTAAAATGAATTTGGTAATTCTGAATAACTCATCATTGATCTAACTATTTTCATAAGAGTCCTATTCCTTCGTTTTACTACACCATTCTATTGGGGTGTACCAGGTGTAGTCAATTGGGATTGAATCCCGACTTCTGATAAGTGACTCCTAAACTCCCCTAAGAGGAACTTGCCACTACGATCTCACCGTAGCGTCTTGATATTTTTACCTTGACGTTTCTCCACATCATCCTTGTACTCTTTGAACTTATCAAAGCACTTAGACTTGAGACACATCAAGTAAATATACCCGTATCTTGAATAGTTATCGATAAAAGAGACAAAATATTCAAAACCACCTCTTGACTGGATAGTCATAGGTCCACACAAATCAGAATGAATCAATTCCAACACATCTTTGGTTCTATACCCCTTAGACTTAAAAAACTTCTTGGTTATTTTTCCTTCCGAGTAAGACTCGCAGGTTAGAAAGATTTCCACTACCAATGAACCCAAAAGTTCATCGGCTATTATCTTTTGAATCCTACTCAAGTTAATATAACCTAGCCTTAGATGCCAAAGATATGTTTGGTTCATTTTTGAAGGTTGCTTTCTCTTATTAGAGTTAGAAGATATGTTATTAATTTCCATTTGTTGCATCATGGGAGTTATTGGATATTTAAATTGCCAACCAATGTACCAGAACAGATAACTTCCCTCTTTTTCTTAATAATAACTTTGTTATTAAAAGAGGTAGAATATCTATTCTTTAATAGTTTAGAAATCGAAATCAAAATCTTTCTAAACTTAGTACGTAAAGATAATTTCTCAAAATCCATGTTTTATTCCTATTAGAGGATAAACATCTCCCACTACAACAACTGCTATATTTGCAGCAGTGCCTATGTAGACGGTGTTTTCCCTTTCATATAGTTGTCGAATTTCCTGGAACCCTGCAATGAATTGCAAACATGATCAGTGTCTCCGGTATCTACATACCAGGTACCGGTAGATATCACAACTAAACATGTTTCAACAACTAATGAATAAGACACACCTTTATTGTTCTTAGTTCTGAGAGGACAGTCCACCTTAATGTCCAAGTTTTGTTTCCTATCCTAATTGGGACTACTAAGTCTGTTCTATAGTATAACAGCTAGGGGATTGACAAACATTTGAAATCCTAAGAATCACAAAAATATTTAGTCAAGACCAACGCCATAAAATTCCTGTGAATTTTGTATGCCACGATAGTGTGGACATATACAAATTCAAAAAGGAGATTTTATCCATTAATTTTATTATCTCGATCCTAACTTTATGACAAATAAAATTAGTAGTTGGTCAATCTTTGATCAAATATTTGGTCAAAACTTTGAATTTAAAATAATATTGATTCCTCAAAACAATATCATTTAAATTCACCAACACCTCAAACATCGGGAATTATGCATGCCACGATAGTGTGGACGTATACAAATTTAAACATTTGTAAGAGGAGGATTTTACCCATTAATTATCTTATCAATAAATCTTTATGACAAATAAAATTACCTTAAACACCGTGAATTTTGTATGTCACGATAGTGTGGACGTATACAAAATCTCAACATTTGTAAGAGGGGGTTTTAATTTTATTATCTTGTCAACCTATCTTTATGACAAATTAATAGTTGGTTTTCCTTCGATCACACAAACAATAGCAGTGACTCTGATGGGAAGGATGCTATTAGATGTGCCTAAGTGTATACCATTACTTGATACTTAGTCCATTAAATAAGATTGTGCCCCTTCCGATGGGGAAGATCACACGCTCTTAGTTAATTTTCTATAACCATCCAAAAGGAAGTTTGATGTAGTGATCCGCAAACAAACTCATCCGATATGGAGGAAGGCACTCAGAGCCAACACGCAAGTTTGTTTGCATCACTTACAAACCAGTAATGGAGACCGTGGAATTTATTTAAAAAAAATAATCCCTCTCCCACTTAGTTATTTAAGGTGAGGAATTTTAACCTATGCAAGCATACATCACATGCACATACACACATCACAGTAAATAAAAGCAATAAATTTAGAAATTAATTTTCCAACTATTATGGCCTTTTCCGTCACTGTTCTCCGTGTGCTCCAACCCTAGCTGCTGCCATCTTTAGCCACCACCAGCCGGTCCAGTCGTCGCATCTATCTTGCTTCTTATTCCGTTGCGCCTCTGGTCCATAAAAGGTACCACGCCTCGCAAGTATCCGATCCGTGACAAAATTATAATTTTACATATATCGATCCTATATTCCATGAAGGAATGTACATGTAATCTAGATCGAACAAAAAGTAAAATTCTAAAACTAATACAACTCCTGTTGTATTTAATACATACAATCATGCACACACAAAATAATGCCCTTGACATGTCCAAGGATCCAATCACACACAACATCTATAAGCCATAATAGTTGGAGCCTGCAACTAAAAAGTTAGCATATCCTACTATTATCCTGCCTAAATTATGTATGACATGTGCATAATTAAGTTGAAAACCAAACACACAGAGGCAAACCCTATCTCTGATACCAATTGTTGGTTGGTCATAGGAAGATTGTACTGGTTTCACTTGTACAAAAATTTTGTACAAGTGTCGAACCTTTCCTAAACAACCTATTATGTTATTTAGAAGTTAGATTAGGAATCGCAAACGGAACTTTACATTATTGATTCCAAATTTAACTTATGTGTTCTTAATGGTTTAGATTTGGATCGCAAGCGGAACTTAACACTATTGATCCAAATCAACCTATGTTACAAATTCAATTAAATATCTATTTCAGAAATCGGTTCCCAGGTCAAACATGGCGAGGCACCTGGCCTTCTTGGGTATGGGAGCATCTACCACTACCTTGACAAAACCTCTTAAAGAAATTAAATATTTAATTTCCTAAAATAATATTAGGTTTAACCAAAAAGAACAATCGAATCACAAATTCAAAAAACAAACAAAAGAAATACAAATTCGAAACAAATCCGAAACTCTTGAATCATATGCCTCTTGTGTTTGGAATTCATACAAAGAAAAACTAGCATGATGCGGAAAATAAATACTAGTTATACCTCTTCTTTGTATGCTAATAACCTTGAGATCTTCTGCCGTATTCCTCGCCTCCTCTTGGACGTCATGTGGGCGACGATCCTCCAAGATGAACACCACCCAAAAGCTCTTCCTCCTTCTCTAATATTCGGCCACCACCACCACCAAGGAACAAAGAGAGCAAAGGGAAAGGGAAGGGGAGAGATCCGGCCATAAGGGAGAGCACAAGCAATAGAATAAGAATAGATGCATATCCTACTTCTCCTCTTCTTCTCCATCTCTTTGTATCCGGCCACACCAAGGAACCACAAGAGGTGGCCGGCCCTAGCATAAAGAGAAGCAAGGGTTGGCCCTTAGGAGAAGACTAGAGAGAAGAGAGAAAATAATATCATAGATTAGATTGCTCCATGAGGCCTCTCCTCCCATTCTTTTATAATACTTGCCCAAGGCAAATAAGGAAATTTTTTTTACAAAAATTAAAATCTTTCTCTTGTTTTTCCTTTTCCCCTTTTATTTTTCATTTTCCTTCCTCTTGATTGATTCAATCATTGATTGGATCAATCATTGATTGGCCGGCCCCTTGCTTGGGCACCAAGCAAGGGTGGCCGACCCCTTTAAAGAGGGAAAAAATATTTTGTAAAAATTTTATAAGCAAAGAAAAAAAGTTCTTATAAAATTTTAAAATCTCTCTTTTAATTTCCTATTGTGAATGTTAAAAAAAGGAAAGTTTTAAAAATTAAAACCAAGTTTTAAAATTTAAAACTTATTTTCTAAAATTTCTTTTTTTAACATGGTTACAAAAGGAAAGTTTTAAATTTAAAACTTTCTTTTTTAAAACCCATGTGGATGGTTAAAAAAGGAAAGTTTTAAAACTTTTAAAATTTTCTTTTAAATCATGTGGCCTAATTCAAATAAGGAAAGTTTTATAAATTTAAAATCTCTCTTTTACAACTTGTAGATTTCTACAAAGAGAAGATTTTAAAAATTCAAAACACCCCCTATAATTTGAATATTGTAGCCGGCCTCTTCTTGCTTGGGCACCAAGAAAGGGGTTGGCCCCCATTGAGGAGGAAGTGACCGACCCCATGGCCAAGCCATGGGCCAACCCCCTCTTGGACACCAAGATGGGCTTTCTCATGAGTGGATTTAAGGCATTTAATGAGGCTACGACAGGGACCTAGAGGAGAAATTGGTTTTGGTCTCCCGATGAGCTTGAGTATCCCGTGTTTGCCCCGAACACACAACTCAAGTTCATCAACAATAACTCATTCCACTAGATAGTTATTATTGCACTACCGCACCAATCTCAAATTACATTATAGGCTCCTTCTTATCATGAGTGTGTTAGTCTCCCTGTGTTTAAGATATCGAATGTCCATTAATTTTAATGAGTTACTGACAACTAATTTAATTAACATCTAGTCCAAGAGTAGTACCACTCAACCTTATCGTCATGTCGGACTAAGTCCACCTGTAGGGTTTAACATGACAATTCTTATGGGCTCCTCTTGGGGACATTATCAACCTATATTACTAGGACAAAATTTCTTCTATAATCAACAACACACACTATAAGTAATATTATTTTCCAACTTATCGGGCCTATTGATTTATCGAGCTAAATCTCACCCTTTGATAAGTCAAAGAAATAAATACTAAATATATGTTCTTGTTATTATATTAGAATTAAGAGCACACACTTCCATAATAACTAAGGTCTTGTTCTTTTATTAAGTCAGTATAAAAAGAACTTACCTTAAATGGTCCTGCTCAATACACTCAGAGTGTACTAGTGTAATCTTATTAGTCAAGATAAACTAATACCTAATTACACTACGACTATTCCAATGGTTTGTTCCTTTCCATCTTAGTCGCAAGCTACTGTTTATAATTTATAAAGAACTTATAACATGATCTTCTGTGTGTGACACCATACACCATGTAATCTACTATATGAATTAATTGAACAACTACACTTAGCATAAATGTAGATAATTTTTGACCAATGTGATTCTTTATTTCAAAATAAATATTTACAAAAGCTAGACTTTTAGTATATACTCTAACAGTAAGGGGGTCGCTATACATATGGCAGGCAAAGATCGGTCGAAAATAATAGACCGCTCGAGCATATAAGTTTGGTAGGTGAAGGCCGACCGAGGGAGGGTCGACCGGGCGAGAAGGCTTATATACGCCCGACTGATTAACTTCGACCGATAAAGCATGATCGGATGAGCTCCATAGACCGGTCCAGCACAGTGAATCTGCGGAGCATATAAGACCAGCAGACGGAGCCCGAACGAATATAAAAGACCAACCGAGTATGTTTGGTCGGTCAGGTATAAAGGATCGACCAAGTGTAAAGAAAGTTTAATCTTAGGTGGTCCAAGGCATGGTAAGGTCACCAGAACATATGAGTTTGATAAGCGAAGACCGATCGAACACAAGTGCTCGGTCAGGCATAAATAACCGACCGAGCATGAAGAGTCGATCGAGCGTAGAAGCTCTTAACTGTATGCGCAACAAACAAACATCGGTTGAATGTAATAGACTGACCAAGCATATAAGTTCAGCGGGCAAAGGCTGACTGAGGGTAAGAGATCGATCGAGCGTAGAAGTACTTATCCTTAAGCTGTCTTGAATATTTATATACTCCCGACTGATTAATCTCGTTCGATAGGGCATGTTCGGCTTGGCTCCATAGACCAGCCGAACACAAAGGCATTTAGTCTCGCATGACCCTTAGTATACGGTCGACCGAGGGAAGGTCTACCAGACGATAACGTTTATATATACCCGATTGATTAATCTCGACCGATAAGGTATGCCCAGCCAAGTTCAATAGACCAGCTAAGCATGGAAAGTAGGTTGAGCATAAAGGTCTTCAACCTTGCACATACCCTGGCATATTTATAATAGTAGAATCCTGGTCAGGTATAAACAACCGATCGAGTATAGAATACCGGCCGAGACTAATACAACAGAAGATATTTCTCATATATACAGAATGGGCTTATGTGCCTAACCAAATGTATGTAACAAGTGAACCATAAGAATATGTGATCATATGACAACTTAATTAATTTGGTGGCAAATAGCTTCTAGAAGTCTCTACAGGTATGCTAAACGACAAAGAAGGTACATCTGGGGTAAGAAAAAGATTCCTTAAATTATTATTGCAGTTTTGGTTTACGTCATCTCTTAACAAACTTTAACAAATCGGGGTCCACCTCATGATTGTGGAGGTTAGATGAGGTGGAATAAAAGGGGGAATCCTCTCCACTGGTCAGGTACGCAAACATACGCATTGCATCAGAAGAAAACCCTAATTTTCATCTTTTCCACACTGCTTCTTCTTCTTCTCGCAGAAAACTGATTTAAGCATTGGAGGGCCTAGCCAGAGATTCCCACCCGAATCTTAGGTCACTAACGCTTTGTTGGTTGGTCTCATTATGCACAGGAAGAGGAGATCATCCATTGGATTGTTGAGTCTTCACCGATCCACGGAGGCACTTCGTCGGAGTTCATTTTTGTGAGTTATTCTTTATAGATCCGCTTTGGTTTTCTCGGGTCTATCTTTTTACATTTAGGCTCTTGTGAGGTCCGATGTGGTTTTCTTGGATCCTCCCTTGTTTGTCGGCATCAGGGTCATTATTGGTCACCGCTCATCGTTGCCCATCGCTCCATCTTGCAAGCACTCAGACAGGATCAAGCTACATTAGACTTATAATCACTCGAGAGTACTCTATCTAAGAAATATTTTCACCTTAATTTTTTAATATATGTTGACTTGTATCTATCACCGTTCATGCCAATACAGTATCACCCTTGCTGAATTTTTCAAGAATCTTATCAACGTAATGAGGCTGACTAAGAATAAGTCATTCTATTATTCTAAGAAATTTGATTCCTAGAATCATATCAAGTAGGCAGATGTCTTTCATGCCAAATCTTGAGTTTAACATATCTTTAGTGGATTTGATTATCTTATCATTATTCGCAATAAAAAGTATATTATCTACATATATGCACAAGATGGCGTAGTCATTCTCTGTAACTTTCGTGTTGGTATATTTATCACATTCATTAATCTTGAATTTACATTGCTTTATAGCATTATCAAATTTCTCATGTCACTGCTTTGATACTTGTTTCAATCCATATAATGACTTAACCAATCTACAAATTTTATTTTTCTATCATGGTATAGAAAACCCCTTAGGTTGTTCAATGTAGATTTTCTCTTCTAAATTCCCATTTAGAAATACTGTCTTTTATGATATATTTTGAGATTCTATAGAGTGGATGTAGCCATTAATACACTAATGGAAGTTATTCTCGACACCAGAGAATACGTATCAAAATAATAAAGGTTTTCTCATTGTCGGTATCTTTTGATTACCAATATGACTTTATACTTATTAATTGTGTCATCTGACTTCATTTTTTTCTTGAAGATCCACTTGTAACCTAGTGGTTTACTTTCTGAAGGAAGATCCACAAGTTTTCAAGTGTAATTTTGTAAGATAAATTATATCTTAGATGCAATTGTCTCTCTCCAGTGAAGTCCATTAGAAGAGCTTACTGCTTCTGAGTAACTATGGGGTTCACTTTCCAACATGAAAGTGAAAAATTCATTCTATATGATTTTTCCACCCGAGCTCTTTTACTTCATCTAAGCTCAACCTCGGCTAGTTTCTCATTATCATCTTCACCTTGTGTTTCATATGTTGGATTATTACACACGTGAGAAGGGGTGAATCACGTGGTTTGAGAAAACTTATCTTTTTCTTTTGAAATTAAAAGTACGCAGTGAAATTAAACACAGAAATAGAAAGCAAAAACATAAGTACGCAAACTCGGTCGATTTTACTTGGTTCAGAGTTTTTGACGACTCCTAATCTAAAACCCAAATCCTGTAGACCTATCGACAGGTAATTTTCTAAAGACCTCTTCTGAAACCACTTGAAGAGGGGATCAAATATAATAAAATATTAGGACAAGTGTAATACGCTACACTTTCCTCTTTTGCAGAAATTAAGTACAAAATTAACTTTTGTCACCCAACACTTTTGAAGATGATCGGATCAAGCTCTGTATTGGATGGCTCCTCAGTAATAATCGAGTGCTGCTACATTGTAGCAGAGCAACAACACAAAGTCGGAGCAGTCAGAACGTCGAATGGATGAGTAGAAGCTTGTAGAAGAGTTGCACTTGAGTTGTGACGAAGCATTGACAAAACACCATTTTATTGAGTGTTGAAGGCACCTTCAAGCTAATGGAAGGCACCTTTAACCTCAAGATTTTATCCGGTAAAAGTAGTTCCTTATCATCGCTGGGGTCTTCTAAGTTATCCAACTGAAGGCACCTTCTAAGCTCTCGAAAGCACCTTCTATAGCTCTGCTCAAGGTGCCTTCCTTCACATGAAAGACACCTAAGGTATTTTGTGCTCCTTTCACCCTGTAAAATGTACTAGTCTAAAAATAATATAGTATACCCTACAAGATGAAGTTAGCACAATAAAAATAAGTAGTTTAGTAATTTGATCCTATCTCTCTATGACCAAGATCTAGTCAGCGTCTCAATTTAGGTTTACGAAATAGACTTAAATTGGGTCTGCGCCTAAAGTCTTCAAATAGGACTCGTCCTCACTAGAACACTCTCCTCTAATGATTTACCTTACTTACTGATCCTATCTGAGAAGCTGAACAAGGCGGAGATCCGGAAGAAAGAAACCCACTATGCTGATGAAGAATAATACTCGTAAAACGCCGACCCGAGAAACCCAAAGCGGATCGGGAGAAAATAGATCCTGTCTGAGAAGCTGAACAAGGCGGAGATCCGGAAGAAAGAAACCCACTATGCTGATGAAGAATAATACTCGTAAAACGCTGACCCGAGAAACCCAAAGCGGATCGGGAGAAAATATAGTCACCGAAGGTCCTCCTCCACGAAGACTCGATGACGAAGAGGAAATCCAACTCTGAAGAGAAAAACACAGGTCCGAAGCTTCCGAGACCTCCTGCGCACAAGAGACCAACCAACACTACCGTCAGTGACCTAAGACCGGGGTGGGAATCCCTGGCTAGGCCCTCCGACGCTCAAGTCAGTGATCTCTCTCGGTGTGGAAGAAGGAGGAAGAAGATGAACTGTAGTTGAAAATTAGGGTTATGAATGTGTGTAGTGATGCGAACTTACCTTGCCAACGGAGAGGATTCCCCTTTTTATACCACTTCATATAACCTCCGTAGTCATGAAGTGGACCCCGACTTGTTGGAGTTCGTTATGAGATGACATCAGCTGCGTACTTCTGGTAGATGATTTTTAAGGAATCTTCTTTGTACCCCAGATGTACCTTCTTTGTCGTTTAGTACCTGCAAAAATAATCTAGAAGCATATTTCCCGCCAAAATATAACACCTGTCATGTATTTACATATCACA